>NW_027460302.1:3133333-3446666 GCF_050947875.1 Dermacentor variabilis | reverse complement strand
GATGGCACCGAGGCCTAGGCTGCTGGCGTCAGTGTGAATTTCGGTATCGGCGTCCTCGTCGAAGTGTGCAAGTACCGGCGGCGACTGCATGCGTCGTTTCAGTTCTTGAAATGCATCAGCCTGTGGCATTTCCCACTTGAACTTGACATCACATTTAGTTAGATGTGTTAGCGGCTCCGCGATGCGTGAAAAGTCCTTGACAAAGCGCCTGTGGTAGGCACATGTGCCAAGGAATTTACGCACTGCCTTCTTCTTGATGGGCTGCGGGAACCTTGCGATGGCAGCTTTCTTCTGCAGGTTGGGGTGGACTCCAGACTTGCTGATGACGTGGACCAAGAACAGCAGCTCATCATAAGGGAAGCGGCACTTTTCCGGCTTGAGAGTAATCCCTGATGACTTGATGGCCTCTAGTACTGTCGTAAGCCACCTAAGGTGATCGTAGAAATTCCTGGTGAAGACGACGACGTCCTCCAAGTAGACAAGACAGGTCTGCTACTTCAACCCAGATAAAACTGTGTCCATCTTTCGCTGGAACGTTGCAGGCGCCGAGCACAGACCGAATGGCATGACCTTGAACTCAAATAGGTCGTCGGCAGCGATGAAGGCGGTTTTCGCGATCTCTGGCGTCTACTTCTATTTGCCAGTAGCCAGACTTGAGATCCATCGACGAGAATTACTTAGCGTTGCAGAGCCAATCCAGTGCGTCATCTATCCTTGGGAGGAGGTATACATCCTTCTTTGTGATCTTGTTCAGTCGACGATAATCTACGCAGAAACGTAAGGTTCCGTCCTTTTTCTTCACCAAGACAACAGGGGATGCCCACGGGCTTTTCGACGGCTGGATGATGTCGTCACGCAGCATTTCGTCGACTTGTTCTCTTATAGCTTCACGTTCTCGCTGCGAAACTCGGTAAGGGCTCTGGCGGAGTGGTCGAGCGAACTCTTCGGTTATGATGCAATGCTTTGCAGATGCTGTTTGTCAAATCCTTGATGACATTGAAAAGCAGTCTTTGTATCATTGGAGCAGACTTCTGGGCTGTTGCTGCTTAATTACGGGGAGACTTGGATTTATGTTGAAGTCTGGTTCGGGAACTGCGGTCGTCAGGGTAGATGCAGCAGAATCCGAGAGGGCAAATGCATTGCTGGTTTCCAAAATTTCCTCGATGTATGCAATCGTCGCGCCCTTGTTGATGTGGAAGTCGCTCGCTTCTCCGCAGTGGCAGAGCAGGTGGTGGTGAGGAGCGCACCAGACGTCTGCCTTCCTTGGGTAGTTTCGCTGGATGAAGGGTGGGTGAGCTGGCGGAGGCAGCGGTGGACGGCGGAACTGTGTCTTTACAGCGCCCTGGCACGGGCGCGTAGGGTTAATTTGACGGTGGGCGACGACGGCGTAGGTCTTCGCTTCAGGCTGGGCCTGTGGCGATTCCGGCTGCGCTTTGGGAAGTTCCAGTGACCGCTGGATTTCTTCTCTCACAACGTCAGCGATCGAGGCAACCTGAGCCTTAGATCTTGGGAACATCCTCTGAAGTTGCGCTCTCACAACCACTCTGATGGTCTCATGCAGGTTGTCATTGGCCAGTGATTGAACTCCGGCGTAGCTTATAGAGTTACTGCGGCACTTGAATTATCGGTTCCACATTTCCAGGGTTTTCTCGATGGTTTTTGCTTTGGAAATAAATTCAGCAACAGTACTGGGCGGGTTGCGCATCATTCCGGTGAAGAGCTCTTGTTTTGCCCCACACGTGAGGAAGCAAATTTTCTTCTCCCAGGCATATCCGGGTCGGCATGGCAGAACAAGCGCGTCATCTCCTCAGTGAAGATTGCTATGTTCTCTTTGGGTAGTTGTACTCTAGTTTCTAGCAGAGCTTCGGCCTTTTCTTTACGCATGACGCTCGTAAATGTCCGCATGAAGCCGCTTCGGAACAGGTCCCATGTTGCCAGGGTTGACTCCCGGTTCTCGAACCGCATTCTGGCAGAGTCTTCTAAGGCAAAGTATACATGCCGCAGCTTGTCGTCTGAGTCCCAGTTGTTGAAAGTCGCAATTCGTTGATATGTCTTGAGCCAGGTTTCTGAGGCTTCATACAATCCATGGAAAGTTGGTGGGTCCCGAGGTTGTTGCAGCAGAATGGGGGACGCTGGGGCAGCCATTAGGGTTTCTAACCTGGGCTTGATTCCTCTGGTCTTCTCGGGAAGAGGTCCATATTCCGGTCGCAGTCCTGCCTATGGCTTGCTCGCTGGTCCTTGGCGATGTTGTGGTTGTCTTCGGGTTTTGGGCTTAAATTGCAGCCCTGCGGGGGCATTTGGTACATGAACGTAAAGTACCTCCACCAGATCTCGCGTAGTAGTGACTGTAAAGAAAGCAGCAAAACTTGGTATGATGAAACTAACATTTTATTGGGCGAACCTGTGCCCTCAAAAACAAGCTACGCTCAAAGAATGGTGACAGTGGTGAACACAGTCAGTGACCGTCGAAAATTTGATCAGTGGGTCAAGCGCGTCGGCTTTTATGCATCAGTCATCGAAGGCTCCAGAGTAATCGCTGGGACCCATGTGTCTTCAAGGAAGTTCTACATCATTCGCATCGCACTATGAAATTAGATGACACAAGGTTCGGTGAAAACAGACAGCGGCTAGAATTCTCGATAACTTTCGAGAAACTTCCGATTCATGCAAGTGGATGCTGCGCTGTGCGATAACATTTGTTAGGTGGTGAAATGCGGTCACCCGATAAACAAGTACTTGTGTCAATATGTACAGTACGATGAGCAAAACATGAACAAGGTGAATGCAGGAGCCAACGTTTCGACAAGTGGACTTGTCTTCTTCAAGGCGACATATGCTTTCCTCGCCACAGTATGTATAGGTGGGGTTCTTCTAAAGGGGAGAGGGTGTGAGGCGGGAGGGTGCGGAAAAGAGGGAAGGTGTGTTAGCGTGTCGAATTGAGAGTAAAGGAACGCGGTGCACAAGGTCAAAGCCCCACACCCTCTCCCCTTTAGAAGAACCCCACCTATATATACTGTGGCGAGGAAAGCGTACGTCGCCTTGAAGAAGACAAGTCCACTTGTCGAAACGTTGGCTCCTGCATTCACCTTGTTCACGTTTTGCTCATCGTCTTGAATTTCCATCTCCCGCATTCCCCGTCTTTTCCCTGAATAGGTACAGTAGTTATTCTGCAGAACGCGTTGCAGGTCAAAAGCAAACTGCCGGTGTAGGCTGCCCAAGCCCCACCGGTTTGCCATGCATTGGCATCTCATGCTGCAACGGTTTGTGTATCACTTTACGTTATGTAGATGCGCACTGCAGTCGACGTCTGTCAAACTTTTTAGTGACTTTGGATCATAGGTTCTCCCAGTTAGTACATTTCTTTTTGCATTGTTTTCTAAAACGTATATACGGGGTTCTTCTGTGATACACTGTTGTGCGCCGCGAAAACAGCTGAAATTTTATTAGACCGGACACTGCACACTCTTCATCTCAAGGGAGCCCCACTCCCAGCCACTGGCCAAAGGTATGATGTGGATGAGTCGTACATCAGTGACGGAACGGACTGTTACTGCAAAGATTTGAGTGCCGTTGTATGCAGTTAACTTTCTGCAGGTTATGCACGTGCAGATTTGCTGTTGTAATGGGGGGTGTGGGTATACGCAGAAAAATACAGCACTTCTATTTCATCTGCTTGTTCTTGCATTGTGCAGTTCCCTGTGCTGGAAACGAAACTAGTGCGGCACACTTATAACAATCATCAGCAGCAGCAGCCATGTTACGCCCACTGCAGGGCAAAGGCCTCTCCCATACTTCTCCAACTACCCTGGTCATGTACTAATTGTGGCCATGTTGTCCCTGCAAACTTCTTAATCTCATCTGCCCACCTAACTTTCTGCCGCCCCCTGCTACGCTTCCCTTCCCCTGGAATCCATTCCGTAACCCTTAATGACCATCGGTTATCTTCCCTCCTCATTACATGTCCTGCCCATGCCCATTTCTTTTTCTTGATTTCAACTAGGATGTCATTTACTCGCGTTTGTTCCCTCACCCCCAATCTGCTCTTTTCTTATCTCTTAATGTTACACCCATCATTCTTCTTTTCATAGCTTGTTGCGTTGTCCTCAATTTAAGTAGAACACTTTTCGTAAGCCTCCAGGTTTCTGCCCCGTACGTGAGTACTGGTAAGACACAGCTGTTATACACTTGTCTCTTGAGGGATAATGGCAACCTGCTGTTCATGATCTGAGAATGCCTGCCAAATGCACCCCAGGCCATTCTTATTCTTCCGATTATTTCAGTCTCATGATCCGGATCCACAGTCACTACCTGCCCTAAGTAGATAATATACGAGTGCAAAGGGAATCCCATTGTTATAACCAATAATTACCATAACTGGGTTGCACGAGAAAAGCACAGGGGACAAAAATTCAAACATTTTAATAGACACAAGTAGAGTCGAACCCACTTGTAGCGTTACTGGTTCTAGCAATACTTGGACGGAACAATTAGCAGCTGCTCCACTATGAACTTTTGTGCATTATTTGGTAAAATAAACTGCTTTGATTCACTCTAATTGTCTACCATCCCAACAACGAAAAAATTATTGCGATAGGATAAGTAGAAGCAGAGTATCACTGCTTTAAAGCTGTGGCTTCATCAGAAATGCCGTTTTTAGATAACCAGAAAAGGCATTTCACAATACATGCATGGAGATTTTGGCAAAGGTTAAATATTAGACCATGGATGATACAGGGGTCCAATCAAGCAAAAGTACATGCTCTGCACCAATGAGGAGCAGATGAATGTGAAAAGATATTTCAGCCGATTTTCGGCTCCAAAGACCAATGTCTTGCTTAATATTGAGCCGATTAGCCCACAAACGAGTTCTGATCACTTGTACAGCATGCTTTATTTGCTTGTTTAAGGCAGAAAGACAAGTTCTTAATGTACAAACGCACTTGTGCGAGAGCATGCAACAGATACAGTGGGTCCAGCTGTGCTCTTGTTTTGTATATGCGTGGCAAGCGCACTTTCTTGGTTGGGCACACACTAGTGCACTGCACTTCTGGAAGTTCAGCTGAAGGGTGAGCAAGAACAAATAATGTGTTCAGATCTTACTACGTGTTAGAAGTCGGAAGCTGTGGTGAACGAAGTAAACAATCATTGACTTGGGAACGCCAAAGCAAACGAACAAAGTGCATGAAGCATTCTAACCAGAAGAATCGGTGCAGAAAGTTCTGGTGAGGAAGTTCATCGATGCCTTCGGTGTTCGAGGTGTTAAAAGGAAATTCTAAGACGTTGACTCGAGGTGTGTGAGGGGTGGTGCATTGCTGAGCCAACTGGTCTTTGCTGTGTGCAGGTTCGCGACCAGGAGAATGTGCGCCTCAACAAGTGGCGCAAAATGCTCGAGAGCTGGGACAAGTACTACCCGAACGAGAAGGCAAGTGCAAGTTTCGTGCCCTTGGCCAAGTCTCTTGCCAGAACGTAGTAAAGAAAAAAATCTTTTAACAGCTAACCTGCCTTGATTCATGCTTCACATACAAATCTGCTGCAAGTGACTATTGGGGGCGAGGACTTACGGAGTCTCCATCTGTTGGAAGCGCCTCCCTTGCTTAGTATGAGTGATAACGTGGCGGGCTTCTCATAGGTTTGGCTTACGGCGCTCAATAAAAACACCACACGCCAGCCCTTCTGGAGATTTCTGTAAGTACTTTCAAAACAAGGGAAGTTTTTTACTGCCAAAATAATAATCTTGGGCAAACTGAAAGCACAGGATCGTTTTCAGACGCTATCTTTCTACCAAATAATGTACAGTGAATGCCACTGCGCGTGGTCGCCATGATGTTCGGCTTTTTGCATGAAAGGTACGCAAATGCCGAGAGAAAACTATGTGAAATATGTTCTTATAGTTAGCTGTCTGTATAACCGAATGGAGCATAACAGAATGAAGCCTCAATGCAGTGATCGCACGGGGTCGCAGCGACTGAGTGCACGTCTGCATGCGCGTCCGCGCACAATGTTTCGCTTTCACTGCGAGCACGTTTTCCCACCGTGCTGTGAGCTTTAGGCCTCAGAATATGAGCATTTGACAGTACACGAGCAACCATTGTTGCGTGGATGCTATCAGAACTGCTAAAAAATAATTTCGCTATAGCAACTTCGACGCCTACAGCGACTGTGATGTACTGCCGCCACGATTCAATCTTTTCTTTTTTTCTACATTCTTGGACGTTTCAATATTATTTCACAAGCTGTGTCGCACTGTATGTTAATCAGTCTTCTCAGCGTGCGATTTCCCGCTGCGGCTTTTTCGTAATCCAGTGCATTAATTCACAACATAAACATGACCATATGCCATGCCTTTCCTTAATGTGCGTCTTACTGCTCCCTTTCTGTTCCAGTGAACTTGCCAGTATCTAGCATCAACAAGTTCATAGACCAAACCGTCATGACATTAACCGGGCAGCAGGCGAGGGCGTGCGTCTCAGTGCGCGTTTTCTGCTACTCACCGAACATAGCAGTCCGACGCAGTAGCAGAAATCTTCCTCGTGTCTGTGCTTGCTGCATACCCGAGTTGTAGTCGGCGGCTGTCTGCCGGTTCTAAGTTTCGCGGGTCAAGCTTCACGCAGCCTCTTGTGCTGCGGCTACATAAGGCTGACACCGGGCTCCGTTGCGTACGTCTGGTGCTGTGGCACCGAGCAGTAGCCTGCCATGCTGCACGCCTCCAAATGCAGCCACTACCTATTATAGTACTTTCAAATGTTGTCAAGCAGACACCCACGGCGGGAAAACCTCACCACTTAATCAGAACTGCAGCACAGGTGGGACTTTCGTTTTCAGTTCACTTCGGCACTGCCGAAGCAGCCGACGCAGCCGCTGTGTCCACGTGATCCCTCATGCCATGTCGCGCCGACGGTGGCGCCAGCTATTCCAGTGATGGAGCTCGCCCCCAATATCCGTTTTGGTGACAGTGTGCTTATTTGTGTACACGACTTGTTTTTACCAGTTCTGCCTTGGGGAGGCAAGGAAAACAACTCTGGCATTGCACTGCAAGCAGATTGAGCCCCCCTACGCACGTAATGTGCCTTAATTTTAGTTCAGTGCTTTGCATATTGCTGTGTATGGCCACTTTGATGAAGGCAGCACCATGTTCAGTGCAATGGTCAACATGCTGGATTGTGTTAGTGATGGTAAAAGAATTCATTTTTCTTTCTTTATCATAATGCTTGCAGCCAATAACTAACTTACTCATGTGCGTTGAGCCTATCAGTCAGTGCTTTTATTTAAAGAATGCGACGTAAACAAGTCTGCACCGAATACTAGATTTACTTACTCCACGTATACAAGTAGTGCCTAGAAGATGTACAAAGCAGCACCCTACTGCCTTGGCTTTTCCTTGAGTGGAGTCTGCAGGAACATAAGGGGGTTTAGTGAGACATAATTTTCAACAGGTATGCTGCTTGTTACGTAATACGTCAGTTTCAAATCCTCATATTGCAATAAATTGTTGCTTCAAAATGAATTCACTTTTGCCTCTCATATTCTCCACGAGTGCACGGCAGAAATTGCCAGGGCAGAGTGGCATGCTTAACATGAATGACCAGTGCTGTTTAGCACTTCATGGCCTTGAGGGTTGGTCGAATGCTGTGTAATGTGAGCCAGTTGGAGGTTGCATTATTTTGTAAGGGAGATGACAAATGCAGAAGTGGTATTTTGTTTCATAGACTATGTATTTCTGGTCATTGTTCTATGGATTATGTCACATCAGGCCTTGGCAACATTGGCTTCCTTTAATGAAGCACCTAGCATCAAGATAGGCATTCTATATACAGTCGATCCCGGTTATATCGAGCTTGGATATATTGAATTATTGTCGATATCGGAGAGTACTCAAACCCCACCTTGAAAATCCTAACCGTAGCAATGTATGAACTCTCATTCACTGCCACATTTGATATATTTAATGCTGTGCCACGCCCAGTAGGACACGCAAACACAGTGTATTTCTCCTCAACGTATGTAGTAATCTGGCTCACTTGCGCCGTCGTTTCCTCTCTCTGTTTCGAGGGGTGCTTGCCTTGGCGGGCGCACACTAGTTTCTGGTGGGAGGAGACTTTAATGCGCCAAACGTGACCTGGGGCTATGGCTACCCTACAGCCAAAGGTCAATGCCTGTGACAGGACCTGCATGATTCTGAATTAACTCTTATTACCAATCCCACACTGCCGACTCGCACGGGCACATAACGGCATGGGACATGACGGACCTGACAGCAGTCCGAAACATCCCTCAAGCAACGTGGTGCAATACCTTTGAAGATCTCAATAGTGACCACATGATCATAGAAACACGAATTCCTCAGGCAGGTATAGGCCGCGTGCACCGCCTATAGAGGCGCCGCTGATGGCCACCTAGCGGGCGCTTCCAACAATACGCGCGGGAGCAGTAGCAGACGACAACGCTTTGCAGCAAGGGTGACTGAAGTTCGCGGCTGCGATTTGTCCTTTGTTCGGGCGCCAGACTGCTTCTTCCGCGGTGACAGCTGTAGGGAAGACACAGACCTCTGTGGGAGCGGGTATGAACAAGATGTTACCGGTGTTTGGGGCAACATGGTCCACATACGCGCCAGGTGCGTCCCGCAGACAAACGCCATGAAGACCATTTACATGAAGTGGAGCTCATGTAAACTAGCCGACAAATTTTGTTGAATAATGCGATGTCTCGACCGTGTTTTTTTTAAAATTCTACCCTTGCCGTAATGCTGCTTCTGCACCTCAATAATAAGCACCCGTCGTTACTGCATACTTAGATAACAAATCCGCACGGTGCGATGTCTGCATATGCCATTGTGATTTTTCTGCCGATGAATACATGTGACGCCGCCGAATAAGTGTAGTGAAAGTCGCCTGAAGAAGAATAATTGCGAATTTATTGATAGAAACGCGTACACTATAGTCAACGAAGCCACCAAACGCACGGGTTAATAAAAGTGCGTGTTAGCGCTGTACCGCCGATAAACTGCCGTTCGCGCTGCAGTTTTTGCAATTTTAAATTCCCTAAGGGAGCTGCTTGGAAACGTACAAAGCTATAGTCTGACTAACTTTGCAGTACTTTTTTTAAATCTTACTAGAGAGAGGTGCCACATGATATATTTAAAGGCAGAGCAGCGCCAGTCAAATTAGATCCAGCGCTGGCGGCAAGGCCGGGTTTAGTCCTATGCGGCGTAAGCATAATAAGAAATAATTCAGTGAGTACAAAATTCACTTGCAAGAAGCGACTACGTTGTGAAACAAACAAATCACTCGGCGTGTCAAGTTTGCTCAGACAGCATCAAGGTGTGATGACTTACCAAACGTGACGCGAACTATTCAGTGAAAAATGGATCAGCGAAAATTGGAACAAAAATACCATATGCAGCAACTATTAGCAATTCTCACCCTGAGCTACCTATTTTCTAAACACATTTCCCAAAAAACCACAATATCTAAGATGCCCTCGGGAGAAATGAATAAAGCTGTTAAAGAAGCACTTGCTTGGTGTCATTCCGATAAGACACAGCGTGATTTATACCCTTTACAAACGAGGCAGGGTGAAAACCTCGCAGCTCAAAAGAATCAAGAGTTATGCATGAAGCAACTAGCAACAGTTAAACATGTGTGAAACCACACATAAAATAGATGCAAAAGAATGAAGTGCGCGACAGCTGGTGCGAGGATTTACCGGGCCACATAAAACTAACAATTTCAGTTCTTGCAAACTTCTTTAGCTTTAACATACAACACAATGCGCTCATGCAGTCGTGCTGCCTAGCTAGCTGAACGCGGTAAAGAAGCGGAAAACAATATAAGCGGCAAACGGCATTCCAAACTTTAGCGAAATGCCCTTAAACCGCATGTTGCACTGCAGCCGAACTTCGTCGCTTACGCGTCTAACTACAATCGACTAAATAAATAATAATAAAAAAGAAAAAACACCGAAACGACAAAGGAAAGGATGAGAACAAGAAATTTCGCGCCGAAGCGACGATCCATTGCCACCATTGCTCCTGCTGATGAGGCTTTGCGGGGAATAATTAGAACCGTACGCCGGCACGTTTTCGCCGGTATTTGAGCCCCCCACCCTGCAACAATTCTTCTTCGACATTCTTCGGAAGCTTTGGCCATCCCACACATGCGAAGGGTGTTGCCTATTTTGCTCTGAAAACACAAATAAGACGGAGAAGCACTATCAGCGACGCAACAAACTACGGCGTGGTACGGCGCGCGGCTCGCTCCTCTCCCATGCGTTCTGCGCAAGGCCGCCACCAGTGGCGCAGCCATCGGCGTGCACGCCGCGTATACCCCCTCCTTCTAAGCTATTCTAATGGACAGCCTGGGACAAGTTCAGAAAGCAGTGAGTTGAACAGAGAGGTGAGGAGACCATCGATGACATTGAGGCATGGGTGGAGACGCTCAATGATGACATGAACAGGGCGACACAGACAGTCACACTCGAAGTCCAGGTTGACAAGATCGGCAGCAGACTAGCCCACCTCTGGGAAGCCAAGACATCACTACACGCAAGATGGAAGAAGCAACGGCACAACCGAAAGCTTCGTAAGAAGACCGCACACATCAGTCGCCAGCTAGAAGAACATTGGCGGACCTTAAGCCGCCAACAGGAGTACGACATCTGCAATGCAGTCGATGAGCCATTAAGCACACCATGTGCTGCAGAATGGCAGCATGTGGCGTCTCCTTCGTCACCTCTTGGGGGAAACACAGAGCAAGTCTGCTTAGCGAGCAAACCTGCAACACCTTTTGCATAAGGAACGGGTTAATACGAGTGATCAACAGCTCGTGACATGCCTGATAGGCAAGTACTTCCCTCGACGACCCTATGTTCAACACAGAGATTACACTGGAGAGACAAAGGCGACACTCAATGAAGAATTTCACGAGTCAGAGATCCGCAAAGCTCTCCATTGTGGTTCTTTAGCCACGCTCGAACACATGCTCTGGTCTTGCGAAAGAATTGAAGACTCGGCAATCAAGGATGCGTCCAGGTGGGAGGCTGCACTTCGCTGCCCGGACCTGGATGAACAATTCTGGGCTGTCCAGCAGGCTCACGACGTGGCCGTGAGGCTTGGCCTTCCGGTCCCGACGTGGGAGCAGCCCGCTTAGTGGTAAGTTATCACTACTTGCAGGACCAAATAAAGTTTTCCGTCCATCCATCCATCCACTACCTTAATGGCAAATGAGCACCTGGTCCTGACAAGGTTACAAACGAGACACTACGAAACTTCGATGATGTCTCGGTCATCGTTCTCACGGCATACGTAAACAAAAGCTGGCGAGCAGGTTGCATCCCGGAGTCGTAGAAACGCTCTAAGGCAGTCCTGATACTGAAGCCAGGCAAGCCGTCCAGCCTCCATCACTTGCGGCCCATTTCCCTCACATTCTGCGTTGGCAAGGTGATGGAGTACGCGTTCCTCCCCCGTTTCAACTGCCACCTTGAGGACACTGGAGCCTAACCACCCACCATGGTGGTCTTCCGGTGACACCTCTCCGCTAAATATGTCATGCTCCAGCTATACCACCAGGTTATTAACAACCCAGCTAGTGGCAACAGGGCCCATCCTCAGCCTAGATCTGGAAAAGTCATTCGACAATGTAGCACATGCAGCAATCCTGAGCCGCATAAACAAGCTCAACTTGGGCAAGCGAAACTGCAACTACATCAGAGACTTTCTGTCACGCCGCAGTCACCCTTACAGTCGACAGCATGACATCCGACGAGCATGCACTAGGAAGCACTGGCACTCCCCCACCCTTTTTCAACCTCGTGATGCTGGGTCTCCCGGCCTACCTCGACGAGATCGATGGCCTCCATTACGCCTTGTACGCAGATGACATCACCCTGTGGGTCAACAAGGGCAGCGACGGTCAGATAGAACCCACCTTACAAGCAGCGGTCTCTGTTGCCGAAATCTGTCTCCAAGGCACAGGTCTCTATCTCCACTCAAATCAGAGCTGCTCCTCTACCGCTTGCGCAGCCGGCCCAAGCCTACAGGCGAATCACACTAATGTGACAAAATAATCGTGCATACGCAAGACGGCTCCTGTATTCCCAGAGTCTCGAAGATACGCATTCTAGGCATGCATATAACAGCCAACAAGTCAAACATAGAAGCTATCCGGAAGATCGAAGGCAAGGTTACAGCGGCTACCCGCCTATCAAATGCATTACAAACAAGCACACAGGCATGAAGGAGGACAGCATCATGCACCTCATACACTCCTTCACAATCAGCCACATTACTGATGTGGCTGCCTTCCACAACTGGAATGTCACCGAAAGGGAGAAACTCAATACCCTTACACGCAAGACTTACAAGATTGCCCGTGGCCTACTGGAGTCCACAAGCACTGCTCGTCTGCTACAGCTGGGGGTTTACAACACGCTTGAGGGAATCGTGGATGCGCAAAGAGCCTCGCAACTCGAACTCATGTCCCTGACAGCCATGGACCGGTACATCCTGCAGAAACTCTGCTTCGATTACCACGTCCAACAGGGTCAGAAATGGGTTATTCCACTTGACCTCAGTGACACGCTGATCATCGCCTCTATCCCTCGAAACATGCACCCCGAATATAACGGTGGCCGACGCCAGGCCCGTGCCAAGGCACTGCTGCGCGTCTTTGTTGGGAAGACTATGCGCTTCATAGATGTGGCAAAATACACACGAGAACACCAGTTCACGGTGGTAGTCGTAGACGTTAACTCCCGGCTTACGCATGCATGTAGTGTCAGCACGGAACACCCAGAAACACCGGAAGAGGTTGTGATTGCGCTTGCACTTGCACTTACCGACCCTCTCTGCGAGGTAGTTCTTAGCAACTCGCAATTCGCAGTTCATAACTATGCGCGGGGGCGCATTTCCTCCGAAGCTCTCCAGATCCTAAGGAAAACTGGTCGACAGCACTTCAATAGCACTGCAATCATGTGGTTCGCAGTGCACGTCGCCACCCCCACCGACAAGGGCCCCCCTTACTTGAACGATGTAGCACACCAGTCTGCGTGAGAACTGCGCCGCCGTGCAGAATCGAAAACCCCCTCTTCGAGTTCGTAATTTTTGGTTCGAAACACGCAAGAACGCTTAGTCAGATACGACAACACCAAGCACTACCAGCTAGGCAGGTGGATATTGCCCCCACCTCACCCCAAACTGAAATGTTGTCAGGCAGTTGTCTGGCGACAACTGCAGACACAAACCTTCTGCAGTCCGGTGCGATTGCGGCATATTTTTTCTGCGCAATACCCGAGTGCTCTTTGGAAGTTATGTCAGCAACTAGAGCGATGCTCTCACACATGTTGTGGAAGTGTCCTGTTATATCAGCTAAAATGGCAGTAGCTCCGCAGGCTCTTGCGTTGAAGTGGACCGCTGCTCTGCGCAGCTCTAACCTCACGACACAAGAATGGGCAATCCAGTAGGCCCGAGAGGTGGCGATGAGGCAAGGCCTTGAAGTCCCTTCATGGGAGACCTGAGCCCGGGTCTTTAAACTTTGCTGGTTTTACAATAAAGTTGTTCCATACGTGCCACACCGTGGCCCTGCAAAGGCAGTTCTCGTAGTGCATTATCACTTCTCGCTTCATTGGAAATATTTAATGCCGACATATTTGAAACAGCATCGTTTTGGCACATGCTGCCAAACAACAGATTGAACCTGAAGTGGAGTACGTGTGACGGAGGACAAATTAGTAGGGTGTTTGTAATAACCTGTGTCGGCTTCCAGTTTCGGTTTCGAATTGGTTACATCGGGACGCCACTCAGCGCCAAACGCTGTAAGTACACCTGCTACGGTTCCCCTCGCTGGAATAAAGTGATTCTTTGTCTGATCCCCGACTTGAGCAGTCCGGCTCTTCTTTGTGGCGCTGCGCGCCCCGGCCGTTTAGGCCTCATGCCGTAGGTCTTCCATCCGGCCACCCCGTCGAAGCCACTACAAACTGGTAACAGTGTTCTCAGTTTTGCTGGCTGCGCATATAGACGACTTGTGCAGACCTGCAGCTGTTTGTTATTGGCAAGAGCAGACTGCCACTCTGCTTTAAGAATGCAAAAGGCCTCCCGGTTCGATACGCATTTTGCAAAGAAACGTTGGTGAAACTCAATCCCGTCACTGAGTGGTGCAGGCATAGGATGCTGAATTGGAGATGCTGCGCCACTGGATTTGTTTTGCAGACAAACAGCATTTTAGTATTCCACAAGATCAATCCTAAGAGGTGAGCCAAGATGAATCTGACCTCCACTTGGACAGATCTTTACATTACAGTTTGAATTTAACAAAACCACCACACTCTACATCCGCACTCCACAGAGGACCATTGTGGCAGCAGCAGCAAGCAAGTCTCATCAGCATGCAATTCTTGGGTCTGTGCTGAACGCAATTAATTCGCGCTCACATGGATACACGTGTTTGGGAATGGACTCGAATGTTCTGCAAGCTGATAGCCACTTTTGAAGCTAACAGCGTGTCTGTGGTGTTCGCAGTCACTGGTGCAGGGGCCGGAGGGGAAGAGCTGAGAACTAAGGGGTGTACTGGCCACGAGGTGCCGAAGGGCTAAACAGCATGCAAGAAGAGATGCCTGGACTACTTAGGGTGGTCGGGAAGCGAGGACGAATCGTTCCAAAGGGAAGTCTGTTCCGAAACCCAACACACCGGTCCGCCTGCCTCATTGCCCACGTATGACAATCGGCGGTTTAAACAATGTATTGTTACTTTTGTAATGAGCATGTGGCCAGACACGTTCACATGGGATTTGCAGTGAAAGTGCACTGATTATAGTACGGCATGTATCCACATAGGCTAGTTTACTTTTGCAATGTGTCAATTCTTACCTTTTTCTTGGAAGAAAATGTGCAAAAAGCACTTCAACATGTGCAAAGTGCACCACAGACTCGCGTCCCTGTGACAAGCTCTTTTAGGGTTAGCAGAGTGAGCGAATTGCAACGTTCATGAACAAGAAAATCCCTGTCATCTTTTTCTGCATTCAACACAGCCTTGGAGAAGCAAATTGATAAGTTTCCACTCTCCACGATCTCAAGGAAACTGTGCGAGACATGCAGAGATCTCGTATAAGCTTCAGATAGGCATATTTCATATTTCGAGTCGTCAGTGTACTGTTACGTTGTATTGACGATGAAGAACAGAGTAGCAAAACTGTGAATCGCGAAACAAACTTTTTATTGGGCGAAGCTGTGCCCCGAAAAACCAGTACAGTCAAGCACAATGATAGCGGCGAGCACAGTCGGCGATCGGTGAAGTCTGCACGTTGTTGAAGTCAAGCATGTCTGCTTCTATTAATACATGGCCAGTCGAAGGATCCAGCGAAATCACTGTTGCCCACGCGCTTTCCAGAAATTGCTAAACAATTCGCATTGCACATACAATCAGATTACACAAGGTTCGGTGGCGGCAGACAAAGGATATAACCGTCGATGACATTCAAGAAACTTCCGATACATGCTGGCGCATTGTACGCCTGGCGATAATGTTTAACATTTGATAGCCAGTGAAAGCAGTCACCGGAGAAAGGTAAACAAGTACACATGTCAATATCGGAACTATTTCATGATCACCTTTGAGTTCAGTATGTCCGGGATTATTTACTGTATATCTTCCTCGGATGCTGCATGACATGCCAAGCTGTTGCCTCAAAGTACTGCTAATAAAGATGATATTTTAAAGCTTGTTACACACACCTAAAGGCACTTCTAATTGGTCCTACATTACAGAATCAATATGTGAGCTATGTAAACACTGCAAAGAAAATCTGTTGCTGCTATGACGAAAACGATCCCCTTGTCGAGACATTGACTCCAGGGCAAGGCATGCCTCGTTCGACCACTATTGCAGCAGTTACCACAGTGTCGACACTGACTTATCCTCTTTCTTTGTCCTCCTGTTCATTGTCGTTGCTGTGTTGCTCATTGTTGCAGTGCCTTGACTAAAGCTTTCTTTGCCATGCACTCTCTCTCTCTCTCTCTCTGCTTGCTGTGCCTCTCTAACCGACTAACAAAATGTGGATCCCTCTCCAGGAGCGCACCAAGAGCACAAAGTACACCACTAAGGTAGGGCTACACACACACTCTCTCTCTATTGGCTTCCTGCTTTGCACTCCACCTTTTGTCACACGCTGGTTTGTGTTGTACTTCTGTTCATCCTGCATGATTTGTGTGAGTGCACCTTTCGATAAGTGAGCAGCCTGCTCAACCCACAGTTTAGGAGAGAAGTAAGCTAGTCTAGTTGATACCAGTTCTTGATGAACAACACAAAACATGGATAGAGAGAGATGCTAGAGAGACAATGACCAACACGACAGGCGGGAGCCTATCTGCTCCCATTTCCTACCAACTGCATCATATCCTGGCATAAAAAAACAAACGGCTCTTTTTTGCCTCAGTGTGACCAAGGAACATGTAAGGGCTCGCAGACATCTGTGATTGTCCACCTTCACTTGGTTAGTGACTGCAACCTCATGTTACCTGACCAGATGAATATTTATCTAACCCTTGACTATGCAAGAACAAGAACATGGCACTGACTATCAACTGATGATTTTATTTGTGTTGCTGCCCCTTTTTTTGCCAAACATCTGAGCCAAACATTGCGAAACGCATGAGCTACACAGAAAAAGTGGGGAGTGGGAAATGAGGGGAAAGAAAATGGGGAAGGAAAATTTGCACAAGCGATAACCACCAATACCTGTCTTGTTGCTGTCATTCTAGCATCTTTCTCTGTCTGTGTTTTTCACATAGTTGATTATAAACCTTAGAGTCACACTTATGCCAAGTGGGAAAAGAGGTGCTGTGGTTACGTAGCATTTGGTCCACTCTTAAGCAAAATTACACGCTTTTGCCACACAACAATAATCGTCATCTGTCTTGTCCGCATTTCCTTTCTTTAATGCGGCGAGCCCGGCACTTTCCAGTAACAAAAGGTACGCTCGTTATCAGCATGACATAGCATTCCCGGCAGGAATGCTATGGCGGGGTGTTTTCAAGAAACGAAGCGAAGGCGGATGACGATTGTTGTGTGGCAGAGGTACACCCCAAAGGGTGTAACTTTACCTAAGAGTGTGGGGTCGGGCACATGAGGTCTTTTACTCCCCTTTTGTTTGCCAACTTTTGGTCGCCAGGTTTGTTGAAGAGGTTTAAAAAGAAAGCTGACAGCCTAGTATACAGGAGTATTGAAACTACATTCATGCCTCTGCTCTTTTGCCACACCTAGCCCTTGTGCCAAGAAACAACACAAATAAATAAAATGATAAAATTATTGCTAGTACAAGAAGTTAATCTGAGTGGTCAGCGGTTGAGATAAGCAAGAGACGATTAAATTTCCACTGGGAAAAAAATGAGTGCAGGAAAGAGATGAGGACGAGATCATCACAAGCAAAAGTAACTTTACGAGATAAAATCAAGAGATAGGGCTATGTACGATATGGTAATGCGCGAGTAGCTCATACAGGCTAGGCAACTTTTTGTTGCCATACAATTTCAAAGGGGTTGGCCTAATAGTTCTGTGGAAACGTGCAAGATAGAGAGAAGTAATTAATGAAGGGAAAGTGAGACATCCACCCAATTGTAGCAGTTGCTACAAAGGAAACCCGTATTGACTCCTCAAAAAGAAAAAAATGAGACATCCAACCAACCGTAGCAATTGCTACGGTTAGGTGGATGTCTCATTTTCCCTTTATTAATTTCAAAGGGGATGCCATCGTTATCTCACCACCATGAGCTGATGCATGTAGCTTGAGTTGGAGTTTTTCGATGCATAAAGCCATTTACAAGGAGGCTTTAGTAACCCAACCAAAGTCTGCTAAGTTTGACCACAGGGCATTGATAAGATATGTCGCTTACGTCTGTCCTCTCTCGTCCTTGCAGTTGCGGCGGCGTGTCTTTAAGGGAATACCCAATGCAGTCCGAGCTGAGGTGTGGCTGCGGCTACTTGACGTGGCTCGCATCAAGGCCGAGCAGGAGGGCAAGTACTTGGTAAGGACCCAGTGGGTTTCCCATCCTTTGTAGCAATGACCCTTGAGTATCAAAATGCTGTTCACTGTGCCATTGTAACCATTGAGTCTCATCACCTCTCAGAAAAGCTTTTCTGATTTTTAGTCTTGAATTTATTATCTGTCCCTATTTTGAAGGGCAGTTCTTTAACGGTTCTTTATGAAAAGGATGATTTCTTTATTTTCTTTAATTGATAAAGATTGCCCAAATATGCCTGTTACACTTCCTGTCACATCTCATTTCTGAAGAGCAGGACTGGGGAACAGTGTGGTAATTACGTGGCCAAAGAAGTTTGCTGTGCAGTCAATTAGGGTATGTTTACCATCTTATCAATGTGAAACATGTTACAGTGGAACCCACTTATAACAATATTCAAGTGCCACGAAAATTCCATTGTTATAACCGGGTTGCATGAAAAAATCTAAACACAGGGATGGCAGAGCTGTTGTGAGAAAACTACAATGACGGGGAGGCCAGTGACCCTCCCCACCTCCTTCCTCTATCCGGCTGCTGATTGTGTTCACTCGTTAAGCTGCTTCCTGGGCGCTCCGATCGAGTGTAACAAGCCGCAGCTGTCGGCGTTAAAGAATGGCACTGCTATAACAACTGCAAAGAGGGGTCACGGGTGGCAAGCGATGTGCGAGCACCGCTGAGGCATCGCTATAGTGGCCCCAAAGAGGCCTTTTAAAAAATGCGAGAAAACCGCAGCAGCCTGTCAGTGAAATCCAGAAGAAATGCCGAGGCAAGATTGCCACAAGGCACGTACTTTTCACTGGCTTGCACAAGCAAACCCTATGTCCGTCAGCCTTGCATGCTTTACACGAAGCTTGCCGACATCCTTCTCCAAGGTATCCGGGTGCTGCACATAGCGCAGTGGAAGGTTCTTTGCGAAAACAAAGTACCAACCGAACTGAATCATCTGCCAGGCCTCCTGTGAGGACAACATTGAGGCAGCCTGCCCTACGGTGCCATCGCTGCCGTCATCACCGTCACTATCTGATGCAAGCATGTTGGTGGCGATTGCCTCATCAGTTAGAAGCACTTAGTTTCTAAATCTGTAGCGGTGCATTTTCTTTTCACCGGTAATGTCGTGCATTGCCAATGATTCCCGGCGGCACGTCAAACCAGGCTGAGAAACCACGTAGCCAGAAACGATTTCGACACAACCAACGGAGACGAACGCGAGCGAGTAAGCTGTTTGCAGAACTGTGCTCAGCCAGTGAGCAATCCGGGAGCAGCGCAGTTGGTGCGGTCCATTCGTGTTTCAAAGGGTGGCGCAGCATAGAGCTATGGTTGCAGACCATGCGTGTTCAGAGGGGTGGAAGGGGGACGGGAGAGAGGTGCGCGGAGGAGGCTGGAAAATGAGCGTGCGGCGGCCGTTGGGGCAGCGGGCCATCGTGTAGCGGCTGGAATTTCTTGTTTTCTTTCTTTTCTTTTTTTTTCAAGGATTTTGCACTTCATTACCTTTCGGCACGGACACCCAGCAGCCAGACTTCATCATTATAACCGATAATGCGGCATCAGGGCATTGTAGTAAGCGAGTTATTTCACCACGGAAAACATGCAAAAGTTCACTGTGCAGCAGCTTCTCATTGTTATGACCAATATATTGTTAAAACCAGTATCGTTCTAAGTGGGTCCGACTTATAGGCAATAAACCAGAAGAAACAACAAAATTTTCCATTTCATACAGTAATGTTTTAAATAATGCATCACAAAAATAAAAGTTACTGCTTTCTATCATTCCAGTTCATTGCACAGCCTAATATGTAAGGAAGGGGCAAACAGCATTTCTTTGAACTGGGGTTTGTTCAAAACAAAGTTATCAATGTTAGTGGTGACATATTCAATGTTTTGCAACTTCCATAAAAGCGTTGCAGTTTCATTTTCAGCAGAGGAAAGCTAGATCTGGCTACAAGGTCACTGCAAATCCTGAAGTCA
Organism: Dermacentor variabilis; assembly: GCF_050947875.1. Lineage (NCBI taxonomy): Eukaryota > Metazoa > Arthropoda > Arachnida > Ixodida > Ixodidae > Dermacentor > Dermacentor variabilis. The sequence continues at coordinate 3,426,697 of NW_027460302.1, read as the reverse complement.
AGCCAGTCCGGTCCACTTAGCAGCTTTGTAGCAGAGACCAGCCTATTCAGTATTGACTGGTGTCCGTTTCCTTGTTAAAGGGACACTAAAGAAAAATATGATTTGAGCTGTGTTAGTAAATTGCCATTTCACAATATCAAAAGATGCTGTGTTGATCCTGACAAGTGGCTTGGTCAGCCAGAAAAGACGCACGAGCGAAAGAAGTGTGGCGACGCCACCTTGAAGTTCCTGCAGCAGCTTGCCATGAGGTCATGGATTTTGACGTCTGCTCAGACTTTATTTTTCACCGGTAAAGAGGGACTATTTCGCATTCTTGAAGAGCCAAATGATGCACGTAGCAGGCTTCAAGAACCTTTAATAAGCAACAACAGCAAATACGAAAAAATTCATTGAAATTTCTGACATCATGCTGGCATACTGGCGCTGGGGTCTTGCCGTGAAATTGAGAAAATAAATAGATGTTTGGCCTACGTTTTCTCTTCTTGCACCTTACCATGTGAATAACAATATAAACTTTTCAACGAATATGAGTTTTAACTGTTTTAGTGCTGTGCTTGTCTAGGGAAAAGTAGCACTCCATTCATGTTCCGTTGCTGTGATGCTCGCATCATCTGTGCATTTCTGCATTCTATGGCTCCCTGTGATGTAAAAGCAGAACTGTGCCATCCTACGATGTTATTGGTTCCAAGCACTTATTGCTTAAGGAAACGTGCCAGCTATAAGTAACCCTTGTGGCCAAACCACTTACTCATTCCTGCTGTAATATTGCTCGGGAATGGCATTCATGCAGGGGGGCATTGCTTGCCTCGTTTATCCAGAATGAAACGGCTGTGTGCATTGTCTGCAGCAACGCCATACAGAGAGAGACTAGGTTCTGCCAGATTGAAACGGTGGCACTGTCTCTTGCTTGTAACAGCAGAGTAAGGTCTGCAATGTTCCACCCTATCAATAACAGATGGTGCAACTATTCAGTTCCAGTAAAATTGATGTTGCGTGCGTGCGTGTGTGTGTGCCTGTGGTGCACAGCTGCAGACCTGTATTCCTAATGCACTTTGGACAAAGCAGGCACCGAAGTGTGGTACAGTTGACTTCTCCTAAAGTGACTTTGACAGGGCTAACAAGATTGATCGAATCGTTTCGCAAACCACATTAAAAGAGAGCACAAAAAAAAATGTGCAGCTACATTGCTGCTTTTCTTGGCAGCATTTACTTTATTCAAACTTTGCCCTAAGTCAGATGTGCAGCGACCTCTTATGGTTTAAGATTAGAAAACGATGTCCACCCAAATCTAATGCACACCACTTTGGGGCTTTTGGTTGGGATCGAAACAGCTAGAGTTGGATTAACAGCAGCCTACGATGCTGTGGAACCTTGCTCATACGTTTATGAAAAAACATAACCAGAAAACTTACTAACCAAGGAAACGTACGATCGGAAGTCACTAAAAGATTGACAGACTCAACTGTAGTTGACATCTACATAATGCAAAGCATTGCATGAATCGTTGCAGCACGAGACGCCGATTCGAGCCGAACTGGTGGGGCTCGAGCGGTCCCGAAATGTGCATTGTCAGTTTTACAGCTGATGTTGGCACTCCGCAGATTAGGCCTGGGTTAGCAGCTTCTTCAAACAGGGCATTTTGGCGAGAAGTTTTGACATGGCCGCTCGGTGCGAATCATTTCGGCACAAGACGCAGACGCGCCTCGAACGTACAACCCAAAACACAAATTTTTTCCTATTGCACAGTGTTTTGAGACTGCGACTGGAAATGTAAATGAAATTGAGCTGGAGAGCAACACCGTAATACGATGCTGCCAGAACGATAGGTGACATTCCCTTTGCGTAGCATGCAGCAGGGAACGACGATTCATTTGGGTTATTGCCCGTTCAAAGCGTGCAGTACGCTTCTAATGCCACCATGCATTGCCATACAGATAGGTTAAGATGCTTGTTGCCGTAGGCTTGGTGGCGATCACTGTGGATGTGGTGTGCGACGAGCCGGGTGGAGAGTTGCTGTTACCGGAATAACAAACTTACGTGTGCCACTGTTTTCGTGTGGAACGGGCAGGCAAGTATTGTGGAGAAGCTGTTGCGGCAAGCACGTACTATACTCAGTCACGCGTGCCTCATGCCTTTTCTTGTTTACGTGGGATCTAGCGGCTGCAAAAAGTGTTGCAGGATCGTAGTTTGGCGATCTACCAAACGTTCGTGCCGAAGGATCGTGTTTTCTGGGCACGTATGAACCGGTAATAAATGTGCTTAACTATATTGGCTCAGTGTTCGTGTTCTTGATCACGAATGTTGGTGCCACGAAATCGTATGTGATGGGATCGTATCAATGAGGCTCTGCTGTATTAAAGTGAATGCACTGTAAACGGCTGTAGAGTACGAATGCCAAGCCAATAGTTAGCAAGAAGAGTCGCACGTACCTGGAGCTCTCTTTAATGTGTCTTCCACCATTGCAGGAGATGCGGGAGCGTGCACGCTTGTGGTCTCCAGACATTCGGCAGATTGACTTGGACGTCAACAGGACGTACCGGAATCACATTATGTTCCGGGAGCGCTATAGCGTCAAGTGAGTAGTGCTCGGATCATCATTCTTTGTGAATGTGCAAGAAGGACGGCAGATGTGACCAAGTAAAACAGTCACGTCATGTCGCATTGTTTAGAAATGCAACAATATATCAATGCTAGCAGAAAAAATGAGAAATATCAAGTGGGACTGTGTACAGCAGCAAAAGAAGTAGTAAAAGCAGTGTTAAAAGCAGTAGTAAAGTCAAATCCCTGACTCAGCGGCCATTGAACTTAATGTGTTTTGTATCCACATAAACCGTACCAGCTTATTGTGTACGTATCGGTTAACACATAGTGGTTCCACTTTTCGTCGCATAATCGGGGCGGTGCATCGTCCTGATCGGGCGGCCCAGCAGAACAACAAGCCTCAGAGATCAGAAAGGCCTCGAAGTGCCCTGTGCTTTTGCGTCTGAAGCTACATCATCATTTCAGCACAGTGCCAGAGAGCATTGTGGCATCGTGCAAGCAAGGACTCGCATCACGCCGAAACTTGGATAAAGAAGACGTCGGGTGCTCAGCATAGAAGAAAAATTAGACATCGTTCGTGCTATCGTATGTCACAGAAAGAAGTCTGCGCTGGTACGCAGCAGGGATCTACAGTTGACTACGGTGTGTGGCATTTGGAATGAGAAGTTGCTTGGCAGCTCTGCTGCGACTGCGAAGAGATGTCGGCTACGAGGTTCGACTTTTTGCCATCGTTGCCTCTGTTATTGCTGAAGTGTAGCCTAAGACAGTGATGAGGACGGCACAGAAAGCGACAGCAAAGGCGATTCAGGCCCGACAGCTGCAGAAGCTGCATATTACATCAGCCTCGTGAATACAGTCGTCGCGACAATAACAGCACCTCGCAATGAAAAAGGCGCCCCGCGACCTTCCGCAGCGCTATCGCCTGCATGCACGCAGAACATGCAATGCCAACAAGGAATCTGCCATGCGGGTGTTTGCCGCGGAGAAGGGGCTGGCTGAAAAGTATGGCTCGCAGCTTCATTAAGTTTCAGGCCGCTGTCGTTGCTGCTAGGCCGCCGCGGCATCAAACGAAAATAACACTCTTGTCGCGCTAAGTGAATAAATGCTGCACGTTTTTTCTCCTTTCATCGCACTCTCTCAGAGTTCAGTTTTTGACAGGTAAGTGGGCGATCTCATGCTATTTCGGTTAAGCAGTACTACCATTTAGTACATACTTTTTCCGAGCTCCGGCTAATTACGGTTTAATGAGGTTTCACTGTACTTCAGATTTTACGGTGGTTGAAGCTGCAGGTCCATTCCCCACCTGCCTGTCATTCATCGTCACGATGCTTTGAAGTGCGACCTTGACTTTGCCACGCTGGTTGTTTATGGTGTGTTGCCCAAATTCAGATTGAGGCTTTCCGTCGACGTGCTAGCTTAGCCCGTTCTGTTCAGTAAGCGCAAATATGAACTTGGTGGGCACGCTCGCTGCTTTTGCAGCCGTCAGTCTTTCCCACACATCTCGGGCATGATGGGTGCCAAACCGTCCACTGCTGTGCCTGCTTTGGCTTGTAGGCCTACCCAGCTCCGTTTCACTGGGTGTCGGTCGCCAAAGTTACTGTTTAGTGCTGCATCGAAAATTTAACAGTAAAATGTAGGTGTGGGTGACAAGTGAATTTCGACTTGAGGTTTGGCTTCACGGCAGTGCTGCTCACGCTGCTGTGAAAACACTTAGGGCAAAGTTCTCTGCCATCATTGTCACCGAAGTGGTGGGAAAGAGAGCCGTTGGCCAGAGACTTGGACTATTTATGCATCCGCAGGTGGACTGCTTTTGCAAAGATGCAGGCTTTTTATGCAGTTATTTACACAAGTTCTATGTGCAGGTTTATATATATATATATATATATATATATATATATATATATATATATATATATATATATATATATATATATATATATATATTTCTTTTCTTTTTGCGGGGTATTGCAATCTTGGGTGTAGCTTGTATGAGAAAAAAATATGTGCATTCGTTTCGAATACTGCGAAAACTTGAAATACGGAAGATCAAGCCAAAGTTAACCATATAATATTCAACCGACTATCCAAAAATATTGAATATTCCTGCACTCCTAGCTATTGCTGTACCCACCGCTACATGTCCCAACCAAGGCAGCCTAGGTAGCACTCTTTTGCAGTTCATTCTAGGCACACTGCTCTAGTGCTTGCGGTCTTTTATATTGTATTACGTCGTGCCTTTTTCTCCTGCATGTCATGCTTCGCAGCGCTTTTCAACTATAGATATGAACACTCTATGCGGTTACAAAGATCAGTAGGCAGAAACTGCTTGAACACAAAAGGGAACAAAATGCTGCAAGGCAAAAGGTGTCACTACAGAAATCAACACCACCCTGCTTCACAGCACACACTGGGGCTTGAGAACAGCCGGGATCGACGCTCTGCATTGGGACTACAGAGTGTCTTTTTCTTTCCTGGTGATGCATATGAACCCTGTCTTCTTTTGTGACAAACGTCCTTGTCCTATGTTTCCCAGGCAACAAGCCCTGTTCCATGTCCTAGCAGCGTACTCTGTGTACAACACGGTGAGTATCTTGTTGTTGTCTCTATTCCCACTGTGGCTATGTGTGCTTGCACATTAAATTAACATGCATTGCTATATTGTGTGCTATAACTGTTTTCTTTTTGTTCCTTCTTAAAATGCTATTACCATATCCTCGTGAGGCCTCTTGTACGTTACGTTGCGCATTGCCTTCAATCCATTTCAAAATTTTTTCAGAACTAGAAGTGGTTTATTTGCATTCAAAGCTGTCAGTCGCCAAGAAAATTGCCACTAATATGATTTGCATTGTTGTGTTGCCACAGACAATAAAAATAGACCGTCAAAATCAATGGTTTGACGAAAGCACGTCTGGTTGAAGATGATTGGGGGGTTGACTCCTGTACGGGAGACAAAATGTCTCGTTTGGCTTCTTTCAAAGTTTCTTTCCTAACCAAAAAGACCCACGATGTCAGTGTTGAATACCGTGAAATAACAAATAAATCCTGGATGCCTGGAATCCTGGAGCCTACCATGCAATGTTAGATTTTTTAGTCTCTTAGTGTAAAGAAAAACGTTTTTGCCATATCAGACATAACAGGACAGTCAGTTTCTTCAGGTACGTGAAAATGCTATGTTCAGCATGCAATCGCAGTGTTTAAATGAATTTATTGGTTTTTCATGTTTGTATCATACCAGTCAGTACAATCGAATATCAATAATTCGAGCTCGAAGGGGTGTGAAAATTTGTTCAAAAAAGAAGTAGAACTTGTTTTTGAAGTATTCGTGCACCATAGCACGATGCACAAACGGTGCGAATCGTGAAATATCGCGGCACACAGCAAGTGAGGACCACGAAACTGCCCACGCCAGCCAACGTTCACTTCCCGATAACGGCAGAAAACGAAACTTCAAGGAGCAAGCTGGTCCCAGGCAGGCGGGGCTGGCGGCGCCCGTGCGGAGGCACGGGGAGACCGTCCAAGGTCAGAGAGTTGAGACAAGGGAAGGCGAGGGGAGCATAGTTGTGAGGAAGGGCAGGAGGAAAACGGATTTGCTTTCCCACCAGCTGGCTGGATGATGCTAATTACCTTTGCCACCGAAGCAGCGGAGTTGCCGAGGCCACAGTGGGCCACCACTGCTGCTTCCCTGTGCATGCTCGCATTTTTTTTCCTTCGTCTGCCAACAAGTCGGCACTGCGTTTACCTTCTTCGTCCTGCGTTCTTAACGCAACTGAGGTCTTAGAGATGACGAAGTCGTTGATACTGATCATAATCGTGTTGGTGTGCTCCCTTCTGTTGCGGTGTCGCCTTCGCGTCCTTGTATTCAGGGTCTGTCTTGTTGTACAGAATCGGATATGGCACACTGTCTCCAACAACCTTTTCATCGGGACGTCTTGATTTAGACGTGTCATTGTAAAGAAACAACTGCAAATGAGACAAACCAAGCCAACAAAAAGGAGCGTGGGTGAGCGCTGATGTGAGCAGACGAAAGTGCGAAACAAACGGTCTGGCTGAACCAGATGCAACTACGAATAGGGTAGTCGGGGGGTCTGCATGATGCCAGCTTCCTGCACGTATGTCACTGTAGGGGCCACTCTTATCAGTCTCCTCGCAACCTCGGCGAGCCACGAAAAATCCAACCAAGACCTATCCCCCCCCCCACGGCGCACGTTTTGCCGCTAATGTGGCTGGGGCATTACGGTGCGACGCAGAAACGGCAACCTTGCCATTTGAGAGAGGGTGAAATTTCCACCACGGTTTCTTGTAAGCCTTTCCTCTATGGTGGGGTCAGAGCAGTGCTGGTCAGAAGCGCCGCCGCGTGATTTGGCTCGCTGCTGAGACCATTGCCGGAGCGCAGTATGTTCGAATTAACCATCGCAAATGCTTGCGTGTTCAAATTACCGGGGGTTTTTGTCCATTGGAGTACACATAACTTTAACGGGTCCACGGCGTCAATTCGAATTAACGAGATTCAACTGTATTAAGAACGAAACTGAAAAGTGATTTTGTCCCCGAGCTGTCTTCAGGCCTTGGAACAATATGGCTGTACAAACACTTTGTGTAATGCCCTCTGATGAAACAATGGATGAAATTACACATTACAGTCGTAGCCTGTTACAGTGATTTGTGCAGAAAGCCCCTTATGGCCTGTTAGTGAGTTAAGGCAAAGCGATTGGCTGAAGATTAACTCACCTTTTTTTTTTTTTACCCACGAAGCTGTTAGTCTCTCGGTGGTCGGCATTTTTTCATGTCCATCCGTGAACAAAAATTATCATCAGCAATAGCTCATACCCCCCTAAGCAAGCAAAAATAGAATGGCTCATCAGCCTCAGAATGTAGAGGCTACAAGCACTCAGCAAAGTGAAGTGAACAGTGCATAAATTCACTCAAATCACGCATACAGTTTACAGGACAGCATACTTTTCAATGAGAGACAAGCGTCTGTCATCATCAGCAATTGTTCGTTACCCTGTAAGGCAGAGGCTACAAGCGCTCAGCAGAGTGAAGCAAACAGTGCATACATTCTCTGAAATCATCGATGAAACACACAGAACAGCATATGTTTCAATAAAGAATAAACTTAAAATATCGCATACCCCCCCTCAGCAGTTGTAGGGGTGGTCTTGCAACGGCTTCGCTGGACTTCTACTTTTGCAGGGCCGGGAAGGCGAGTCAATTTGCACAGCGGAGTTGTATATGGCTAGGGTGCCATAGAATTTTCGTGTCCGCACACAAAAACTATCATCATCAATGGCTCATAGCCCCATAAGGCAGTGGCTACAAGCACTCGGCAAAGTGAAGCAAGCAGTGCTTAAATTCTTTCTAATCACACATACAACATACAGAACAGCATGTCGAAAACTGTCATCATCAATGGCTCATACTCCTGGGAGCAATGGCTCGTAGCCCTGTAAGGTGCATGGCTATACTCGCTTTGCGTGGGTTAGTTGCGATGACGCTACCCCTGTGGTCGTCGGTGATTTCAATGTGGATGTGTCGAAGGCGAAAAAAGTAGTGGTTTACACATTACTTTTTGCAGACATATTGCTTGCGGTGCCACACTGATCCGGCCCAACTGACCACCTAGTGGTGTACGTGCATCGATGTGACATTATCAAAGGATGTGTTTGCAGTTGCGCGTATGCTGATCATAGCAACCACAAGGCCATCGTGACTGTCATTACTAAGCGACAGCGAGTGATGCAATAAAGTCTTTACGGTAGAGGTTGCCGCCTGCGGCCATGATGTGGCGCTACAATCTGAAAGGACTTTGTATATAAGGGGCTTTGGGGAGTGGGAATAAACATTGTTCTTGGTTTCCGCCTTGCCGGTAGTCCACCTCGGCTCCTGTGCTGAACATGGCGTCAGCAGTGGGGTCCCGCCCTTAATGCTGACATGTCTGACACGGGATTCGCCCCCGCCGAGACCACCGAACCATAAGTGCACATCGTTCACGCTGGCACATCTGGTCTGCGCTCACTGGAGAACTTCACGTTTTCAAACCCGGGAGAATGGCCAACGTGTAATTAGAGTTTCATGGATTACACTCTCGTGGCCGGCCTCCACAGTGCTGGCGATGAGGCCCAGGTACGGACGCTTCTTTACTGCATGGGACCGCAAGCCAGGACCATTCTTTCGTCCTTGGGGATGTCAACACCGGAGGCGCTTTCTTTCACTGCCACCAAAGAAAAGTTGGATTCTCACTTCATGCATCCGTTAAATGAGATAAATGAAAGTCATTTCCACCGCCGCACTCAGCAGCCAGGCAAATCTGTGGATGACCTTTTTCGGCATTACGCAGCCAAGTAAAGTGCTGAACCTATAACAGCCTGCTCATCGAGGACCGCCTTATTCGCAACAGATTCTTCGTATGCATACGTGACGAGAAACTGTCTGGTCAATTGTGCCAGTGCACAAAACTTGCCGTTGAGGAAGCACTGTGCCAAGCCCGCATACACGAAGACACAGAAAAAGTGCATTTATTGTGCGCTAGATTGACTATGGATAACGCTCTTGCCAAAATGCTAAATATTGACTTGGCTCGGCGAAACGATACATCCACCCCTTCACCACGCTTCTGCGACCAGTCTGAGCACCCGGCTAGGTTATTGTGTGGCTTTTGTGGACAACAGTGTCACTCTCGAAAAGACTGCCCAGCCAGAAAATCAGTTTGCCGCTACTCTAGAAGGCTAGGACATTTTGCCGAAGTGTGCATCAAGAACAGAGATGAGCTACTGGGTTCCATCGAACTTCACAACGTGGATTCACGACGAGCAAGGTATATAGACATACTGGTGAACGGGCGCCCAGCCGAGTTTAAGATGGACTCTGTCACAGAAGTCTATGTTGTCGCGCCATTTTTCCCAAGCCAGACTGTTGGATGATGTTGAAGGGGAAGCCTTGGGTCCTGGCAAACAGAGCCTGCACATTCTTGGTACCTTTAAAGCAACCTTACAGTGGGGTGATAAGTCTACAGTGCAGACCTTGTACATGGTTGAACGTCAGCACACTCAGCTGCTTGGGCTCCCTGCAATTGAAGCCCTTGGTGTTGTTCACTTCCTGCATACTGCTGAGTGCGTTCATTCCCCCACAGCCAAAATTTTCCAAGGGTTGGGAAAATTTCGGCAAGCCGAATATCGCATTTGCGTTAAACCCAGCGCTCATCCATTTTCCATGAGCGCCCCAAGACGGATTCCAATTCCTTTAAATGACGACGTCAAGACAGAGCTAGATGACGTCAAGAAAGAGCTAGACAACCTGGAGTCGTAGGACGTGATAAGGAAGGTAGAAATGCGAACCGAGTGGTGCTTTGGGCTTGTAGTCGTGCCCAAATCATCGGGCAGCTACAGAATCTGCATCGATCTGATGAAGCTGAACAAAGTCACCGAAAGGTCTTGTGAACGACGGTGAAACATATCCTTGGCCAGTTAGATGGAGCGCAAGTATTCTCCAAGTTGGATGCCCAGTCTAGTTTCCATCAGGTGAAGCTGAGAGCCGACAGCCAGGAACTCGCGACATTTATAATGCCGTTCGGCCAGTACTATTACAAGAGACCAGCTTTTGGTATAGCCATGGCACCAGAATATTTCCAGCAGTTAATGTCGAGGGTTCTGGAGCACTTGCCTGGTGCCGTGAACCTGATAGATGACATTCTAATATTCGGGAAAGATCGTGAAGAGCATGACGAGCGTCTGGCTGCAGTCCTAGCTCGCCTTGAGGAGGAGAGTGTCACCTTTAACAAAAAGAAGTGTGTGTTTCGGGTCAGCTCGGTCAAGTTCCCTGGAGTAGTGATTGGGGCGGACAGGATCTCGCCAAACCCGGACAAGGTGAAGGCTGTCAAGGATCTGCCGCTACTGATCAATGTCGGTGCAGTACGACGATTGCTGGGAATGACCAATCATGTCGCAAAGTTTATAGCTCGCTTATCCGACGTTGTGCAGCCCATTCGTTCCCCCCCTACAAGAACAGCATCTGGACTTGGGGTCCCAGTCAAGGAAAGGCCTTCTCATGCCTCAAGTTGCTGTTGAGCTCCGACACTTGCATGGCAAAATACCATTCTTGCTACCACACTGTAGTAGCCGCGGATGCTAGCTCCTACGGTCTGGGAGCTGTACAGCTACAGGACCAGCCTGAAGGTACTTGACGGGCTGTAGCGTATGCTTCAAGAGTGCTTACTCGGACGTAAGCGCGTTAGTCAAACAGAAAAGGAAGGTCTCGCGGTGACTTGGGCGATTTCATGGTACGGCCAGTTCCTTTGCGGCCTAAGCTTCGAGGTAGAGACAGATTACCTTCCTCAGGTTGCCCTTTTGGGTAACAAGGACCTAGAACTCGCGTCGCCTCGCATACAACGAATGCGGATAAAACTGATGCGATATCAGTACGTGGCGAAATATGTGCCTGGAAAGCACTTAGCTACGGCGGACACTTTGTCATGAGCTCCCTCTGATTTGCCAGCTACTCGCTTGGTAGACACCCTGGAGTTGTTTGTCAATGAAGTGTTCAAGGAATTACCGCCTCTTGTAGCAAGACGGCTAGAAGATGTCCACACACACCAAGCCCAAGATGGAGTCTGCTCTGCGGTCATGACGTATTGCACGAAAGGATGGCCAGACAAAAACAAGGTGCCACTGCAGATCGCTCCATTTTGGAAGAAGAGAGACGGATTGAGCATCTGCGAAGGCATCCTTTTGCTGGACCGACGACTTGTCATTCCTTCAGGCTTGCGCCAGGACATTCTCTCCCTCTTACACGAAGGGAATCTGGGAGTGTGCCGCTGCCAAGAACGGGCCAGGGAGTCTGTTTGGTGGCCTAACTGTAACATGCATGTTGAGCATATGGTGACCCAATGTGCCATATGTGCTCAGACTCGAGTTCAGCATTCTGTGCCTATGTTGTCCGTGGTGACACCCGACAGACCAGGGCAGCACCTTGGCATCAGTCTGTTTCAACTTAGAGGGCGCGATTATGTCCCGATTGTTGATTATTATTCCAGGTTTCCCAAAGTAGTCTCCGTGGGGTCCACCACAGCACCAGCAGTCATCTCGGCGGTCAAGAGCTGTTTTGCCCATTTTGGCATACCAGACATTGTCTGGACCGACAACGGACCGCAGTTTGTGTCCAACGAGTTTGCCGAGTTTGCACGGTCATACGGCTTTCGTCACGAGACCAGCAGCCCGAGGTAACCCGAGAGCAATGGAGAGGCAGTGCATGGTGCGCACAGTGAGACTTGCTCTTCAAATGTCCTGATTACTGTCGTACCGTGACACACCCGGTCCCAACGGCATTTCCCCGGCTTAAGCCCTGATGGGAAGGAAATTACAAACTCGTCTCCCAAAACTACCGGAACGACTGATGGCGTCGTTACCATGTCACATGAGTTTCAGGGAAAAGAACTTGGGGAACAAGGCACGGCAAGTGATGAACTACAACCGCCGTCATGCTTCAGGCCAATTGGCCCTCTGAGTCCTAGAGACTATGTGTGGTTCACTGACACACGATGCAATGGGGAAGAACTCTCACAGGCTCAGTGTCCATGGTCCTACCTTGTTCAGACCCCCCAGAGGCGTCTTTCACTGTAATCGTTGACACCTGGTACTTCATTCATCGGAAGAAACCCCAGCTCAACTGGCAGCTTCTCCGCCTGCCCCTCCCGAGATCGTGCAGCCTGCAGCACCCAAGAAGATCCAACACAACCAGAAGTAACGCCGCAAAAAACGGTGACACAGACTCGCAGCGGTCGCATAGTGAGACCACCACGACGGTTGAACTTGTAGGAACCTGTTCCATAAAAGATGAAAAGGAGGGATGTAGAGGTCGCCACCTCTGGCCACAAGGTGGTGCTACAATCTGAAAGGACCTTGTTAGGCTTTTGGGGGAGTGGGAATAAGGATTGTGTTTGGTTTCCGCTTTGCCGGTAGTCTGCCTCCTCCCTCAGCTCCTGTGCTGAACATTTATGACAAGTTTTCTTACCGCGATGTTTACATCTCCGCCGGTCATCCGATACCTTTGCAGGGTAGAGCGGCCTTGAATTTTTTTTTTTTTTTTTCAAGCTATACACCTAATTGGGAGCACATTTTGCATCTCAGTTTAAAGCATTGCTTATTGGCTGTCGCTTTATGATAGCTTGAGAAAATATTTGTCCACTGAAAACAAAAGCTTTTAATTACAACTGTTCAAATGATGAAGTTCTTATGAATGCACAAATACTTGCATGTATAAGTACAAACTGTATAACTTTATATATAGTTCGACCTGTTCATAATCTGCGTTCAGCTACTCGAACTTTCAGCATATTTCGTGGAGTATAAGCACAAGATAGTACTTGCTAATTGCCCTTGTATGGCGTGGTGGGCACGTTGCCCTTGCGCAGTGCCTGTGCACAGCCTCCTCACGAGTTTGCAAGAACAGAGCACGTCATGTGGACGAGAGGCAGCGGTAGCAGCCAGGGCACACACAGATGGGACTTGTTTTCCTTTTGCCGAAATCATAATGCATTGTATCGAGCAGCCAATGGAAGAAGTCATGCAGCTTGTGTCCGAGGTTGGAAACTAGGCATTAATTCAGCACGATTAACAGCATAGATGATGATGTAAGACTGACTGCACAGTAGCTCAGTGCATAGCTAGAAAGTATTCGTACATGGTGAGCAGTTGACACAAACAGGACAGAACATTTGCATGTCTTGGTGTCTCTGCTGTTTGCGATTTGGACAGATTGAGTCAAATTTACTTGCACACATACGTAGACTTCACGAGGGTCACGAGTGAGAATGATAAGGGGATCCAAAGGGCTTAGCTTTTCTTTTTTTTTTTCACTGTACTGATTGCAGACCATGAAGCCAGAGGAAGGGTAGTGCCACACATATGCGCGACTGTTGCCTCAAGGTGCCACACCCGAAAGTTGTTTTTCTTGCCGAGTTTTGACTTTGAGTGTGGAGTTTCGTGCCAGGTGTCTTTGGCCAACACTGAATGACAGGGAGCAAGCATCATTTGTTGCATCGGAGCACAGGGAATACAGAACAAGGGAAAAGAAGCTTGGCACGCAGCTGGCTTTCCTTCTTTTCAAAGCGTGGTCAGAGGAGGCAGGCCAATGCAAGATCCCCAGCTGCAGTGCTGTCACGCAGGCAATGTATGCAGGGTACACCTGTGGTTGGTTCACATATATATGTCAAGAACTGTCTGTACGATTTCCACAAGGTGGCTTGGGGAGAAGCTCGCTTCCAGTGTTCTGCCCGATGTTCCCCATGTTTCGCTGAGAAATTCATTCAGTATTGGTAATTTTGGTGTATTTTTGCGCATATATATGAAAAATATACATTTCCTTTGGGCATTTTTGTGTCTCATCCTTAAAGGGTTGATTGTTATGTTTAATTGAAGTCTCCAGGCCACTTCGGTCCCTGTGGCGCACAGCCGGCTGGCAGCTGGGCATGGCCTCCGAGATCTTGTTGGCATCCATGCAATCTCGGGGGCCACCAGCTGGCCAAGCCAAGCTGGCCAAGCCAAGCTGGCCAAGCCAAGCTGGTGCGGCAAAATTCGCTTGCCTCCTCGGTCGCACAGAGCAGTACTGTGTTGTGTGCCATGGGCTACTCACACAGTGTGCCAAATGGAAAGCGGACACGAAAGGCTGTCACAGCAGAACAGAAGGCAGCTATCTTCTAAAGGCTGTACATCAGGTGCTTAGAAGTCACGTGACACGCCGAAGATTTTTTTTTTTTTTTTTTTTTTTTTTGTATTCAAATTTCATCGCATGTGTGGCCCTGTAGCTAGCGGCTCTGCGTGACACAAAGTCGTCGTCTTATTTACACGTTGACAATTGTGCACTCCATGGGACATGTATTGCAGTAAATGGCAACAATTGATATAACGAAATACCGGATATAGCAAAGAAGTTTCGGCTCCCCCTTCAACTTTGTCATAACGACGTTCAAGTGTCTATAGCTCTGCCTATAAACTTCGTTATGGTAAACTCTCGTTCATTACGTGATCATTAAAGCACTGACCAGTCTGCCCAATGCATTCTTTCCCACAGCTAAGTGGGATGCGATACACTAGCTCCGACGTGCACTCCGTAGACTTGGTTGTGTGTTTCGTGTATCGCGTGCCTCCTTTGTCCTCGTCTAGTTTGTGCCGTCAATTTTTTTGAATGGCGGAAGGCTTGCCGACAGCGCCATCATTAGCAATGGCCACGGCTTCAGTAACGATTTGAGTGTGATCGTTCGCGTGCCTTCTGATTACCGCGGCGTCTTCAAACCGAGGGGCGCATCTGCAGTCCGAGTGGCGTAGTGCCGAGAAACTGTCCCTGCCATTCTGGACTTTTTGTTTGTGTTCTTGGAGGCTCGCATTAAGGCGTGCGCTAAGGCAAACAAAAAAGTGCCGAAAGCCACTTTCTTAGCACTACTATGTTCCGAACAAGGAAACAAGAAACATCTCTCCGAATCAACAGTTGAAATTTAAACCCTGTTCTGGGGTCCCTTCGTAATACCTCCCTGTCGAGCCTGTTTCCTCATTAAGCTTCAACCAGCTTGCCCAGTGACAAATTTTACTGGGCGACGGATGAAGTGGGAGGCTGAGGCCTTTGGAGTGGAGCTGGCCAGGTCTGTGCTTGCCTCGTGCCTGCTGACGCACGCTGGCTGAGAGAGCGCTGGTTGACCTTCTGCTTTACTGTGCCTTGCAGGAGGTGGGCTACTGCCAAGGGATGAGCCAGATTGCTGCTCTCCTGCTCATGTACATGAACGAAGAGGTGAGGTGAACTGGATTTTGATGAGAGGTCTCGGATTCATTGCGACAAGTAGAATGACACAGTTGGTACACTGGCCATCCTTTACAGTGGTATTGTAAACTGCCCAATTTCTAGAACTTGTGTATGATTGCGACTGTGTGAACAGCCGACACTTAACTCGCCCAGCTAGCTGCATTATTTTTGAAGCAGTGTCAATAATTTTGCAGTGTTTTGTTTGTGTCCAGCTTAGGGCAGGACCGATATCAAAGAAAATACCGGTACAGTCACCAACAGATGTTGCAGACCTGCTCGATTATTCGGGTGTATACCTGCAGCACCTCCACATAGTTGATAAAAGGAGGGTATGACAGTGACCAAAAGTTTGGATGCCTTTTCAAGAATATTTCATAATTAACATTCATGAATGCTTTTGTCTGTGGGCATGCAGTTCATTCTTGCAGTGAATATAGAGCTTCTTCACGGAGTTCCCGTTAAATTTGTCAATTTGTTAATATTAAACATCACTGGTGGCAAAACACATCTTAGTGTATCCGACGAAATTTTTGCATTTTTTGGCTCTGACAAGTACTTTTCGAATTCAAAGTTAGCCAGGCCTACAGCAGATGCCAGTTGGGCGTGTGTGTTAATTATTCAGAGGTGTCAGTTGGTGTTAACGTTGTAAATGTTCAACACATAGTGGACTTGATTCTCTGTTTTGCCGAGGCTGTCATCCCCTTGCGTGTTTCTGGGTCATATATGAATCACTGTTTACTCAAGAAAACAAACTTGCTTCGCGAGCTCGTCTGATGTTTTGGGAACATCTCAGATCTCTGCTCCAGTTAGCTCCAATGCATCGGCAGTCTGCACCTGCATGTTGCACACGAAGGTTTAGCATTGCAGCGGAACATTGCAGCAGGGTCGTCTCGCATGTACCTGTATAGTACATTTCAGCAGGTCTGGTGTTGCGATGGCGGTAGTAAATTTGACATAACAATTTGCAAGAATCTGTACTATGCCATGTGTTTTTTGTTTAGTTTGAACAATTCTTTTAAAAATTGCATAGAACACACAGTGTAATTTGGCCCTTTAAGGTGAATTAGCTCAAGTGGACATAACTTGCAGAAAAAAATTGCATTTTCTATGTGGCTAATTAAATATACGAACTACTCCACTTCTTCATTGCTCATTTTAAGGTACATGTTTCAGAAAATTGCAATACAGGAGTCCAGTAAAGTCGTGGCTTCTTAACAGAAATTCCAAAGCTACCTCCATTTTCAAGCTATCCGTCCCAAAAAATCAGTTTAAATATCTGTTAACATTACAGTTACGATATCCCAAACTGCTTGATGCACGTTTTTTTAAGAAACCGTTAGCTTGAATGCCATAGTATCTTATAACACACTTTAAGGCCCAATGTCTCAAAAGTGCTGCTAGTCTTACGATTTCTGCTAAGGAAACGTGACCACACTAAACCTTAGCTTTAATTTCACAAATCAGCATGTGCCCTAAAGTGAATTATTAAAAAGTTAATTAGAAAAGCCTTTTAATTATTTACTTGGACATGCAGACTTCTCATGCAAGCAATTTCTGCCTCTTCCATAAATGCACCTGCAAAGGCAGAACCACACGGGCGCAGGCAATTTTTAACAAATCTCTTCTAATTAAAAAGCAAACAATAAAAAGGTGGCATATATATAATATAGTGTTGTGCTGGTATGCATTGGGGGGTTGTCCAGGGAACTATAGAGCACCCTGTCCTCTCTGTGGCTTAAATTCTGTATAGTTGCTGCTGACATCTCAAGTACTTGCCTTTCATACAAGCTCCATCCATGAAGGCATACTTTATCTGCCCTCTCTGATGCGAGAGATTGTTCCCTAGAGACACCAATGTTCGAATAAGTTCATCTCTGCTATGATGTCATGGAAATGGGCAAATTTTAGTGGCTGGCAAATTCTCTGAGTTGGACAGTGGTGCATTTGCTTCTGTGTTTCTTAGGTTGCCGACAACTTTGTATTATAAC
Organism: Dermacentor variabilis; assembly: GCF_050947875.1. Taxonomy (NCBI): domain Eukaryota; kingdom Metazoa; phylum Arthropoda; class Arachnida; order Ixodida; family Ixodidae; genus Dermacentor; species Dermacentor variabilis. Next base: position 3,409,382 of record NW_027460302.1, on the reverse strand, counting down.
TAAAAAATGTATATACAGTGCGGTCCACTTACGATATCAAGAACGAAAAATCTGATCATTATAACCAATCATCAATATATCTGGACTGCCATAAAAAAGAAAAAAAAGCTGCTGCTGCCTCGTAGCTCCAAAACCAAGATTGTCACTTACGATAAAAAATTGACGTTCTAGAAAATTGGGTGTGAAAAATGAAACACTTATTTATACCTCTAAACAGCGTGTCAAGCATTGGGCGTGCTGAAATATTGTGCACTTGCTTTCGCGGAAGTTTCAGGTTCGCAACTGCGGTGAGCATCTCGTCCAGCGGCTGTGCGAACACTGGCAGGGATAATTTAGCATGCGTGAAATGAGTGAGCGACTTTATCGACGACAGAGCACTTTGTGTGAACGTTGGGGTCGGTATCAAAGACGGCCCACTGCCAATCTCGTCATCAATCATCAATCACCCTAATGCACAAAGCCTGCCGTTTCCTTTCATTGGCATGGTCACTGGTTCTAGCCTTTCGTATATCACAGTGCTCGTGGTTTTCAAAATTGTCGAAGTCATCGACTGCTCAAGTTTGTGCTTTCAGTCCTGCAAAATTTGCAGCTTCATCTCTAGCGACACAGCTTTGCACCTTGTCAGCACATCCAGCGCTGCTTCCTCAGTGCTTCCACGCTCACGGAGGAAGAGAGGGAGATTGTAGAAACGGGGCACAGGTGCGGTAGACTTCTCGATTTGTTTAGTTTTTTTTCTGTCTCTGGATGCTCGCTGGCAACGTGGACGCAAAGCAGCTGACGCCATCTTGTGGCACGCTGTGCTAACTTGCGATGCTCTCCGCGGCTTTTGCAATCGGCTCGTTGGCGGGACGGGCTGCACGGTATTGGCGACAGATACGAACTTGCATGCGCAAACTTTTCGCCCCGTCTCGGTTATGGGGAACTTAGCAAAGCAAATTTCATGATTATTCTGCATGGAAGACGCCACCCAAAAGGCAGAATTTCGCTTGTTATATCCGATATACGGTGCATAAATACGTTTTTTTTTCTCGTAGCTCTAATGCATAACTTGGTCATCTGAAGGTAACTCATCATTGTAAACGATATATTATTATATGTGGTATCTTTAAGTGGACTGCACTGATATATATATGAGGGTTGTTCAATAAGGACTCAGACTGGTTCTGGTGCTCTTCACTGTGCACTCGCTGCGTCATCTTGTGGCAACATTGGTGAACGTTATGTGACACCATTAATTTCCACTAGATGTCGCGTCACTCTCGCTCTAATGCGGCAGCAACAATAGGCATCCATACATGAGCGGGCATGTCATAGCCTCCAAGTGTGTGCTTGTTGTGTGACCAGTGGCAACTATGCGCGAATGAAACTATACAATCGAGCTTTTGTCTGTGGCTTAAGAAAATGGCCACAGAAACGTATGCCGATTTGACTTGTGCATGTGGGGAGGATGTTACTGCATTTACTCGAATCTAGGCCTACCCCGATTCTAAGCCTACCCCCGAATGTCCGAAGCCAGAAAAAATAAACTTGCCTCAAATGTAGGCTGAACAAGAAAGTGAGGGCGGCGTTTACAAAATTATAATGACATTTATTTAATATAAACATGCCGAGCTCACTCTATGTGATCATCGTTGCTAGCCTCGTACGCTTTATAAAATCTTTATAAAATGTTTCCATTCACGCAAATTGCATCTTTACTCACCTACAATGCATGACGAAGGGAAGAAAAGCAAGAACAGACGACAAACTGTTTTAAAGCGAGCTTGAATCTTGTCATCTGTCCTCCAACTTTAGCGGCCCGCTGATACTTTTTACGTATCATATAATTGCACATGCAATAGCAAGTCCTCATAGTTAAACAAACCATGTTTTTGTGTAATAATAAAGCTAAAACAGCTTTTTACGTGGAGTTTTAGTAGAAGATCAATCATTATGACAGACGGAACGGTGCTTGCCTGGTTCTCCGAGAACAATGCCAATCCGAAGTCGCAATATACTGGCATTCCCATGCATACCACAGCGCAGCAGCGCCAGATTTCCCTCTAGGTAATATAGTGAGAAGCTCTATGGTCGAAATTACACAGGTCAAAATGGCGACGTCGCTCGTGTACTTCAGTTGGCTACTGGCACGGCTAGTAGCAGCTACGATAGTGACTTTTCTAGATGGTGCTAGCTATGCACCAAATTTATCATTTTCAATTACAAACTGGCGTGTTTTGTAAAATCCTCGAATCTGAACCCGCTCTAGTGTGTTGGGTATATGATTATTTGAAAAAAAAAAAAAGAACTATCGGCCTAAATTCGAATAAATAGAGTATGTTTTGTGCAACGTGTTTTTGGTGGTTTAAGGGTTTCAAAGAGGGCAGGGACGACCCTGAATTTTAGGGAGGGGATGGTGGTGCAACCCTTGTAGCCCTTTCTGAGGAAACCGTCAACACAGCGGCTGCAGTGATAAAAATCGATGGACGCCTCACTGTCAGGCAGCTTGCTCAGTCCCCGGAGATTTCAGTAGGAAGCAACCACAAGATTTTCAAAGGATGTCTTCACATGTCCGCAGTCTGTGTGAAGTGGATCCCTCGCCTGTTCACCCCAGTCCATAAACAAAACCGTGTGGATGTTTGTCTCAAGTGGAAGTGGTGACTAGAAGAAGGTGAAGACTGGTGGAAGACCATTATTACTGCAGACGAAACCTGGGTACACTGCTATGAGTTAGAGATGAAGTGTCAAAGCACGCAGTGGGTTAAAAGGTACAGCCTCGACCAGTGAAGGCTAAAGCACAAAGATTGGCAGACGAGGCAATGATGATCACATTTTTCGAACACGAGGGAATGGTCTATACCCATTCAGTTCCTACGGGCCAGACGGTAAACGCCGAGTACTACAGAGGTGTTTTGGTGACACTCATGAGAAAAGGCATCTCGCGAAAAAGGCCCGAAGTTGTTGGAAACTTCACTACAATAACGCGAGGGCTCACATTTCAAACACTGTGGTCCAATTTCTGTCTCAGAAGAACAACCCCTTGCCCACCCTGTAGTCTTGACCTAGCCCCCCTGCGACTTCTTTTCATACCCTTCGGCAAAAAAAAAGGAACTGAAAGGATGTCATTTTCATACAGCCCAGAATGCAGTCATGGCTTTAAAGTGAATGGCGAAAAATGACTTTACCCATCTGTTCCAGCAATGGCAGAAACACTGGGACAAGTGCTTTGTGCTCAGTGGAGAATACTTAGAAGGTGACAAAAATTTTGATGAGTAATGTTCAGAAATATGTGCTTATTTATTGAACAACCCTCGTATTTATATTGTTCTCACAGAAGCTTTTCTTTTTTGTTGCAGGATGCCTTCTGGGCTATATCCGTGCTCATGACCGATGAGAGGCATGCCATGCATGGTGAGTGAGCAGATTTTTCGCCACTATCATGCTTGTACATGCCACATCACACTGTTACCGAAGCCCTTTGCATGAGCCAAGCGACAGTGTGCATGAATCATTCTGGTGTAAGATTCAGATCTTAAGAATAGACTGCCGGGCTAGTTGAGCATGACAGCAATACTATTAGCACTGCTATATCCAGCAATCTTTTCCTTTCTTTCTTAAATGTATGTTGGTGAATAAGCATCCAGATAAGTTAAGCAGGGAGCTATAAGAAGCTTTTGAAATAGAATGTTGAAAGACTGGTTGTGTCAGCAGCTTATCAATGTGTCACTTTGGCAAAAAATAAAAAAGAAAAGAAATCAAGTATCTTTACACAACATTGTAATTGGTAGGGGTGTGCGAATACTAGAACATCACTCAGTTAAATCGAGCAGTGATTGTTCCAATAATTAGATTCAATATTTGTACCGATCGTTACACCGATTGGACTTACGATAACCCACCTGCCGTGAATATGGGAAAGCCCTTCTGTATTTTGGAGGAAAACTAGAAAGTTAAACATTTATGAAGTAAGTAAAATTGTCCTAAAACACAGGTCCACTATTGAACTGAGAACCTCATTGATGTTTAATAAAGTATACCACCTGTAATTCTTTAGCTCCAGAGAAAGAAAAATCACTTTTCTATCCAAGAAACATTGTTTTGATAAAATATTTTCCAGACCTTCATACACTAGAAGTGATGGCTTACTAATTTGGCTATCCCTTTAACGACCATACTGTATATCTTGATTTCTGTCTATGTAATTTACTGATATAGCTTGCTACATTCTTGTGTTGTGCCATGTTTTCTTCCTATAACCTGTAAGCAATAAACTTTGCGATAAAATGTTTGATATTCAACATTCCATTTTGATATTCAGCTTTTTTTCTTGATTCGATATTCGATTTGAAGTCTACTATTCGCTATTCACATACTCCTAGTAGTTGGTGATAAGAAGGCCTTGTCGTCCTTGTACTATAAGGAGGCCAATCTTCAAATAAAAATTCCATCAAAAGTCTGCCGTACGTACTTGTGTCTCACTATGTCCCATTGTCGAGCTGTGGAAGTTATCCATTAGGAGTTAGGTCACATGCAGCGCTAGTTGAACTCGTTTTTAGACACATGGCACATTTTTTTTCTTTTCTTTTCTTCATTCCAGCCTCTTGGCCTTGACACTGGAAATCTTTGGAAATCAAGGCCAACTTTGATTACTATGTTTTATCTCTGTTGTTAAACGGTTTTGTTGTCGTCATATGTGTCTGCCTGTGCATATCGGGCATTAGTGTCTTGCAGTTTTCTTCTCTACATTAGTGTCCTGCTTTCTTTGACAAAGTTTAGTTGAAAGTGTAGACTCGTTTTACCCCCTTCTTCTCTTGTCCCACACTTGCTGTGCCAAGTCACACCATGAAGCTTAGCTCTCGATTCTGCTGTTGTTCCCAGCTGAAAGGCGGTCTTGTTGGTCAGCCACATAACCCACAATGTTTTTCAGCCGGAGGGAAGGCAACGAGAGGAACAAGGCAAATGGGGACGGACTTGTTTCTTCTGTTAAAGGGACACTAAAAGTTACCAGAAAGTCAAGTTAAAGTGATAAAGCAATGCTCTAGAACGTCTAAGGCGTCAATATAATCGCGAACAGAGCTTTAGTAACCGAGAAATTGAGGTAAATGCATGACATGATTTGAGACCCCCCAGCGACATTCCGGTACTAGCCCAATGACGAAAGCACTCCTCATCATAATTTGTCGCTATACTCAACTACTCGTATTAAAAAGATCATTTCATTAGATTATAAGACGGAGAAAATGCTACTTGTCTACTTCTATTCGATTCTAAGAAAAAATAACATTTTGACGTTACCCTTGAGTAGTATGGGTGATCGAAAGGTTTCATTTTCGCTCGACTCTGTGCGCTCGACTTTGCGCCGTGCGCGCTTTGGAGTTTCAGTTGTTTCTTTATCGCGTCGTGCTGCGGTTGTCCTGCTGGCTCGCGAAACTTGCATTTGGAGCAAGCAGCGAGAATGCCACGTCTATGTGATGTCGTGGGACGCGTGAACAGTCTGCAGAACTTGGCCAAGGGCAGTTGCAGCGGCGAATCCAACGTTACTTATCAAGGTGTGCCAACGAGTGAACCTCTCCGTTCGAAGTGGTTAAGTGCCGTACCTCTGCCACAGCGCACTGGCAAAGAGCCGAAAAATCACGTAGTGTGCTAGTTGCACTTTCGTCCAGGGGATTACGAGTTCAACGCCGACTTACTGAAGTCGCGTGAAGTGCCTTTCAAAACAGGCCGTCGTCGTAGTAGTACACAACGACGCCGGCAGCGCAAGCCCTCAACAGCAGGTCACGTTCATCAGTGCTTAAATCACTGAACTCGAGCCCAGCATCGCAAGCGAATGTGTCATTGTCAGGGTCATCCATTGCAACGAGCATCGAAGTTGGCGTCGTAAAATAAAGAACCAGCTTATCGTCGTGCACTTTCCCTTCTGCTAGCCACCATAGTTCCGCTTTCGTGCTGCTTTCGGCTCTGTCTTGGCTCTTTCTGGCCTCGCGTTTGCGTTTTGTGCAGAAAAGCCGTAGCGCCGTCTGCGGGAGCCGCTTTACTCACCGACGGCGCAACGTCACTATGAGACCATTACGTCAATACTCCTCGATCGGAGGGCGGGTGATTTGAACTGCTCTAGGGGTACGCGGACGCTTCAGAACGCATTTTTTCTTAAAATAAGTCTCTTCTTCGCGCGAAACAAGCGTTTCGAGGTTTCTGGGATGGTATTTCAACAGTCCACGTTGACTTAAAGGGAAGCTGGAAGGTTTTCCAGAAAAAAATGAGAAGAGCAGTATGCCGTGGTTTTCAACCTTCTGAATTCGAATATCGCATTGAAATTGAGTGAAAGAAAGCGCAAACCTATTTCGACGAAAAGTGCAGCAGCAGACACGCCCAGCTCGCGCGCCTCGTTTCCGCCTGTGATTGGTCGAGCGCCTCGTGACGTCAACAATGGTGTTCGTCCGGACCGACTGCTGCCGCTACACGCGAAGCACTGTGCATAGTAGTTTGGTGGTGTTTTGCTGAGACGGTCATGGAAATTTTCGAGAGCTTGCGTTTCTCTGAGGAGTTCGGCGTTAAGTCCAAACTCTACGAGAGCGATTTTGCGTGCGACGGTGACAGGCGACGGCTTCGAGCGACAAAACGGGCCGTCGCTTGAACAAATCGCTCGGTGTTGTCGCTCAATCGCTCGTTTCTAGAAATCTAGAACTCGTCGCTCGTCGCCCGGAAAGGCTATGAGCGACTAGCCAATTGTGCGAAGCCAAAACTGGATGTACATAACTCAAATACTGCTGTTTGTTGCACGGAACGAGCAAACTATTGAATTTTACACGTGCCAGAATAGGAACCTAGTGCAAGACCTTCAGAAATATTTTATGCTCCTTCTTCAGTAAAATACATCAACTTAAATTGATAAAGCATGCGTCACGCTAGTTTCGGCGGCGCGTATATTGCTGCCCTCATACTGGGAAGTCGTCGCTCAAAGCCATCGCCTCGCTTGTAGCGCTGTCGCTGTTGCGTGCAAGATCACTTGTAAGGGGTTTATACTTGTACATACTACACGTACGTACATACTTGTACATACTACATGTACGAGCCGATTGCGAAGAGCCGGCCTCTCCAAGAAGCAAAAAATGGTGGTGCAAGCACTGCTTTCCACGCGAACGAAGGCGAAGTTTCGTTAGCATCTCCTTGTGTTGGAAATGTTCTTTGGCAATTGTGTTTTTTGCTAAGCTGCATTCAGCGTTCCAGTGAGTAAATTTCCGGGCAAACAACTGTAGTGGTATGTTTCTGTATGCCTCCTCGTTGAACGTAAGCGGTGATGCGATCTTCAGCATTTGTGCGCTGCCCCAAAGCTGTCGGCAATCTACACAGACAGTTTAAACGCAGGAAAAGTTTACCGGCTGTTGCAGCACGGGCAGTATAGAACCTTCATCAGCGCGCCATCCGCATGCTACTCGTAACCGGCCAATTCCGTCGGCTACGTGAGATGGTCGGTTTCTTATGTGTGCGAGAGGAGGGGGTGCAGCTTCTTGGCGTGAGCAGGCTTTCCAACACATGCAAACTTTACGCTTGCACTGCGTTATGGTAGCTGCATGCAGGCTGTTTCACAACACACGTGCGAATAGAAAATTCGCGGCGCTTGGCGATGAAACCTGCATCAAGGGTGGGCGATAAACATGCACCTTCCGTTCAGCGTGCTAACTATTTTTTTTTTTAGGAGAACCCAAAGCACCCATTATTGATAAACTGCGGTAGTAATCGTCACGGAAGTGGTTAGAGCACAACACTTGTTCTTGAGCGCTTGAAGTTGTTTCGCTTCATAGCAGCCTCCCACTTAGCTGAAAGCTTCTTGTCTTGCAGGAACTAATGGAACATTGGAACATCGTCGCGGCCGCTGCTGTTCGTGCAAGTGTAGGCTGCACAAAACGCCGGCATGATCGGCCTACAAGTTCAATTGATGCTGCGCACGTCAACTACCACTCCTATATACACACAAACAAAGGAATGTAGGGTCGAGCGAAGCAGATTAGGACGGCACGCACGCAGAAATAAGCCCGGTCAGGCATGGTCGCGGAGACTGCGAAGGAGCGAAACACCAGTGTTGGCGTCACTAAGCCGCGGTTTCCGGTCTCCGCTTGCATCGTCAGCGTCAGCAGCAGCGCACGGCGCTCGACGGGGGGCGAAGCTACTGCGCAATTTTAATCGACGATTGTGTCGCTCCTAAGTGAAAAATCCCCCCCCCCCCCCCCAAAATTTTACCTTCATGGTTTATAAGGTTCCTGCATCCGTATATGAGCGTCTTATTGAATTCGACAGACTCTTCAGCTTCCCCTCAATATTAACCTTTAGTGTCCCTTTAAGAGGAGCGCACTCGCACACAATTTCAGAGCTATAGAAACGGTACCACAAGCTTTTCGTGCGGACAGTGATATCACTTAGCAAGGCTGACAAACACTCTTGAGCTATTTGAATTTGTTACTAATCCTGGCCTTAAACCCTCAACTGCAACAAGAAATTTGAAATAAGTCGATGAAAAGGGTGGGTTTTTTTAACTGCATTGTTCTGCCTTTTTAAACTGTGTGGTACAGCGTCAAGCGCTTGTCCTTGTTTTTTTCTTGTGTCTCCTGTCCCACTTTGCGCTGTATACCACACAGTTTAAAAATGTAAAACCAACTAGCCCAAACCATCACCCTTCGAAATTATTCTGCCATCTTTTTTTTTTTCTTTTAAAAAAATGGGATAACCAGGAATGCCTATAGCCCTTTCACTGCTCTTGAGGGGAAAAAAGGGTCAAAGGTAATGCAGCCTTCGTCGTGACAAGTTAATCATCGGCAGTCAAGGGGTTAAAAGGCTGGACCCCAAGTCGTTGACATTTTCGTGACATAGTGACGTGGAGCGAAATTTGCTGACATTGCATAGCACTTAACAAGGCTATGTGTGATGACATTGCCCATGAATATTGGTCATCACACGAGGGCTACACACATTTCCTCAGGCTGGGCTCTCGTGCAGCATTTGCAGTGATAACAGGAACAGAGCGAGGCATTGTGTTGCGATGTCGCAATGCATCTGCCTCCTTTCCACACTTGAATTAGAACTACAAATAACTTCGTCCATGCTTTTATTGTCGTCATTATCTGTTGACTTCATATGGATGTGACCACTAAAAATCGGGCCCCTCGGTTTCCCCTCTTGTTCACTAAGTACCTAAAGTGCTTTGTAAAAACAAACGAGAAAGAAGGGGATAAACCGAAGGGCCTGGTTTTTTTTTTATTTATTTATTAGTTGTATCATACGAAGCCAACAAACACTGATACCAAGGACAACATAGGGGAAATTACTTGTGTTTAATAAATGAAATAAAGAAACGATAAATTAATAGAAATGAAAGTGGACGAAAAAACAACTTGTCGCAGGTGGGGACCGAACCACAACTACCAAGTTCTACTACAGTAGATTATTAGGGCACTTTGGTACTTGCCAGTATTTATTCTAGGGCTTCGTATCTCTATATAGTGCAGAAAAATAACAATTAAAAAATGTTAACTTTTTTTAGCTCCGCTCATTTTGTTTTTTTTTTACCACTGGAGAGCATGGTTTGTTATGCCCCCTGTCTGCCGCATGCTTCCAGGTGAGAGTGATGCTATTTTCCAGGCCCACAGCCCCTTAGGTGTGAGATGCATCGGACACAAAGTCAGAAAGCATATGAAGCCAGGGAAAGCACAGGGGTAATTAACTATGGTTATTAGTTGAAGTATAGAAATAACTAAGGTAAAGCGGGCAAAACAACTTGTCGCAGGCAGATGCCGAATCCTCTTGTTCCACGCTGTACACAAGAGGACGCCTTTTGTGGTCGACGCATGCAGAAAAGGAAATGTGAGGTATTTCAAGCGTTAGAAATTACTCTTTTGTGTTTCAAGCGATAGTCCTCGTGCTCATTGATCTGTGCAGTATGCACTAGTCAGCTGTCCGGTAGCACTTGCAAGTCATCCTCCAAATTCCGCGGGACGCGTACCAGACTGTGATGTCCCGTTGCTACGGCAACAGGCTTCTTCATCCAGGGATTCCCGAAGCTGCGGCGCTTCCAGGAGCACCATGACAAGGTGCTGGGCCGTCTGCTGCCCAAGCTGAAGCGTCACCTGGACCGCTACGAGATGCACACCTCGCTGTACACGCTCAAGTGGTTCTTCCAGTGCTTTCTCGACCGGGTGCCCTTCACGCTGACCCTACGCCTCTGGGACGCCTACATCCTGGACGGCGAGCCCGTGCTGACCGCCATGTCATACACGCTGCTGCGCCTTCACCGCAAGACCTTGCTCCGCATGGGCATGGAGGAGATGATCGACTTCCTGCAGGCACGTTGCCTTTCCTCACCTCATCAGCCAGGTTACGCCCACTGCAGGGCAAAGGCCTCTCCCATACTTCTCCAACTACCCCGGTCATGTACTAACTGTGGCCATGTTGTGCCTGCAAACTTTTTAATCTCATCCGCCCATCTAACTTTGTGCCGCCCCCTGCTACACTTCCCTTCCTTGGAATCCATTCCGTAACCCTTAATGACCATCGGTTATCTTCCCTCCTCATTACGTGTCCTGCCCATGCCCCCCATTTCTTTTTCTTGATTTCAACTAAGATGTCATTAACGCGCATTTGTTCCCTCACCCAATCTGCTCTCTTCTTATCATTAATGTTACACCTATCAATCTTCTTTTCATTGCTTGTTGCATCATCCTCAATTTATGTAGAACCCTTTTCGTAAGCCTCCAGGTTTGTTCCCCGTAGGTGAGTACTGGTAAGACAAAGCTGTTATATACACTTTTCTCTTGAGGGATAATGGCAACCTGCTGTTCGTGATCTGAGAATGCCTGCCAAACGCACCCCAGCCCATTCTTATTCTTCTGATTATTGCAGTCTCATGATCCAGATCTGTGGTCACTACCTGTCCTAAGAAGATGTATTCCCTTACCACTTCCAGTGCCTCGCTACCAATTGTGAATTGCTGTACTCTTCCGAGACTGTTAAACATTACTTTACTTTTCTGCAGATTAATTTTTAGACCCACCCTTCGGCTTTGCCTCTCCAGGTCAGTGAGCATGCATTGCAGTTGCTCCCCTGAGTTAAAGCAAGGCAATATCACCAGCGAATCGCAAGTTACTAAAGTATTCTCCATTAACGCTTATCCCCAATTCTTCCCAATCCAGGTCTCTGAATACCTCCTGTAAACACGCTGTGAATAGAATTGGAGAGATCGTATCTCCCTGCCTGACGCCTTTCTTTATTGGGATTTTGTTGCTTGCTTTATGGAGGACTATGGTGGCTGTGGAACCGCTATAGATATCTTTCAGTATTTTTACATACGGCTCGTCTACACCCTGATTCCGTAATGCCTCGATGACTGCTGAGGTTTTGGCTGAATCAAACGCTTACCAATGTTACCAATGTAACATTGGTAACATTGTAAACGTTACCAATGAAAGCTATAAATAGGGGTTGGTTATATTCCGCAAATTTCTCGATCACCTGATTGATAGTGCGAATATGGTCTATTGTTGACAAGCCTTTTCGGAATCCTGCCTGGTCGTTTGGTTGACGGAAGTCTAAGGTGTTCCTGATTCTATTTGCTATTACCTTAGTAAATACTTTGTAGGCAACGGAGAGTAAGGTGATCGGTCTATAATTTTTCCAAGTCTTTGGTGTCCCCTTTCTTGTGGATTAGGATTATGTTAGCGTTCTTCCAAGATTGATTTATTCCAAGTCATGAGGCATTGCTTGTACAGGGTTGCCAGTTTTTCTAGAACAATCTACCCACCCCACCATCCTTCAACAAGTCTACTGTTACCTGATCCTCCCCAGCTGCCTTACCCCTTTGCATAGCTCCCAAGGCTTTCTTTACTTCTTCCGGCGTTACTTGAGGGGTTTCAAATTCCTCTAGACTATTCTCTCTTCCATTATCGTCGTGGGGTGCCATTGGTACTGTATAAGTCTCTATAGAACTCCTGAGCCACTTGAACTATCTCATCCATATTAGCAATGATATTGCCGGCTTGGTTTCTTAACGCATACATCTGATTCTTGCCTACTCCTAGTTTATTCTTCACTGCTTTTAGGCTTGCTCCGTTCCTGAGAGCATGTTCAATTCTATCCATATTACACTTCGTTATGTCAGCTGCCTTACGCTTGTTGATTAATGTGGGAAGTTCTGCCAGTTCTATTCTAGCTGTAGGGTTAGAGGCCTTCATACATTGGCGTTTCTTGATCAGATCTTTTGTCTCATGCGATAGCTTACTAGAATGCTGTCTAACGGAGGTACCACCGACTTCTATTGCAGACTCCTTAATGATGCCCACAAGATTGTTGTTCATTGCTTCAACACTAAGGTCCTCTTTCTCAGTTAAAGCCGAATACCTGTTCTGTAGCTTGATCTGGAATTCCTCTATTTTCCCTCTTACCGCTAACTCATTAATCGGCTTCTTATGTACCAGTTTCTTCCGTTCCCTCCTCAGGTCTAGGCTAATTCGAGTTCTTACCATCCTGTGGTCACTGCAGCGCACCTTGCCGAGCACGTCCACATCTTGTATGATGCCAGGGTTAGCGCAAAGTATAAAGTCTATTACATTTCTAGTCTCGCCATTCGGGCTCCTCCACGTCCACTTTCGTCTATCCCGCTTGCGGAAGGAGGTATTCATTATCCGCATATTATTCTGTTCTGCACACTCCACTAATAACTCTCCCCTGCTATTCCTAGAGCCTATGCCGTATTCCCCCACTGACTTGTCTCCAGCCTGCTTCTTGTCTACCCTGGCATTAAAGTCGCCCATCAGTATAATGTATTTTGTTTTGACTTTACCCATCGCCGATTCCACATCTTCATTGAAGCTTTTGACTTCCTGGTCATCATGACTGCATGTAGGGGCGTAGACCTGTACGACCTTCAATTTGTACCTCTTATATTAAGTTTCACAACAAGGCCTGCCACCCTCTCGTTAATGCTATAGAATTCCTGTATGTTACTGGCTATGTCCTTATTAATCAGGAATCCGACTCCTAGTTCTCGTCTGTCCGCTGAGCCTCGGTAGCACAGGACGTGCCCACTCTTTAGCACTGTGTTTGCTTCTTTTGTCCTCGTAACTTCACTGAGCGCTATTATATCCCATTTACTGCCCTCTAATTCCTCCAATAGCACTGTGTGACTGGCCTCACTAGATAACGTTCTAGCGTTAAACGTTGCCAGGTTCAGATTCCAATGACTGCCTATCCAGAACCAGGGATTCTTAGCACCCTCTGCTGCGTCGCAGGTCTGACCACCGCCGTGGTCAATTGCTTCGCAGCTGCTGTGGACTAAGGGCTGTGGTTTGATTGTTGAATCCATATAAGAGGTTGTGGCCAAGTAGTGCACCAGGGTGGCCACTACCGCATTACCGGTGCCGGTTCTGGTCACCGGGATCAGGCCGCACTCCAGACCTGTTTATGCAATTTTATCAACGCGCGGATTTTTTTTTTTTAATCCGGTGTAAAATTGCGCTGCACCGGGATTCGAACCACTGTCCTCTTGCACACAAGGCAGGTGCTCTACCTCTACGCCACCGCTGCATTTTTCTCACCTAATCGTCATCAAACGCCAAGGGCATTGAAACATCATTCTGACATAAGCCAACTTATGGTGACTGTAGATGTCACTGTCTTTAGCATTGAAGAAAAATGTAGCAGCCCACTGTTTTCCCAACACCGAAACCAGTCATTCGTGACACTACAGCCAAGCTCCTCATGCGCTTCTCTCTGGATATGCTGCGCTTGCCTGGGGGGGCCAGCACGAAGTACATGTGTTTTTGTGTGCACCTGAATATATTGCTACGGAATAGTACTTCCAATGACGAAGAGGTGATCAGTGAGAAGATGACGATGACGATTGGAGGCTAGCACGGGCTGTTGCCTCTTGGCCAAGTGCGGCATATTACGTTGTAAATATACTTGTATATAGCTTTTTGTCTGCGTCTTCTTACTTAACATATCTAGTGGAGGTGCTGGGTATTCAGAGCAGATCGTCTGAGTATGTGCAACTAGAAACTGGATGTTTAAGCACTAAAAACTGCTATTTTAGGCACCTATACTAGATACTGAACTTGTCATTTAAGGCTTATGTAGGCACCAAATTCTGTCCTTGTATATTTTCATTTCATTTATTTACCTTAAAGACCCCACTAGGGGGTATTACATAAAGGAGGGGTGTACATAAAGAATAATAACACTCAAATTTGCGACAACAGGTACTCAGTCACATTGGCAGAAAAAGATGATGGACAGGTGAGAACGACAATGTTGTGAGGAAGGCCGTTCCAGTCTTTGGCTGCACGAGGAAAAAAAAGGATGCTGAAACACTAACAGTTCAGTAAAAACGTTCATTTTAATAAGGAAAAAAACTATTTTGGTAAATTTGAGAGTCGGCGCCGAATGATGCGGTTTGACACCGCGTCAACGATATCTGCATGTTGGTGGCACGAAGCGAAGCCCGTGACGGTATTGTGCCCCTTTTGCCTCCACAGCTCGTAGTGCCATCCGTAGTTGAACGGCAGAGGTGTCTCTGAAACGAGAGATTGTGTGGTTCCCGGCACTAGAGGCGCCGGAAGATTGCAGACGTGAGGCCCCGACCATATCTGCTCTCCCAATGCTTGCGATAGCCACAGGTTAGCTCCGAGGTAGGGCGCGCAATTTGCCGACGTCCGTGTGCAGCCGCGGCCTTCCCTTTTGCTCGCGCGAGGCGGCGAGTGCTCGTGAAGCTGCCCTTCTGCTTGTCTCGGCCTCGCATGCCAGCCTTTGCACCCACAGCATGTGGAGCACTGTGGGATCGTAACGCATTGGGGCTCGATGTGAAACCTGACGACTTGGTGCCACGCCGACACTCGAGAAAACCAGCAAACAAATTGAGACTCAGACACGAGAGAAAGAAGAGATGCCACAATGCTGGTGTCTTCTTTCTGTCCTGTTTGCATGTCATTTTTTTTGCTGGTTTTCTCAAGTGTTTGCATGAACCAACCGGCCTGGCAAGCGGCACTTCTACAGTGCTATGCTGCTCCGCTCTGGCGTCCACTCTGTCGCGCGGTGCTCGATTTGTGAGGTGTGTATGTGAGCGACGCATTTAATTCAGTTATTTTGTCGTCTGCGTCCATGGTATTCTGAATTAATTGTCTTGGTATTTTTTTTCACAGCAGCAGTGAAAATTTTTTATATGGAGGTTGAAATTACCTGGCATACTGTAGAAAAAAACTTAAAGTTAAATACCTTGCTATATCGAGAAATTTCTTATGTTGCAGTTCGTTACATCAAGGTTTTAATTGTGTATACATATACACACAGTAGCCGGCGCATTTTTTGGACTCTAAAAATTCAGACTTGATAGATAATCCAGACTTCATAAATGAACTGTCGAGATTCCCATAGAGCTCATGCATTTTCGCAACACAATTTTTGGACAAATTTAGGCCCAAAAGTTCGATTTTCCAACATGGCGGCTTCCAAGATTGGGTAGAGTGGCTTGGAATGAGAATAAATGGCTAATTCCGAGCCACTCTACCAAATCTTGGAAGCCGCTGTGTTGGATTTTCTGTTGGCTTGGCCAGGCTTGGCTTCCAGTGGCCCACTCTATAGCCTTCAAGATTGGGATGCGCATGCTATCAATGTGCGATCAATAGAGAGCATGTGCCATCTTTCAATCTTGGAGGCGATGCACATTCTTCTTTAGCTAGAAAAAAAAAACGTTCCAGGGGATAGCAGTTTTCTTTTTAGTTTCTTTTTCGGTCAGCACTTTTGTCATAATCACTTAATGTGGGATCAATTTTCTTTCTTTAAAGTTTTGGCTGATATTTTGCATGTGGTGTGTCCAGAGAGCAGGGCTAAGAACGACATTGCATCTTTATGTGTGTTTCGGCGACTTAGCATTTGCGTGATTGGCACCATCTCCTGTGCCATTGGCAATCTCCGCCAGCGAAGATCGCCAACACCATGACGCTCTTGTCGACTGTATATTGAGACGTCACTCTTGCTCAAATCCAAGCAAATCTAATCGCCACCAAGCGTAGATTTTTTTGAAGCCAATCTAAGCCTAATAAATTTTATTCTTTGGGGTGAACGAGTTTCTCTGACTATTTTTCAGTTCTGGCAAAGTCCGAAAAATCGGTTGGCGACTGTGTACATAATATGTATACAGTGAAACCTCGTTAAGGGGGGGAGGCTACTCTTGGACACCAACTTTTTTGTTTATTGAGATATCGTAATGATATTTTCAGGATAGGCTAAAGCAAAAGCATTAGTAGAACTAAAAAATTTCATGCAGTTATGTTCAGTGGTTCTCAAGTTAGAGCAATATGTCAGAATGGTGCACCTGGTTTTCTCATTCAGGCCTGGAGAATATTCAAAAGGTGCTGCAACTGTGAAATTCACTATGATGATTCCCAGATAGATACCTCAGGGCAAGACAGAGCACTTTTTTAAAAATTTCCTCGCTGAAAAATTTTAGCAGACCGCCGAATTTAGTGTTGGTGATTAAAATTTTATCAATCAAATCTTGATTATATATCACAAATCGCAGACACAATGTGTAAAAAAAAATGGGCTTGTCTTGCCCTCAGAAATTTATTCAGATACACAATAAAAAATACTTCTGGAAATCTGATGAGTGGTTACAGAGATAAGGCTGGAACAAGCAGCCTCACCAGCCAATAGTCATTTCGAGAAAATTAGCTTTGAAAGTTTTTAGCACATATATTAGTCTAAAATGACCCTGCAGCGTACCTGGAGACGGCCTTAGGCACTTTCTTCCTTTGCTGCCTTTACACCTTCTCTTGCGATCGCTTCTTGGCCTTTTTCAAGCACAGAGAATCTTCCTCGGCTGCCTGTTGAATGGCCAGGTGTTAGCCCCACTGATGAACACAGCTCTTGAGTGACCCTGTGGCAGCCAGCATTATATCTTAAAACTGCCGCATACAGTGCTGTCCACAGCAGTCAGCGACGCATGCTGCTCTTTGGGCATCAGGGACCACAGCACGGAGTGAAATGATTATGATGTATTCTGCGTCTTTGCTCCCATGCAGCTTTGCAGAAGAGAAGCCTGTGAGAGGCGCTCATAAACAGGCAGCAGTGCTTCTGCAGCATAGCCTGGAAAATTGTACTGATGCTTCGGAAGTGGCACACCATCACTCTTGCTTGCGTTATGACGACACTACGAGTCTGCACCCTCAGGGCACAAGTCGTGGTGAGGATTCTCTTCTGTCGATGTCACGTGGTTGTACGATGCCATCACTGCATGCTGCATTGCTGCCACATCGTTGGAATTGTTCCGTAGGGCCCAGCCATAATAGTCGGTCAACTTGTCAATGAGGGCCTTTGTCAGCCTGCCCTTCCCTCCTAAAGCCTTGTCACTTTTCTGCCCAAGGTTGTGCAGTGCTGTCCCCATCCTCTTCTGGACGTGGTTCAGGCATTCCTCTTTCGAAATGGGGACCAGTCCATAAACATTTTCTTGCACAAGGGCAGAGAAGGTGGCACTATCTCCGTCAGACACGAGTGTTGTGTAACGGAGGTTGTGCTTTGGCACCGAGCGTGAGAAAAGGATGACAGCTGCCTCAACCTCCATCCTCCCAGACTTAGAGTCAGTGTTTTTCTGGCACACGTGATCCTCCTGCCAGCTTGCATAGCCTGGGTCTGCAGACTTCGGTCCTACTTGGCTACTAAGACACTGGTTCGATAAAACAATGGCGTCCGAGATGAGGCCCGTATGATATTGAATTATTGCACCAACTCTAATATGGGACAGGTGGTCACGCTTGTGCGATGTTCTATTAAAGTTTACTGTGATATCCCTGCTGAAATATGGATCCATTTCCTTGTAGGTGGTTTTCACAGCAGAAGCAGATTCGGCATAGAACTTGTCTATGTACTGTGTCTCTGGTTCTCTGAATTTCTTCAAGTGCTTCTGAAAAGTTTTATGATGCAGGCCACGATGGCATACGTTCATCACTGCCCAAAAGTCATTGAGGGCTGTTAGTCCCTTCCCTATGTTTTGTTGCCACAATGGTTCTTATATTCACATCAAAGTCCATTGAGTCATCCTGACAAGCAGAACTCCATGAGCTTGCAACTACTGCACAATGTAAACATAGCAGCTCAAGCTTTGTCGCAAGTCCAAGTTGGGTGCCTCCTTGAACCTTCATCCCAGTCATGAAGCACCGCTGGCATGGGGTACCGAATAGCAGGTCGCTTAAGGCACCAATTTGCACAAGAACAAATTTTTCGCCTTCACTTGTAGCGGTGGCAGCTTCAGGATCGCGCTCCATTGCTTGAAATTTTTCGATCCGTCGCTGACATAGCGCCAAGTCCTCGTTGCTCATCAGCACATTTTTTATCCACCGCCTCTTTCTCCTCACACATCGGGAAACATGTTTTCAAGTGCACAGTGGACGACGCGATTGCGCTGTCCGAGGCAGATAAAAGAAAGAATGTGTGGAAGCCGCTGTTGATGAGCACAAGACACCAGGGTCACTCGTCACGACAAATGCTTGCGCCGGTGGAGCATGAGTCATGTTGCTAGAAGTGTCGGCGCAACCACTCTCTTTCGTAGATGAAGCAGAAGCTGCCCCACAGGAACCATCGGTGTGATCAGCGTGCGGGCGAACGGCGAGCCTCATAGAACGCTTCCTTGCACCGAACATGTGTAGCGTCTTGAGTTTCCTTGGGTGCATCGTGGCCGACCGCACAACAATCAGCAGGCAACAACGGTCTCGTAAAGACTGTAGAAACTTGGAATATGCGAATGGCTGTAAAGATAGACGATGGCAAGTGGAACACACAAAGGATGCAGACGATGGAGGAGTTGAAGCATGTGACGGCTGGACGCATTATGCAGGAGACCACTACATCATCGCACACAGCAGCCAATGGGAGTCGCGGGTTCCCCCGAGTCCTTGAGGAGCGTGCAATTCGCCTAATCTCAGCTTTGCGTCTTAGCCGCGAGAAACTTTAAAAGCTCTCGCGAGCCCTCCAGTCATGAGCGGTTTACACCTCCGCCACGCTGCCGCCGCCGCATGGGAAAAACAAGCACAAGAATGCACGAGCAAAACAGCACCAAAACAGCACCGCTCCCCCACCAGCTTGGGGCAGCGGTGAAGAAATGGCGTTCGCGCCAAGTAGGGGTATTTTGAGTGCTCACTCGCCATTCAAGGGCTGCCGGGGCTCGTTATAAACTTTATTTGAAATAGTCTCACGATAAATTAGACGTTGATTGTTACAGAAATGGTAGTTTATAAGACATACACCCGAATATGTGGTTTTCCAAAAATCGACTTTTTAAAGATTTTTCGGCTTTCAAAGGCCGCGTCCCCCCTCAAACCGTAGTTAGCTGGACCTCGGAAAAACTACATACTAAACAGTAGCATTGCTTAACCGAAATAGCGTGAGATCGCCCGCTTACCTGTCAGAAACAGAACTCAGAGAGAGTGCGATGAAAGGGGAAGAACACATGCAGTATTTATTCACTTCGCGCGACAAGAGTGTTATTTTTGTTTGATGCCACGGCGGCCTAGCAGTGACGACAATGGGCTCAAACTTACTGAGGCTGCGAGACAGTTTTTCAGCCAGCCCCTTCTTCTCGGCAAACACTTGCATGGCAGATTCCTCGTTGGCGTTGCATATTCTCCTTGCACAGGCGCGGTAGCGCTGCAGAAGTCGCGGGGCGCCTTTTTCATTGTGGGTTGCTGTTCTCGTCGCGACGATAGCATTCACGAGGCTGACGTAACGCGCAGCTTCTGCCACTGTCGGGCCTGAATCGCCTTTGCTGTCACTTTCCGTGTCATCCTCATCACTGTCGTTAGGCTACACTTCAGCAATAACAGAGGCATCGATGGCAAAAAGCCGAGCCTCGTAGCCGACATCTCTTCGCAGTCGCAGCAGAGCTGCCAAGCAACTTCTCATTCCAAATGCCACACACCGTAGTCAACTGTAGATCCCTGTTGCGTACCAGTGCCGACTTCTTTCTGTGACGTACAATAGCACGAACGATGTCTAATTTTTCTTCTATGCTGAGCACCCGATGTCTTTTTTATCCAAGCTTCGGCGTGATGCAAGTCCTTGCTTGCACGACGCCACAATGCTCTCTGGCACGGTGCTGAAATGATGATGTAGCTTCAGACGCAAAAGCACAGGGCACTTCGAGGCCTTTCTGATCTCTGAGGCTTGTTGTTCTGCTGGGCCGCCCAATGGAGACCGCCATGCTTGCGCGACGAAAAGTGGAAATGCTACGGGTTAACTGACACGTACTCAGTAAGCTGGTACGGTTTACGTGGATACAAAACACATTATGTTCAATGGCCGCTGAGTCGAGGATTTGACTTCACTACTTTTAAAACAAATCTACTGTTTAAGCGGGTACGGTTTAACGAGGTTTTACGGTATATTCAGGGTGTCCCAGCTCACTTTAACCAGAGCTTAATAATATGTGAATGCCACGTAGCAGAATAGAACCAAGGTAATTTTGTTTGCTGTCACTTGGACATGCTGAATTAATTTTTTTCATTCCACTTAATTAACAAATTAGTCTGCATTAATTAATGAATTCTCAAATTATATAGTTGGATGAGAAGTGTTAGTGAGAAAATTGTAAATCAACATGAAAAACTCCCGATGCAGCTTTCTGTTACTCAATACATGCTACATAAGTGTTTTTCCGAATGTGAAAGGAGCCCGCGAATACACTCAAAGTGCATCAAACTTCAGTCGCACGGTAATTTTGCTTGCATTTGAGGACTTCTTTCACGCTACAAGAAACACTTGTGTGTAGCAGGTATTGGGCAACAGAAAGCTGTATCGGGAGTTTTTCATGTCACACTACATTTTTTCCATTGACACTTTTAATTGAATTATAATATTTGTCAAGTTGATTAAATTATTAAGACTAATTATCTAATTAGGCGGAATGAAAAAAATTATCTCAGTATCTCCAAGCAACGGCAAACATTACCTTGGTTCTGTCCAGCTACGTCGCATTCGCATATTTTTAAACTCTGACTAAAGTTAGCTGGGACACCCTGTGTGTGCGTGAGTGTGTGCGCGCGCACGTGTGTGCATGCGTGAAGACATCTTATTCAACATAATTTCTGCTTTTTACAGGCCCGCCTGGAACAGGACTTTGGTTTCCATGATGACGCAGCCATGGAGGCCCTGCAGGACGCCATGGAGGAGCTGCGGCGGCACGGGCTGGCAGTGCCCCCGGGCAGGCCACCCCCGTCGGAGCTGCCCCAGCGACCATTTGGGCTCGAGCTGCCCCCTTCCGCTTACTTGCCACACCGAGGGGCTGCCTCACCTCGCATCCGCAACTCTAACAGTCGCACGGTGAGCGCATAGCATGTAGTGCCCTGCAACGAAAATTTTAAATGAGAGAAAGAAATAAAGGCAAAAAAATCTGCAGCTGTTTCGCACGAAGGCAAAGCATTGAAAGCGACGGCAACGTTTAGCATTGTTTTCTAGCTGTTCGCACGGTGTTTTGACCGTACGCGGAAGTGACGTAGCGTGACGCTGCATGCCAGAGAACTCCTGCTGTGCAGCAGCACCTTGGCGGATACCGGGCATAGCACAACGCTGGCACGATGAGGAACGCCAGCAGCGGTGTTACAAGCTTCGCACCTCAATGGTGCGCGAGATGAGACAGATCGAAAAGTGTGTCGGCACCCAATTGTACAGATTCAGCTTGACGTTTACTGTGCGTTCTGCTCTTGCCAGTATGTGCACCGTGGTGTGGTATGCACATGAGGAACGTTAATGCATGTGCGCACAGTGCCTACCGTTAAAAACCCGCATATAGCTTGGACCTGCATACAGTCCGAGGTGTAAATTAGGGACAGAAAAAATGGAAAGGGAGGTCTCGTCTGCATGTAGTCCTAGGAAAACCGCCACTGAAAGCATTTATTTCCATTACAGTTCACTCTTTAGTCGTCGTCGCGTATTGCATTTCACCATTTAGTCATTGCCACCCATTGCACTTTCCTCTGAGAGTCCCTCGTCTGAGATATCCTCCCATAGAAACTCGTCATCAATGCACTCGCTATCGAAAGTTTCTTGAATGGCATGACGGACGAGTTCCTCAGAAATGCTGGCCCAACCATCGCCAACCTACAAGCAGAGCATTGCTGGAGAGGCCAGTTTCAGCCGTCCGGCAGGAGTCACTTTGGGCTCTCCCGACCTCATCCACTCCGTATAGCAGCGCTTGATGCGGTCTTTAAATGGTTTATTTATGCACACATCAAGCAGTTGCAGCCGGTTTCTCGGGATTTCTCGGTTGTCTTCTCGGGATGGCAAGCTAAGTGCCATACTTGCGCAGTCAGCCAAGTCAGCCAGGTCACTGCGAAAAGCGTCCGGGACAAGTAGTGATGAGAGCTCCAGCAGTGCTCTGGGCTGTCAACACCACGCAGACTTCATCCAATCGAGCAGGAGTGCTTCGTCCATCCAGCCTTTCTCTTGACAGAGGACGATGACACTTTATGGAAGATTGTCCCCTTTAGGCAGAGTCTTCCGTTTAAAACACCACGTAGGGTAATAGCTTGAGACTGTCTGCCATGCAGGACAACATCACGGTGACCCCGCTGTGTCATTTCCACTTGACCTCACAGAAACTTTCCCGAAACCTTTCTGTTTCATAGTTTGCCCCGAGGGCATGCCCAGATATATTGGCGTTTGATTTGCATTGCCAATCTGGCCCAGCTGAAAGTTTGCTGCGAAATCGTGTGACACAGAAAGGCCACAAGCAGCTGTTTGTAGCTTTCTGGTAGCTTCTGTGATATCGACGTGCGCCGACATAAGAAAATCCAGTGCGGTGCATAAAACGAGACGCTCGATGCTTACTTGCCTTGAAGTCCATCCCTGGATAGAGTTTCTCACTGTAACACCTAAAGGGAAATCTGGCGCCACCACCTATGGAAGTTTCCTAAGGGGTGCCAGTGCTGTCGCGGGAATGACTGTATACAGTCGCCGACTGTTTATTCGGACCTCATGGGGACTACGGAAATGTCCGAATAAACAGGTGTCCGAAAAAGCAGATTTAGAAAAGAAAGGAAATCCTTTATTTCCACGCACTTATTTGGGCTCGGCAGTAGGCTTGAAGAGATCGTGAATGCACCGTTGCATGCTGTTCCGTTTACACGCAATCAGATAAGCCTGAATCTCGGAGAGGGCCGTACGATCACTATAGGCGGCTGAAAGCACAGTCACTGCTTATACATGCTCCGCATGCAACGGCAGCGTAGCACATGGTGCGTCATCTTCAGACTCTGAAGTCATCGTCCGGCGATGCAGCAGAAACCTGACGAATGATCTCGCCGTCGTCGAGTTCTGTGCATGTCAGTACAGCAGTGTTAGCACCTGGGAAACTGTCAAATTAGACGATGTCCGCAATCGCAATGCAACCACTGCGCACGTTTCAGCAGAACATTTTCAGTGTCAGTAAGGAGCTCATCAGAAGGCGACAATTCTTAGGCCTCCCGGCACCCGCTTGCCAGCATTCCCCAGCGAAGTCTACGCGGGCACTGTCGACGCCATTAGACACTTGACGCGATGTTTCCGTACGCCGCGCTGGATCACTGCAACCTCGGTACAGCACACAAAGCAAACACCACCACGCCGACACCAGTCGCACAAACGAAAAACATGGCCTACTCGCAGCGTCGTGCACGAAGAAAGAAACAAATCAGCTGCTGGATTGTCTTGACATGGCTTACTAAGCTGAGACCGGAACTGCTGTAGCCACGAACAAGGCCGAAACGATGATGATGATGAGCGAGGATTTGCAGTAGTGCCACTTTGTGGGGCAGCAAGGAGGCTCGGTTCAAAATAAAAATGGTGTTCAGCAAGTCGAACCATGCACCGGTCAGAATCGGTGCACGGTGCTCTTGATCGAGTTGGCTCAAGGAGTGTCCAAAAAAATCAGACGAAAGGTAGCAAGGTGTCTGAACTTTCGGCAGTTGTTATACATTATGGTCTAAGGGGAGAATGGTGGTGCCGCGAAGGCGACCGAATAGTCAAGCATGTCCGAAATTTCGAAGTCCAATGAATCGTTTGGCAACTGTATGTGTCTGCGAGGCTTGTGTTAACTGGTGTTGAACGAGGCTTTGTCTAAAACGTGGATAAGGCTGCACAAATAGTGTGTTCTTAAACTAAGAAAACCTCATAACATAAAAGGTTTTCGGGCAATCGTAACACGTCTTCCAATAATGTTTACTCTCCTACAATGCACAACCGTACGAAGAAAAGCAAGAACAGACGACAAACTGTTCCAAAGTGTGCGCAAATCTTGTCGTCTGTCCTCCAACTTTAGTGGCCTACTGAAACTTCTTACGTTTCATATAATTGTACGTTCAAAAACAAATTCTCATTATTAAACAAAACTTGTTTTTGTGTAATAATAAAGCTAAAACAGCTTTTTACAAGCTGTTTTAGTAGAAGATTAATTGTGACAGACGAAGCGGTGCTTGCCTTCAAGATGTCCTAGCCCTCTGAGAACAATGCCAATCCAAATTCACAATATACCAGCATTCCCATGTATACCACAGTGCACCAGCACCAGATTTTCTTCTAGGTAATATAGTGAGAAACTCTATGGTCCCTGGAATGCCTTTTTCGTTAGCAAGCCCCTTTGCTTGCAGCGGCTCGATGTTGACAGTGAGGTGTGAAGCCTGTTGCTCTTGAACGAAGTGTGTTGTCAGGTCCAGTTCCTCCTCAGAAAACACTCTATTCTTCTGCCCCGGAAACTTCTTTTCGGGCCGATGCACATAAAGAGGGCTTCCTTTTGCTTCCTACAACTGCAAATGCTGTACTGGTAGTTCACGCTGAACTGCTGCCCTGCCACACATTTGCCGATAGTTTCAATTGCTACGATCACTTTTTTTTTAAAAGTAGCCAAAAACTGCTTTCACAGTCCTGACACTGTGAAATGTGTGACCATAGTGAAGTCAGCTGGGTTACAATAGTGATTGATGATGGCACGAGAACCTGATGATAATAGCACTGAGCAATACCGAAACCGGAATTGTGAATTTGGGATGAAAATCGTTGGGATCTGCATATAGTATGGGGTGGAAATTTAATGTGGTAAAATGTGGCAAAAAGACACCTTGAACTAAACGTGTAGTTTTTACGGTGCGCCAGCAGTGGAAGCCAGAGCGCTTGTCTGGCAGAACCGATTGTGCAGAACGTGAGGGTGCCTCCAGTTGGCTTCACCATTTTTGCAGGCAAATCCAGTGCACTGACAGCCAGTATTTATTGCACACGAACTGCAATATTTAAGGAAGGACGAATTACGCAGAGAACATAAAAGCACCAAGTCATCTGAACAGTCATTTGTGACAATTGGTGTTTCTCTGCACAGATACTTTCCTCTTTGTACACTGTTAAACCTCGACGTAATGAAGTTGAGAAAAATCTGCAATTATGCGTCAGTATGCTAACATTTCATTATATCGAGATTTGATCATATGTGGAAATAAGTATGTCGCCAATGGATTTTTCTTACACAGAAGGGGTACAAACTTTTTCCAATTATCACACAATTGCAAAAAAGCAAATTTTAACTAGAAACAAAATTCATTTTGTCGAACTTGAGAGTCGGCAATGAAAGATACGATTTTGTACCGTGTCAAAAATAGTTCCACAACAGTGGCACGAATTACGTGAAGCCAGCCGCGCTTTTGCATCCGCTCCGGTCGGCCGCAGTGGGACGACGCACTGAGGAAAAGCACCGGCAGCAAGTCTGTCATCTGCCTCTCGCTTCAACGCTTCTCCGAAACTTGAGATTACGTGGTTCCAGCACTAAACGCATCGGGTGACGGCACACGATGCCGTGCCCTATTGGCTCGCCATGCAGTCTTTGCACACGTGACAGATTACACAGGGCACACGGGCCGTGCGTGCGCTCGACCATGCTGACAGCCATGCAATTTTACGGCCAAACTAGAAAAAGGAGACGCGCCCTAGCCTGGCCCCCACTCCCGCCCTCGTGCGTGCTCGACCGCATTACCGTCGGCAAGCTCTCGTATCCCATGGCTCGTGCGGGAAGCTGGCATTCGTCCAGACACCGCCGTCCCTCTCTGCTCGCTGTCGCTCGCGCCTAAAGCATAGAGGGCAGGGCGCAACTAGGATCTCATCGCTCTTGAACTTTATTCGCGACCAGCAGTTTTTGTGACACCCGGTAGCAAGTGCAGGAAGCCTCTCTTAAAAGTTGGAGCATACTCGTAGCCTCCGTAGCCCTATAACCGTAATACTTGAATAGGGTGCGCTTGTAGAACAATGGAGCCACCTCCTAAGAAATTCCGCAAGGCCAAGCAGTTTTTCTGTGTTTTGCAGTGTTCGTTGGCCCGAGACAAGTCCATTTACTTTTGATAATTTTCCCCTGCACCAATAGATTGCCACCTGCCGTGGTGGCTTAGCGGCTATGGTGTTATGCTGCTGAGCATGAGGTCACGGGTTCGACTCCCAGCCGCTGCGGCCGCATTTCGATGGCGTCGAAATACAAGGATGCCCGTGTCTCGTGCGTTGGGGTACGTTAAAGGTGGTCAAAATTATTCCAGAGGCAACCAGTTATGGCGTGCCTCATAATCAAATCGTTGTTTTGGTGTGTAAAACACAAGAATTAATTCCCCAAGAGATTGCCGCCGAAAAGCCACATGGATAGCGGATATCCACATCGCAGAGCTGTGACGACAGTGGTGGTGTTCAAGACAGTTTTCTTTTTCCTCCTCGTTTTTTCCAGATGAGGATTGGTTCTTTACAGAGAATGGCAAACCTGTTGCATGTACAACATTTGCAGTAAACCGCTTCGGTGATTTTCAGGGAGTTTGCCAACATGGTAACGCAGCTTGTGGTGCAGATGTCTCCATAGCACTCAACCCTTCTCCGAGTGCGGCTGTTTTATTGGATACACGTGGCGCACAATGTGGGGCCAACCACGCATTGTACATTGGCGAAAATCAGAACATCGGAGTTTCAGGTGCTCCTGAGTAACGTCGGTAAATTGTTCTGTTTAAGCGCAACATGTACACGCCAGCATGAAAAATAACTGTTGCATCGCATAGGAGCACACCTTCGTTGTGACCTGTGCACAATACCTGGTTAATTAGTGCAAATTAGTCGGTGCTCGTTTGAAAACATGCAATTATCAAAGCAATTGAATTTCATATCAGCTTCTGAAGGAAGTAGGCAGTTCAGAGGTGAACACAGTCTTGGCCAGTTAAAATTCAGGATACTTCAGCTACCATATGTACCCGTGTAAGGGTCGCACTTTATTTTTGCGATTCTGACTAGGTGTTACCCTTGCTGGGACCGGGTCATTTGGTCTAATTTTTATGACTATGAGTAAGAAATCTGCCATAATATTAAGTGATCGCCCACCACCACATAAACAAACACCATCTATTTCATATTGAATATAATCATTAATTCGTTCACACCATGCAACTTGTGCGCTTCCACAAAGGAACACAGAGGAGCCGGTCGTGGCCACACCCCAACATCGGAGGTCATCCTTCTTCCATGAGAGGTGTATAAGCACTGCATCAGCACACCGAACGCGATTGCTTCTCAGTTATCTTTTTTTTTTTTTTTTCAAATTTTGGGTTGCCAAGCTGGGAGTGTGGTTCTTATATGGGTGCATACTGTGTAAAGGAATGTGCAAAATTGTTCACGTAAGAAGCAAGTTAGTATTAGTTGATGCAGAAACCGATTTCTCTTTCATCACTTCACACACCAATCATAGGCAGTGATGCAAAGCGAGCAGGGGGTGACCAGTTTCGATCGGGCCATGCACCACAAGCCAAACCTGCACATTGTGTGCAAATGTGATTTCTTTATTGTAAGCAGATTCTTCTGGGGTTTTTTTATCATTTCGCTTCTCTATGAGAGAAACAATGGGCAACCTGCCGCAATAAAACTCCACATGTCGCAATAACCACGGCAAAGCGAAGCAGCAGTCACCTTGCGCATATCTTTAATGTAAAATAGATAACAGAAGTTTTGGGAATGCAAAAGTACCGTATTTTCTGGTGTTTTTCGTCAGTGTGTTTTATAGAATAATGCGACTCATATACTTCTTTTTTACAGCGAAAGCTGTATATGACTGCCCTTCCATAGTTTTTTTGCCGTCTGGTAACTGAAATGGACTTCGCGATTGCTAACAAACCCATACGGGGGCAGTGCGGTGGTGCAGATGTCAAAATGCGGAACAAATTAGAACGCTCACCGTGAACAATAGCGTGACGTCAATGTTATCACAGTATATAAGTAGGAGAGGTATCGGCGCTAAAAACAGCTGCATATTGATGGGGTGGACATGATTAGTTTGTACACCCAAAGAACACCATGCGTACGAGGAGCATGGTGAGGAGCACGGTGCCGGCACAAAACGACTACCGACAAAGAATGTTCCCGCGATGCTGAACGAAAATGACAATCGAGAGCCCGGGCACCTCCGAATGAGGAACAATGCCAGACTCACAATGCAAAAAATGACAGCCATTCTACTCTGTGATGGTGGAATGACAGTGAAAGCAGTTTGTTTTTTGTTTGAGAGCTTTGACTGTTGTCAGCTTTTGCTGCCATTTCATCTTCCCAGAGTGTGTCACTTACAGTCGACTCCCGATAATTCGAAGCCGCTTAATTGGAATTTTCGGTTAATTAGAAGTGAAGTGCTGGTCCCGTCAGTTTTGCATGTAATCCTATAGAAGAACTCGCTCGATAATTCGAAGTCCTCATCCAGTAATATTGTTTAATTGGAAGTTAATTTTCAGCCGGGATCCTCGAGGTGACTGTCATTCTTTGGTAGAATGCGCAATTTTTCAAGTGTTGCAACAGTTCCGTGCTCCGTGTTGGTGTCATCGCCACCGCAGCCGCTCGCAACGCCATCCTTCTTGGAGCGGCGCGATTATTCATTGCTACGGCTGCCGTGGCCTCCGCAATCAACTCCGGCGGGAGGCGAAGCGGCTCCCGCCGGAGGCCACGCGTGGCCGGAGCTGATCGCGGAGGCCACGCGGGTGCCATAGGTGCACGCAGCGCTGCATACTGGCAGTGGCGAGATTGTGCGAGATTAGTCTTGCAGCGTGCGGAGCGTATGTCGAGCGCCTTTGTGCGGGAAGCTCGTAGGCTGGGTTGTTCCACGAGTGATTCGGAATTGACTGACAAACCGTGACTCTTATTGCACGCTCGACCTGGCAACGAAAGTCGAGGTTTTGAAGGAAGTTGAGAAGGGAGGTGCCGCCAAAGAAGACATAGCGCGGAAGTACGGGATCAAGCCGAACACGCTCTAACTACATCAAGAACAAGCGCACAATAATGGATGCATTTGAGAACGACAAGTTCAAGACTTCTCGGAAGCGAATGCGTACCGGCGCTTACCCAGAGTTGGAGAAGGCTCTGCTGGTTTGGATTAGGGAGGCCAGGAGCAACAAACTTCCTCTCAGCGGAGACATCGTTGCGATGAAAGCCCGAACGCTTGCAGCAATGTTGGGGATCGATGACTTCGTTTCGTCAGATGGATGGCTGACTCGCTTTAAAGATCGCCACCACCTGGTTTTCAAGAGCGTGTGTGGTGAAAAGGCGTCCGTTAACCAGGAAACATGCGCCACGTCGAAGGACGGAAAGCTGCGTGAATATCTCGCCGAATACAGACCGGAAGACATCTTCAATGCAGATGAGACTGCACTCTTCTATCGGCTTCTGCCAGAGAAGACCCTGACATTCAAGGACGAAGACTGTGCTGAGGGCAAACGCAGCAAGGAGAGAGTGTCAGTGCTGATCGCGACAAACATGACTGGCACGGAACGATGTCGGTTACTTGTGATCGGGAAAGCCGCGAAGCCGAGATGTTTTAAAGGCGTGAAGACTCTGCCTGTGGACTATGAGGCGAACAAAAAAGCGTGGATGACGGCCGAAATCTTCAAGAGCTGGATAAGCAAATTGGACCGCAAGTTTGCTGCTTCGAACCGCAAGGTGTTGTTCCTTGTTGATCACTGCAGTGCTCACGTGAATGTGCCAGCCTTGAGTGCAATACGCCTCGCATTTTTGCCTGCAAACACAACGGCTGTTTTGCAGCCAATGGACCAAGGCATCATCAAGAATGTTAAAGTCCTGTACAGGCGGCACCTCCTCGAGCGCATGATTTTGTGTATGGATAGCTCCACAAAGTACGAGGTGAGCCTGCTTAGTGCCATCCACATGTTGGCGCGAGCATGGGATCGTGTGAACCAAGAAACAATCGCAAACTGCTTCAGGGCTTGCGGTTTTGTGGCAGCTTCTTTGGAGGATGCCTCTGAAGTTTCAGCGGAGGAAGCGTCAACAAGCGAGCTTGACGGCACTGATTTTGGTGATGCTCTCGGGGGCGTCAATTTTGAAGATTACGTCGCCGTAGACAAGGCGGTCGAAACGTGCGGCGCACTGACAGATAGCGAAATTGTAGAGATTATTCGGCCCCAGGAAGCGACCCAGGAAAGCGACGATGACGTTGAAGGCGAGCCGCAACCTAAGGCTGCCGATGTAGCTGCGGGCCTTGCTCTCGCGGAGCGCTTCTTTGCCGCTGAAGGTAACGCGGAAGAAGCATTCCGCCACATCTACAACCTGCAGAACTTGCTTTCAGCAGCACGATTCGGCAAGAAGAAGCAAAGCAAGATGACCGACTATTTTTCTTAGAGAAAATACTCGATTTCGCCACAAATAAAGTGCTGTTTTTTGTGTTTTGTGCTTAATTGGAAGTTCGTTTAATTCGAAGTTTTTTGCGGTGCCCGTGAACTTTGTATTAACGGGAGTCGACTGTATTAACTGTTGTGCACACAAAGAAGAAGAGGGGGTTTGGTGGGGAATCGAATTAGCCTAAGTGGCATTCTTTGAAGTTCAAACGAGTTTTTCTTTCATAGCAGGGTACGGTTTATCACTGGGACCTTTCAATGCGTTCGAATTAAGCGAAAAGTCGAATTAACGGAGTGTACACCAGAGTTGCCCTTCAGAGAGACGGTGGTGTGCGCAGCTGACCAACGGGAGCCGTGCGTCAACGCCTTCGGGGCGAGCCACGCCAGCTGCTGCAGAGAACGACGACGTGGTGTCGGAAGGATGTCCCGCAACTCCGATCGGGGGCACCAGCAGCCTTCTGCGCAAGGGGGCATCCCCTCTGGGCCGACGGTGAGTGGACAGACTCGTAGGCAAGCTAGAAAGACTCGGAACAAAATAAGTTACCTTGAACCTCGTCATCATCATTTATTATCCCTTAAAGGCCAGGGGAAACACGAGACTTGATAAGTATGGTGGCCGTGAAAAAAATTAATGATGCGCATCGAACACATATTTTGGTATCTACCGTATAGACCCGTGTAAGGGCCGCACACCCCACTTGGCAGCCCGGAATGGGGGGGGAAAAAATTCCAATGGAAAAGCAATCTCATTCGGGGCCGTGGGCTGCATATTTCTGCATGCGGCTACTAAATGGCTAGAGCTGCACATTGACGTTTGATGCAATGGTACATCCAGGGTGTGCACAAGTCGCTGCTGCGCCAGTGCCATTTTGACCAAAAGGTTTGATGGCGTGTAAGGGCCGCACCTCATCAAAATTGTGGAAAATGAAGTGGAGCCCTTACACGAGTCTGTGCGGTACGTAAAGCGAACTTTAGAAAAACAGTTCTTGTGCACACACGCTATACCACAGGACGCACATGCCAATCATCTTGAAGAGCTACTTAGTATTAGCACGAGAGAAGTATGTGTGCGATTGGCGACCTAACGTTAAAGTCTACGGTCCGATCCCACCATCGCAACTTTTCTTTTTTTCAGTGCCGCCCCAGTGCTGGCAATAACGACAGAGATTTCTCGAGAGTGATTGGGAAAACAGATCCGGGCTCCAGTTTCTCCTCCTTCTGCATTGCATCGTTTGCGTTCAGAGTGACCGAGGTAGGGAAGAGGATAGGATGCATGCACATGAAAACCGGAGACTGTCCATCTTCACTCTCCTTGTCACTCTCGGGCAATCTTTGTCGTTGACAGCGCTGGGGCGCCACCACACCTCTCTGTGTCTGAGCCATTTGACAAGACCGCTGCGCCCAACAGCCACGATAAGCAAAGTCTGGGAGGGTTCTCTAAGAACGCTTTGCTTCAGAAAATGATAGCATAGCTAGCAGTAACACATGTTGCAGAACAAAACACAAGTGTGTGCCCATCATAAACTATAAAAGAGTTAATGACATTTTGGATTCCATTAGAGAGAGAGATTAGATGCCTTAGAGAAAGGATAAACTGAGGAAGTTGGTTAGCTTAGGTTGGCAATAATAATTAGCACTAATGTCTATTCATAACATCTGTCTATAGTTGACACTACCATCGTCTGGTCTCCTTTCCGTCTTTGTCTAATTTTGGCAATGTATATTTAATGTGTTAACATTTAACACTTAGGTTTGTTAAAAATTATTGAGCATTGGCTTCATTGTGAATATCATTCTCATACAGGAGATTATCATCGCCCATGACCCCTTCAAGTGCTCCATGTACAATTGCGCACGTCAAGATAATACATTAACAGCAGGAGAGAACTGATCGGGAGGAATGTGTTAAGAAATTGTGTACATCTCGCGAAACTTTGTATCAGACCTTTGCTCTCAGTATGTAAAATGTATGGAAAGTCCTTTAGCGAAAGGAAATGGAGGGTAGACGTTAGGGTGTTTGCTCTGAATGTCTGTATTTTGTCATGTAGCGGCTTCACTTCTTTCATTGTTTCTGACAACGTTTTACATCGCACATATTTTTCAAGTGGCTCAATGCGTGCTGGGCATTGTTTTTCTCATATCTGATGCTCACGCATGGAGTCCACATTTTGTAAACTGGACAAAACTCACTGACGAATAAAAAATTTATAATCTGTTCTACTGCAGCAGTACAGTCAAATCTCAATATAACGAATCACGTGGGACTGCCGAAAATCATTCGTTATTTTGAAATATTGTTGTAATGAAAAACTTGCAGTTATAAGCCAGTGGACAAACCTAGGAATGAGAATTACGTACCTTGGCAGTAGACGCGTGTGCAGACAAGCATACTCTCAAATAAAAATGTTTCACTCACTTCAAAGCTGCTCTATTTGAAGAAATCGGTGATTTCCTTCTGGCACGTGCAGCTCGCACGACCGATTAGGAATGCGTCTACATCTTCCCCTTTGCGCAATGCCTCATCGGGCACGTCATTGCATCGAGCGATGAAAGTGCAGACTTTGTTCATGTGCACTAAAACATCACCGTTCGACACTATCTCATCTTCTGTATTCGGAGACCCACAGTCGTCTTCCTTTGGGTCGTCATTGTCACGGGAGACGTCGCGAACACAGTTAACAATCTCTTCGATTGTCAGGTCCACTGCCATTAGCGCTGCCCTGTCGCTCTCCACGTAGTCGTCGAAGGAAGAGACGGCGGGCAGCAGCTCTGCAACCCGGTCCACAGGTCTCCTGGGTTGTTGTCGATCACCTACAGGTCATCGTCAAGCTGCACAGGTGCTTTGACAAGCCCTGCTTTTCGCCAGCAGTTGCTAATGGTGGATGCCTTCAAGTTACACCAAGCTTCTGTGAGGACTTCTGCTGCCTGACAAATATTGATTACAGTTGGTTGCTTTAGGCAGAGGTTGATAATCAACCACTGCACAAGGCGCTTACGAAATTCTGCTTTCACACTCTTTATAATGCCCTGGTCTGGGGGTTGCAGCAAGGACATGTTGTTTGGCGGCAGAAACTCCAAGCGAACGTGTGTCAAGCAAACATTCACAATTTGAGCAGAGCAGTTGTCGACAACCAGTAAAATTCTTCCATCGTCCTTCCTCATTTGGTCGTCGAGTTTGATGAGCCACTCGGAAAAGAGTCGGTCATCCAAGCTCGTTTTTTGGCACAGTTGTCGTACGGTAATGACGTGCCGTTTTTCATGCAGCGAGGCTTCGCGTACTTGCCGATGACGAGTGGTGTAATTTTCTTCATGCCTATTGGATTGCAGCAGAGCAGGACTGTCACGCAAAAATGCAGCTTCTTTCCTCCTTTGCACTGTGGCCCTTTGAAGAGCATCGTCTGGTCTGGCAAGAGCTGATAAAAACATGGTCTCATCCGCATTGAAAATATCGTCTTCAGAGTATGATTCAGCCACCTGCAGAAAATGATCATTGCGCCAGGCAGGCACGTACCTAGGGTGAAGGCCCGGGGGGGCCTGCCCCCCCCCCCTCCGCAATTAAGCAGCATACCCCCCCCCCACCCCGCCTACACCACCACTCCTCACACACATTCCTAAAGCACTGACAAATCAATCTATTTGGCGGTCAACGTGTTGATACCTTTTACAGCGAGAGCTGTGTATGACTAACCTATTTTTCTTTCGCCATCCATCAAAATATCATAATGTGGGCCGATCCTGGTGACAGTGCAAGAAGGGACCAAGCTCGATGGCGCATACGCCTGTGGGTTCGGGAACCTGTAACACGCCCTTTGAAATCTTCGGGATGGGCCCACGTATGGGGAGTGCTCAACGCCTGCTTCACCTCCACCACGGGTCTACCCGGCATCGCACTATCTTCGGGATCGGCCCACGTAGGGGGAGTGCTTAATGCCTCTTTCACCTACTCGGCGGGTCGGCCCGGCATTGCACTACCGTCGAGACAACCCGCGGCAGAGGTGAAGCACCTTACTTTTCGTTTGAGAGCTTCGACTATCATCAGCTCTCGCTGCCATTCCATTTTCACAGAGTGGAATGGTTGTCAATTCTTTCACTTCTTTTGGATGGTGGTAGTTATTGGCATCTCCTGGGGTGTGAAGGCCAGTTTTCTCATCAATTCGGTGCCCACGCGATTAACTTGAGATGAGTTCAGCTGTCACCATCTATTCAACGATCACGTGCATCACTGTTGCTTTGTTAGTTCAACCTTTGTTTAGACTGATCCAGGGACCAGGAAAGGGATTCGCTTCTTAGTAAGCTGGTCTGGGTACCAGCTACCCAGTCAGCTACCTAGTCAGTACCAGTACCCAGTCAGTTGCGGCCGGAGAAAACGCCAGTTACGTTAAACTTTTCCTTTTGCTTCATTATTTCCTCGAGTGACCGCTCGCCACAACGCTGGCAGATCCTTGGAAGCATATACGATATGGGTTGGATATGGGTTGGATGATATGGGTTGGATGAGGCGGGAAAATAGAACAATGTGAAACAGCGTCTACTTAGGGAGAGAGCCAAGGGAACCACCAAACAGGGAGAAAAAGCGAAAATTAACCAAGTTAACCGTTGTTTGTGAAAATATTTATGGATCAACATCTCTTTATTTAAAATGGATGTAAAGAAAATGCTGCCGGAAGTGGGGAATGATTCCGCTTGCTTTGAATCACGCTTGTACAGTTGTCAATCGAGCCGCCTGACGTAGCCACTTCTCTGCTGTGCTAATGTGAGTGTTTTTCTAACCTTCCGCGGTGGGCGCAGTGCGTCTAGAAGCGTAGCGTCCTACGCTCTATGCCGTTGCGCTGCACTGGTGACCATGCATCGTTACGCAACTTCCAAATAACAATGTGAGTCGGTTTTGCCACTTGGTACAGTAGTAAACAAGGGATCCGAAAGAACTGTTATTGTTCCGCAAACATATATATTTCTGTATAATTCTTCCAGGGCTAACTCAGAAAACGCTACTAGAAACCTTTATTTTGTAATTTCACTTGTTTACTTGTTCTTGGCAGCGTTCTTCCTGCGCTTCTGTCATGCACGACACCATTTGATGTGGTTCCTTGGGCGCTGTAATGTAAAACTATTCCAAACTTTTCTATTCCAATTCTGAAATCAGCCCTCCACGATTGGTCAAAATCTTTTTTGTACCACCCCACTTAACCTGCCTGTCACGCGACATCAGGAAAACTGTGATAGCTCCCCATCTGACAGGACGTGTACACACTGATTATGCACGATTTGATCGAACAAAAGAAAAATGGTTATTTCTGATTCGACCCCTTTTCACCATTAGCCCTCGGCTGTTTTTCAAAAGTTTTCAAGCTGCGCCCACTTCACCTGCCTGTCACGCGATGTCACAAAACCGCAAAAACTCCAAAAGAGTACGCATTTGGGCTGGTTGGTTCATGATTACGAGCAATAAAAACAGCGCTAAATGACGGGACGAGCGAAGGGACACAGACAACAGCGCTGACTAACGACCAAAGTGTCTTTATTCTTTCAGTCAGCATATATATGCTCTGCCGCTACCTGAAACCACAGAATCTACAGAATTGGGCATGCGCAGGGGGAATTGCAATTAATGTGATAGGAAGGCAATCTCCTTCGGAAGGAGAGAAATGGACGGAAGGCTTACACATGCTTCGCCACTAACGTGAATGTGGAAAGCTTCGGATATAAGTCGTGCGCGGTCATCACGATATTTTGACAGGTAGGTTACACCTTCGAAAGATGGCTTGCAGCCGCATTCATTGCAATGCAGAGACAGCTGACTATCTTTTACCCGTTCTTGAAATTTGTTTAAGTGCGCGCGCATGCGGTCATTGATGCAACGCCCCGTTTGGCCGATATAAAAATGCTTGCATGAAAGGGGGATCTTATACACAACACAGTCACAACAGTCACCAACAAACCTCTGTCTGTGCTGCTTTTTACAACTTTTTTTGTTGTTCTTGCTTACCCTATTGACTTGGTGGCACAGGCTACCTAACTTATTTTTGGCAGTAAACAGCAACCTGACGCCTGCCCTGCTGACAACCTTTTTGAGATTGTGCGCAACCTGGTATAACCGCAACCATTTGCCGTGAGCGATTCTCAGATAGAGCAGCTGCCGACTGCTTTCCTTTAGGGTTCGTTGCGAGGCCTTCAGTGATGCTGGTCAAAAGTGGTACCGAGAAACCTGCGAGCTTCAGTCTGGCTACTTGCTTTTCGAAGCTTACATCCACTTGGTGGTCACAAGACAGGATGTTGGCCGCCTTCATGCAGGATCTTGCTATACCGCGCTTGACTATCTTTGAGTGCGCGGACGAAAATGGAAGAAGGTTCTTATGAGACCGAGGAGCGTAAGCCCAACATACATGATTGCTTAAGAACGTTAGCTCCAAGTCTAAGAAACGAAGCTTGTTGTCTGACGGATGCTCCGTGGTTAATTCGAAAGAATCTAGAACTGTGTGGAACAAGTCAAATATTATAGCAGCAGCAGGCTGCGCGTCAGTGGCGTTAGTATTGTAAAAAATTATAAATTCATCGACGTATCGCATCTCTTTTACAGTGCTTGTCTGGCTGAGCTTAGTTACAAGATTGCGGTCATAGCTGGCTAATAATATGTCACTAAGAACAAGGGCTATACATGAACCGATGCACACACCTTTCTTCTGTATAAAAAGCTTATCCTCCATTGAAACGAAAGTGGAAAGCATATAAAACCTTAAAAGCTCTAAAAACTTGTCGACGTTGATACCACATGCATTCTAAAACCTAAGAACACCATATTTGTCAATGCAATGGCCAACTTCAACGCATACATCTTCTTGAGGCAAGGAGTAATACAAGTCCTTGATGTCCACGGAAAAGGCTCGGACGGCCTTTGGACATTCCTCACGGAGGAAGGTGGAGACAGTACCTGGCGTCTTTTTGAGGGAGGGGTCATCAATGTCGAGGAGGCACAAAAACCTTTGCAGGAACACTCCCAATTGTCGTTGCCAGGTTCCGCGCTCCGAAACAATGGCCCGAAACGGGCACAGTTCCTTGTGCGTCTTGGCGCTGAAAAACACAGAAAGACTGGTTCCATTGCAGGCCTTTATGGAGGAGGCCAGCTTGGAGAGTCCGGCTTTTTCGCAGAGCTGAACAGCCGTTGTTTTGACCTTCGCAGGAGCCACTCCGTGCACTTCCTTGAAGTTGCCCGGAGTGGCCGCACCTGCTCTGCTCCTGCACAGGCCACCAGGCATCACGGCAAAACCGCCTTCTTTGTCGGATAGGAGCAGCTTGAGCCCCGCATTCCGAAGGACGGTCACTGCTGTGCGGAGCCGAACTGTGTTGCCTTTTTTTTAACCTGCTGGGGCAGGCAGTCAGCACCTTCTCTGATGCATCTGTCAGCTTCATCTGTTCTTGCTCTACCGGCAGCTGTCCTGACGAGGCTGAGCAGTTCCGTCTTGTCCAGAGAAGGATGCTCACAAAATTTAGGACAGAGCTTGAGTAGATCGGCAACATTCCTTTGGCAGAAACGAAAAAGCCAACCCGCGCTGGCGTCGAACCCAGTTATTTCAAGTGCATTGGCAAATTCGAGAGATTTTTCTCAGAGCATTGGGCCAAAACACAGGAACGTTTTGCAGTCTGGCATCTTTGAACATGAGAACAGCTTGGTCCACATTTTGAAAGTTTCCCAGTCGCACCTGTTTCCTCGTAGGAGCGAGTTGCGATTCCCGGTAAAGCTTGACAATCTTGTCTCGGTCTTTCAAAATGATCACTTCGGTCGACGGGGCAATGTCATGCTGTCTGCACACGTCGATTTGCTTTTTCCCTGCGTCGATTTCCTGCAATACATCCGATTTGTCCTGCAGTGAAAACTGCTTTCGCTTTTTGGCGCCGTTGCTAGCTGCATTCATCGTTGGATCTTGCTAAGCCTTTGTCGTGAAGTTCTTGATGAAATTTGTGGTGAAGCAGTTGGTACTTGACGTGGCAATGATGATAGCTACTGCACTCGCTGTTTCTGTTTCACGCAAGAGTTGTGGCACTGTTAGTTTTAGCTGAATTCGTAATACTGATGTTCCTCTGTTATAAAAGGGAAAATAAACTGTGCGTTATTCTGAAATATGCACTGTATTCAGTCATAGTCCTGAAATATTTTTACGTTGAAGATATAAGCAATCTGGCAGGGGTTTCTAAAATATTCGTAAATTTGAGAAATTCGTTAATGGGGGATTCATAGTAACGAGATTTGACTGTACGCTTTTAAGAACTCTGAAGGTGCAAGAAATGTGATGAAACAAAATTTTCAGTGGACAGAAATTGGCATGTAAAGGAGTCTAATCTGCCATTGGGTGATATAAATTTCTGATTACTTTTGCAACCTGCCTGCTCAAACCAACAGGTCACCGTCAAACTTCAAATTTTGTGTAATAAAGGCATATGTGCTATATTTGAGATGACAACATTACGGGTATTGTCAAGAATAAAAAAAAGGATTCAAACAAAACAGGCTGTCAATAACTGTTTCATTTTTTTATGGACTGAACTTGTTCAATATTGACTCTAGCAGCTAATTTTACAATGAGGTTATAGAAAATAAGTTTTCAGCTGGGGGCTGTCATTTCAGCCATTGTGGAAATTGGGGGTAGTCGGACCTCGATACAACGAGCACCATTATAGTTAATTATTGTACATAACAAAGTAAATGTAAAATCCAAAGTGCAATCTTTGTTCCGCATAAATGGTGTTGAACAACCACCATGAAATATGGCAAGGACAAAGTTAAACCACCTCTAGACAGGACAACAGTCCTGCTTTTCAGGTTTGTGGGTTTCAGAGACACGGTTAACACGAAGCATTCATTTGGGCAACACTATGAATGGCGGTGGTTGCTCAGTGGTCATGGTGTTAGACTGCTGAGCACGAGGTCGCGGGATCGGACCCCGGCCACGGCGGCCGCATTTCGATGGGGGCGAAATGCGAAAACACCCGTGTACTTAGAATTTGGTGCACGTTAAAGAACCCCAGGTGGTCGAAATTTTCGGAGTCCTCCACTAAG
This sequence comes from Dermacentor variabilis, assembly GCF_050947875.1. Lineage (NCBI taxonomy): Eukaryota > Metazoa > Arthropoda > Arachnida > Ixodida > Ixodidae > Dermacentor > Dermacentor variabilis. The sequence continues at coordinate 3,369,674 of NW_027460302.1, read as the reverse complement.
GCGTGCATAATCAGAAAGTGGTTTTGTCACGCAAAACCCCATTCCCCCACTCGGCTTTAACTCAGGAAGAGGACCTTAGTGTTGCAGCAATGCACGACAATCTCATGGGCATCATTAAGGAGTGCGCAATAGAAGTCGGTGGTAACGCCGTTATACAGGAAACCAGTAAGCTATCGCAGGAGACGAAAGATCTGATCAAGAAACGCCAATGTATGAAAGCCTCTAACCCTACAGCTAGAATAGAACTGGCAGAACTTTCTAAGTTAATCAACAAGCGTAAGAGAGCGGACATCAGAAACTATAATATGGATAGAATTGAACAGGCTCTCAGGAACGGAGGAAGCCTAAAAACAGTGAAGAAGAAACTAGGAATAGGCAAGAATCAGACGTGTGCGTTAAAAGACAAAGCCGGCAATATCGTTACCAATATGGATGAGATAGTTCAAGTGGCTGAGGAGTTCTATAGAGATTGATACAGTACCAGTGGTACCCACGACGATAGTGGAAGAGAGAATAGCCTAGAGGAATTCGAAATCCCACAGGTAACGCCAGAAGAAGTAAAGAAAGCCTTAGGAGCTATGCAAAGGGGGAAGGCAGCTGGGGAGGATCAGGTAACAGCAGATTTGTTGAAGGATGGTGGTCAGATTGTTCTAGAGAAACTGGCCACCCTGTATACGCAATGCCTCATAACCTCGAGCGTACCGGAATCTTGGAAGAACGCTAACATAATCCTAATCCATAAGAAAGGGGACGCCAAAGACTTGAAAAATTATAGACCGATCAGCTTACTGTCCGTTGCCTACAAAGTATTTACTAAGGTGCGACACCTTAGACTTCTGTCAACCAAAGGACCAGGCAGGATTCCGTAAAGGCTACTCAACAATAGACCATATTCACACTGTCAATCAAGTGATAGAGAAATGTGCAGAATATAACCAACCCTTATATATAGCTTTCATTGATTACGAGAAAGCGTTTGATTCAGTCGAAACCTCAGCAGTCATGGTGGCATTACGGAATCAGGGTGTAGATGAGCCATATGTACAAATACTGGAAGATATCTATAGCGGCTCCACAGCCACCGTAGTCCTCCACAAAGAAAGTAACAAAATCCCTATAAAGAAAGGCGTCAGACAGGGAGATACGATATCTCCAATGCTATTCACAGCATGTTTACAGGAGGTATTCAGAGGCCTGGAGTGGGAAGAATTGGGGATAAAAGTTGATGGAGAATACCTTAGCAACTTGCGATTCGCTGATGATATTGCCTTGCTTAGTAACTCAGGAGACCAATTGCAATGCATGCTCACTGACCTGGAGAGGCAAAGCAGAAGGGTGGGTCTGAAAATTAATTTGCAGAAAACTAAAATATTGTTTAACAGTCTCGGAAGAGAACAGCAGTTTACGATAGGTAGCGAAGCACTGGAAGTGGTAAGGGAATACATCTACTTAGGGCAGGTAGTGACCACGGATCCGGATCATGAGACTGAAATAACCAGAAGAATAAGAATGGGCTGGGGTGCGTTTGGCAGGCATTCTCAAATCATGAACAGCAGGTTGCCACTATCCCTCAAAAGGAAAGTGTATAACAGCTGTGTGTTACCAGTACTCACATATGGGGCAGAAACCTGGAGGCTTACGAAAAGGGTTCTGCTGAAATTGAGGACGACGCAACGAGCTATGGAAAGAAGAATGATGGGTGTAACGTTAAGGGATAAGAAAAGAGCAGATTGGGTGAGGCAACAAACGCGGGTAAACGACATCTTAGTTGAAATCAAGAAAAAGAAATGGGCATGGGCAGGACATGTAATGAGGAGGGAAGATAACCGATGGTCATTAAGGGTTACGGACTGGATTCCAAGGGAAGGGAAGCGTAGCAGGGGGCGGCAGAAAGTTAGGTGGGCGGATGAAATTAAGATGTTTGCAGGGACAACATGGCCACAATTAGTACATGACCGGGGTAGTTGGAGAAGTATGGGAGAGGCCTTTGCCCTGCAGTGGGCGTAACTAGGCTGATGATGATGATGATGATGATGATGATGATGATGATGATGATGATGAATGGCGGTAGGAATAAAATAGATGGACAGTATGAAAACTGACACCATCACTTCATGTGCGTCACGTTTGTCCGGACAGCCTCCTGTCTCCCCTTGTTTCTCAGCATGTACTCCTTTTTACATTGTAATCCATAGCCCAGTGCCATCACTTAATGAAAGCAGCGCTTATAACAAGAGATGGCATTGCCTGATAGAAATTCCTACTACAGTGACTACACTTAATGACTCCGGTTAATTTTATCCCGACCGAAGGTACCAGCCAGTCCCTATACATTTCTATGGGACAAACTTCTGGTATATCGGTCCCGAAATCAACCTTCACTGGGTAACTCGTACTTAGTTCATCACACACACACTCGACCCCAATAGCGACTACAGTGGACTCCAATGGCAATTATGGTACAGTGAACGCATCTGACATATGGCATCTCTTGTCGAAAACTCCGACTTTTGGCCTGCCCCAGGAATACTATCCACACCTGTTACAATGCATCCACATACATCATAGTTTCGGATATAACACACTATTCTTCTCGCTTAGTTTGGTCTGCCTATATTATCGTCGCTACCAATTCCGCTTCTTAGGGGCCTGGCTAAATGGACTATCGGCCGGAACAGGCAAATTTTTGGGGAAAATTTTGCCGACATGGCACAAATACAACGTACTTGGCTGCGGCGATGCATCCGCACGCCAGTGCAATGCATGCAACTAATGGGTGCGGCAGCGCGCCGTACACAGTGATTTTTGGCCTCTTGTGGAATGTGCGAGAATGCAACTTTAAAGAATGCACTGGTGCCAAGCTTCCCGCGATGCCGTGTCGCACAGGGTCCTGCCGGCGAAGAGTTTTCGTGTGGACCGTACGAGCAGACCATCGCTACCCACTGGTGTTTGCTCGGTGCCAAGCAAGCGCCTAGGGTGCCACTAGGCCTAGCCAGATTTGGAGCTTCAAAAAAGAACTGCCATCAATAGCAAAATGCACTGTTTTAACAGTGCTTTATTAATTTCTCGTTGCATCAATTCACACAAAAAAATATGCTGCTATTCACAGCGTCCAGAGCACACGATCCATCTCGCATGCAGTGCAGCGGCAGCAAGACACGAGCCGCTCTCGTTCGTGCCGTAGATTTGATAGTGGTCGTCACTTGTCGCGAAAAATAAAATGAAGACATTGGTTTATACTTCTGGCCACGGTTGTATCTGAATGAACTGTAACCAGTGGTTGTCATCGGCGACGCGCTTGGGCCGGGCATGGCAGCTCGGGCCGGCTGGCTCTCCGTTGTGCTGGCCGTTGCCATTGTGCAGGCGCATGTATGCTCTGGGAAACTGCCTTTTTTCAGCTACCTGCATATGGAAGGCGGCACGGGAAGATGCCGTGCCACGTGGTTGCACGATCACCGTGGAAAGCTGTTTATCTGTAGCTATTTATTTCCGTTTCAATGTTTTTATCGTTCTTGCAATTGTTCGCTTGTGGGCTAACCAGTTGTATATTCAAAGTTTCGCCATTTCACGACATAATGCGACCGTAAGTTTGCATGCAATGGACTTTGGATATAACAGACCTTTTTCGCTGGGTTATCGCAATTGGTTGTAACAAACATCTGCTGTATTTTAAAAAGAAAATGGTAGCTCACCATCAGTCAATTGCAGTATTTACCAGACCTTTCTTTCCAATAAAGTTTGTTTAGAAATTGGTTGGACATTGCAGTCCGATACAAAAGTGTGTTCGTGGCATTCTGTTGTCGGAGCCAGCCTAGCCGGTGGTATCGCCATTTCCATCACAATGTGGTGACCGTGGATGGCAACGGAATGAGTTTTCTCGCGTAGCATGACGACCACGATCTGCCGCTTCAAGCCTGATTACAAAAGCACACGCAAGCGACAAGTTATTTTACACGTTAAGTTGTTCATGTGTGTTCTTGGTATTCTAGAGAATTGTAAGCATTGCAAGATGAACTAGTGAAGTAGTTAGTGTAGGCATGGGCCACATTCACGTTTGTGATTGTTGCAAGGTCATTCTATAAGAGCACACGATGAAAAGTGCTGTGGACAATACGAAGGACAACATGTCGTGGTTTTCATACCAATAAAGTGCCGTCCGAGAATGATGATGATGTGCATTAAGTACATAGATTTTTATTCGGTGAAGGTAAAGCTCGCTGGTTTCGTGTTTTCCTTATTGCCAGAATTGGTGGCATCGTATGTTTTTCTTGCTAAAATGTCTGCTTTTGCGTTCTATTTCAACTTTGTTTATGAACTCTAATGTCATTTCTGCATTAGTTTCCTAACTTGAACTCGTAAGAAGTGGGTGTGCATTCGATTACTGGACATTCTAGAACAGCAAATACTGCCAATGAATCCGCGTTGTTTCGGCGTTTTTTTCTGCCTATTGTTAAATTTGACCCACTGGATAGTTTGACCTATCTTATCTTTCCCGTCAGTGTCGAATTAACGGAAGTGGACTGTATAGGAATGGGAAATTATAGCTAACATGTTGTGAAAAAGGCACACTTATACAACATTGTGACAAAGGAGGTTGGCAGAGCATTTTATGCTGGCAATACTTCTGCACCAGATATGCTTTCAAGTTATAAATCGCACCACACAATTCTGGACAGTCTTTAACGATTTAATCAGACAAGTCTAACGATGGTCTCAACTCTGAATCGGTCAGTTGTGGTCGTGCATCACAGGGGTGGCGACACGAGCGAGGACGGTGCGAGCTCAGTGGTGGACCCGCTGAGCTCTCGCAACTCGCTGGCCGAGACATCGCAGACGTCGGCTGCCGACCTCTCCAGCTTCTCGAGCCCATCGGCGACACTGCGGAGAACGCCGTCGCTCTACGACAACGTTGACTACCAGGAGAGTCTGGAGGCAGCGGCTGCTGCTGCGGCACAGACTCCGGTCGCATCTCTGCCTGCGGCCGGAGTCGCCTCGGCCAGGGGCGCCGCCCTGTGAGTGCTGTGAGAACCCCAACCCTCCTTCGGCCACGCATGCCCGCTCAAGGAATACCTGTCGGTTACAGATCTATTGCTAAATGCCCAATTTATAAAACTCGTTTTCAATTGGTAATGTGACATCAATAATTTTAAGATTATTTTTATTTGTGTCCAGTTTAGGAAAAAAGCCAGTTTCAAAAGGGTGCAAATGCATTTTTCCAAGTGATTTTCTTGAGCCCAATTTTTTAGGCCCACTCTACTGATTCGGTCCTACCTGCAACACCACCACTGACTCCATAAAAACCAAGGTATAGCTGCCACTGAAATTTTGGCTGCCATTATAAGAATTTTTTAAGGAAATTTTTAGTTTGTTTGTGGCACCCACCACACCATGCCGTTGCTGAGCCGAGGTCACGGGTTAAATTCTGGGCATGGTGGCCACATTTCATTGGGTGCAAAATGCAAAAAACCCTCGTGTACTTACATTTCAGTGCACGTTAAAGAAGCCCAAGTGGTCAAAGCTAATCGGGAGTCCTCCACTATGGCGTGTGTCGTAATCTGATCGTTGTTTTGGTATGTAAAATAACAGAATTAAATCAATTTAATTATCTATGGCGCAGATTCTGCGAGCTGTCTGTAGAGAACCAGAGTGCACTTTTACAGCATCTCTGCAGAACAATGCCTCCAAACCAACTTTTTTAAACGTAAAGGGCCCCCAACATGGGCAGCAATTGAACACTTTTTAGTATATTTCATCAAATTTTATCATTATTAGTGTTCGGTTGTAGCACTCTAAAAAATATCAAGGTTCATAAGCGCGTGTAGAGTTTCATAACATGGCTACTAGAAAATACGTCTTCAGCTGGTGTCATTCATCCGCCATGGGAATTGTTGGTAGTACAGTAGACTTCCGTTAATTTGACTCAAATTAATTTGACTTTTCGCTTAATTTGATTTCGACCGAAGTTCTTGGCTGGCACCCCTGCATTTCCACAGGCCCAAAGTTTCATTATTTTGATCCTAAAATTGACCTTCACTGGAAAATTTGAACATGACCAGTCAGCACGCACGCAGCCAACTCTTACGTTGGCCCTAACCGTTCTGTGGCAGTCTCAGCATAGCTTAGGAGGCAGTGAATGCAATAAACACATGCCGTATCCCGTCGAAAACACCTCTTTTTGGCCTGCCTTAGGAAGATTTAAGATATAACCACAGCTCACAATGTCTGATTATGGTATTAACTGGATTCTAACATGCGTCCCCCCCCCCCCCTTTTTTTTTCTCCAGGAAAATTGGTCCTAAAATTGCCTGTATGGTGCGATTGAAAAGAATACCAAACAGCGCTCGCGGTGTTTGTAAGCTTTATCGCATAATGCAAATGTCTTGCGGCAAAGCTGACTTTAGGACATTGGCCGCCGTTGTGTGACGCGTATTAAACCCCTGCTCGTTTTTTTGCTGAAAACATTTCTGCATTAGTTTTCTATTTTTGACATGCAGAAAGTAGTCGCGTGTTTGATTCGAGGCGTGTTAGAACAGGCAAAATGCTGCCAAATGAATCGGCAGTATCTTCTGGCATATTTTTCTGAACCTTGTTTAAATCGATCTGCCGGATAATTAGATCAATTTCTTTGTTGCCATCAGGGTTGAATTAACAGAAATGGACTGTAATGTAGTACATGGATTTGTCTAGAGTGTGGCATGGGTTCGTTGAGGAAGCACATTGGAGCTTGTCTTATTGTTTCCTGTGATTAAGATGTGACGTGCTAACATAAAAAATGTTTCAGGGTGTCTACGAACCGAGAAAACCAGGAATTCCCAGGGATTTTGAATAGTCTGGAAATATTCAGGGAAAACTCAGGGAATTCGTGTTTCTATCATGGAAAATTAGCTGTCATTTTAATGAAAGCGAACGAAAGTCATCCTAATGCTGGCTCGTGTAAAAGCAAGGAATCGTAGCGAGTTGTCTTTGACGCCGTATAGTCGGTTGGAGGAGTTGCCAGCGTACAGTGAACGACCGATTTTCCGGACATGCCTGATAATGTAGACGGCTTCGCGGCACCACCACTTGCCCCATGGGCTCCCTTCAATGGTCAGGCGGCGCAGTGATTGGCTCAGCCGTCAGCGCCACCATGTTAGTTGCACGAAACACCGAGGTGACCACTGTTACGGACTCTTGCTTTTGCGGCGCTCGTTTGAAACCTGTCATTTGTTCTAAATTGCGGTTTTAAGGCAGTCGAAAACATTGAGGCCCCTTTGGACCACTGACGCTTGAGAAAGGACGTCAAGTTTGTGACTACAGCCATGTATATCTTGTCAAAGAGGTAAACCGCACAAACATCACAGCGAGGTGCTTAAATTATGGTGTCTTAGGTGCCAAAACCACGATCTGATTAGGAGGCACGCCGTGTTGGGGGACTCCGGAATAATTTGGACCAGTTGGGGTTCTTTAACATGGACCTAAATCTAATTACACTGGTGTTTTGGCATTTCGACGCCATCGAAATTCGGCTGCCATGGCCGGGACTCATCCCGCGACTTCGTGCTTAGCAGCCCAACGCCATAGCCACTAAGCAACCACCGCAGGTCGCAAAGTATTTGTCACAACAAAGCAAGCATGCTTACAATATCCAACACAAAGTGAGTTAACAAGTCATTATTTTATGCCACTTAAGTGAGAAAATACGGCCGTGGACGTCTTCAACTGTCATTTGTGGCTTCATTACTTGGAGCGTGCCTTGCACCTCACAATTGTAGAGGTTCTGGCGAATTGGCAGGCGAATGCTTTTTTCTCCGTTGGCAAAGTGCCTCGAGCACTTTGTCAACGTTCAGGCTCGAATGTGAGAGGGCATTATCGCTGAAGCATCATAGAGAGTAATCAGCCGAGTCTAAACAACGGGGTTGTTTAGTCCGGGGTAAATGACCGGGGTTGTTGGAGAAGTATAGAAGTATGGGAGAGGCCTTTGCCCTGCAGTGGGTTTGACCAGGCTGATGATGATGAAACAATGTGAAGACTGAACAAATACTATACGCTAGCATGTGCAAGAGAACTGCTAATTTTCGAATACTCGACGTGTGCTGCAGTGTACTCCCAACTTTAGTTCTGTTGTTCTAAATGCGACGAGAAAACATTGCACGAATGAGCTCGGTTCCAGCATTCGCGTCTTGATCTTGGCGCAGGAGGAAGCACAGTGCATGCAGACTCCAGCACGGAGCGCTTACAAAGCTAGATTTGACGCGTAACAACCACTGCGCATTTGTTTTGGAGCAAGACGAGTTAAACAACTATCTAAACCGATTTACAACAGCGGGAATCAGTTCACACTTTTTTATGCAGTTGATGCTTTATTGTGTGTTTTTACGGATGATTCTGCTGCTTGTTTTTTATTTTTTCTTGTTTTTGCATTCACATCTTAGTTTAACAGAAATTCACAAGACCAACACGAACCACGACAGTCCACTTCAGCCACCAGGTTCCCTCCCGCGGTTTTGAAGGGAAGTGGTACAGTTTAATGCAGACATCCCCTTCGCAGTTGTGACAATCCTTAATGTAGCAGTATCTGCGCGTGTTCTTTTTGTTCACACTTCTCACGGAGGAGCTGCCAAGAGGCCGCGGTGAATCCATTGGAAAATTGGAAAAGTGGGCTTTCGGGCGGGCCTTAGCGCACCATAGACCATGGTGAAATGACGATGAGGGCCTACCCGCGGGTGCTCAGCGCCGCTGCCAGGTGGCGCGTCATGTATAGGCAAACTTCATTGCAAGGTGCCCATAGAGTCAATGTATAAAGACGTTTGTAATATCAGATGCAAGAACCTTTCACCGTCCGATTTTCCGGACTTTTTTGCTGAGAATGCAGGTCTAAAACGGCATTCATCATATCCACCACCGCCACCATTTTGATTACCTCGCCGCCTCAAACCAGCATTCTCGCACGCAGATCCTCTGGAAGCCGTAGCCATCACCCCAGCAACGCGAGGCCTAGCTGCTTCAACGTTCGCTATTAAGGTTCTTGCCGTTAGGTGCAGTGTTTTTCATTGAAAGAATTTGCCGCTGTCAGCGATGGCACAGACTCCGCCTCTGTAATCCTCGTGATTGGCTTCGTAGCTTAGAAAGCACGGCGCGTTGCATAATGCCAGTTTCCGAAAGGCAGCCTCGCCTTATGCAGTGAAGCATAATATTGCGGTGAAGCTTAACAAGCGTGAGACGGGACAATTGTCACAGTACACAGTACGTACTCTCTAAATATACACGTGCACACACGCCGTCTCCTGTCACAGTACGAGCGCTGGTATGCCTAATAGGTGTACTGGCAGGCCTCCAAAGCTTTTTCGGACGTGCCTGTAGCCATTTGAGCCCTTAAGGGCAGTAAAAGACATGCATTCATTTTTTTCGGACTGCCCATTTTTTTAGAAGTTTTAGCAACCCTTAGGGGGTCCAAAAAATCTAATGTTGACTGCACAACCGATCATGAAGATGCTTCAAATGGTCCGTGAGGCGAACATGCAGCAGAATGAGGACAAGAACAGAAAGGACCGTGGCATTGAGGAATGATTGGGAAATGAACTGTGGCGCCTCTTCTTTGAAGGAGGTTGAGCTCAAGAAGGAAAGTGCTGGCTGACGCCAAGGTGCAGGTGACCCTTATGCTTGACATGCTTGACATTACGGGCAGTACTGTACTTGAATTGCTTTATAGATTTTACATATTTTCGAGAGAAGGCAGCGGCTAAAGAGTGTTTTAACCCTTTCTAGTCACGTGCAATTACTCAGTCTATGGTTGTTTCACTCGAGAGTCATTTTGTGCATTTAAATGCCACACAGAAAAAGCACTCTGGCAAACGGATGCTTGTCAAGTGATTTATTTGATGATATTTGCTGATTCCTGAGGTGCTCAACAGTACTTTTGCACTGTGTGGTAGTGCTTGAAGCAGTCCTGGGTAGAGGCCAGGATTGACACGGCAGGCCAGCAGGATCCTCACAGTTGCCATCTTCCAAAGTGCCCTCTCTTTCTCAATCGAGGATGTTTGCTGACCATTGTGAGGCAATGTATATTCATCCTTTGCTCTAAAGTCATCTTGTAATTCGCTGAACTTGCATGAACTTCTTACCGAAAAGGCATGCACAGACAACACCACCATTTCTTTTTTTTTTTTATGCTTCATGCCGCAAATTGCGCAACGATCTTTTCAAGCATGAAAGAAGAAAAAAAAAAGAAAGTGCTGCCCTTGTTTGGAGACACTTCAAAGTGGACTTATTGCTTGAAACAGAAGCCACACAGCTGACGAACGCAAGCACGTGCACATATTGAGCACCGCCCTGCGTCTGAGTGGAACGGTTTTGCGTGCCGGGATGGGCTCGATGCACGACTGCCGAAAAGTTAAGACTGCACTGCTGTGGCTGTAGCTAAAACTGCATCTGAAAAATCTGAAAAACAAAGAAGGGAAAAAAGAAAGGAGACTCCGAAAGCTTTTAATAAGTTCTACAGGAAAGGTCTAATCGGAAGTGTTTCGATGTTATGCGACACCTCTTAAGCATCGCTATTTTCGCGAGTGCTCGGGGTGCACACAGTGCCTGACGACGTAGAGTTATTCCCTCTGCCGAACAGGAGCCAGCAGCGGGCTGGCCAGGAGTCGCCGGAGGCCAGCGGGGAGGCGGTGCGCATCTACGTGCCCTACCATGGGGCGGGCACCGCCACCGCTGACAAGGACTTGTCCGGCGTAGCAGCAGCAACAGTGGCCAACGGCGACGTGACGCCCACCAACCAGGACCCAAACAAGATCACCATCCACGTTGACCTGCAGCACTATGGCGCGGGGGCGACGACGGCTGCACCCGTGGTGGGACCGGCAGCCGCGATGACAAGCGTGCGCTGCGACGGTGGAGACGGCGGCACCCTGCGGCACACGGGCAACTCGACCTTTCACCACGTTGCCACCACCGACCTCTAGCGGGAGGCGGCACGGCCCCGTTCCTCGGGTGCACGCCAACGTGCCGCTGGGACCATGGTGAGTGGTGGAACGGAGATTTGCTGTGAACCTTTCGATATGAGAATCAAATTCCACCAAAACTGGCGGCGAAAAGGTGCCCGCTCTGCACCGTCAGCACTGACTGCAGTCGACCCGCACGGCACTGACGACGACTACGATGACTGAGTTAGGTGATGTGTGGTCTGCGCTTTCGCCTGTCGCACAGATTGACCTTCGCGAGCCAAAGATTACTTGCGAAGCCCACCTGCCTGTAAGGCTAGGAATACTGGAAAGGAAAGCTTTCTTTGCAAAAAAGAAATTGCCATATAACAGACTATTCAACGGAAAATTTCGTAAGTTCAGTACAACATGACTTCAGAACTGCTTCAGCTTCAGAGGGCGAAAAGCACTTGATTCTATTCAATAGGGGTTCTATTGATAAAAAGCTATTTTCCAGACCATGTAGAATTGAGCAGTAATCAGTACAGGCATTACTAATTTTGTGCTCCAGTAAAACTTCTATTGGGGCGAGTTGGTACATGTCCAATAAAAAAGAATTACCAGGGTGTCTACCAACTGGGAAAACCGGGAATTCTCAGGGATTTTGAGTAGTCTGGAATAACTCAGGGAAAACTCAGGGAATTTGTGCTTCTATCAGGGAAAATTAGCTGTAAATTTGTTGAAAGGGAACGAAAGTTGCGGTAATGCTGGCTCGATCGAGTAACAGACAGCAATCGCAACGAATCATCTTTGATGGCCTTTTGTCGGCTGGAGGAGTTGCCAGTGTACAGTCAATGACTGACATTCCAGATGCTCGATAATACGGACGGTTTCGCGCCACCGCCGTGTATCCATAGAATCACTGTATCAGAACGTCCGAAATTTCGTACGCAAAAACCCTTCGCCATCTAATTTTCCTGACTTTTTACCATGACTGCAGGTTCGAAACAGCATTAATCAAAGCCGTCACCGCTGCCGTTTTCATTACCTCGCCGCCTCAAACCGGCACTCTCGCACGCTGATCTGCTGGAAGCCATAGCCACCACTGCGGCAATGCTAGGCATAACTGCTTAGACGTTCGCTTCTTGCTGTTGGGTGCCGTGTTTTTCATTGAAAAAATTCTCTGCTGTCAGTAGTGGCATTGCCTCCGCCTTTGCGGTCCTCGCAATTGGCTTCGAAAATCGGAAAACACTGTGCGTTGCATAACTCTGGTTCCCGAAAGTGAGCTTCGCCTCTGTGCAAAAATGATACTTGGTGGTGTGTACACAAAAGCATTGCGGTGAAGCACAAGAAGCGCAGGAAGGGGCAATTGCCACGGGACACAGTATGTATTCCTTAATTATACACACGTGCACCCGGTATCTCCTGTTGCAGTATGAGCACCAATATGCCTAATAAGTGTACCAGACCTTCAGAGCTTTTTCGAATGTGCCTGTGGCGGTTTGAACCCTTAAGGCCGGCAAAAGACATGCATTCATTTTCTCCAACTGGCCGATTTTTCGGACGTTCTGGTGGCCCCTAGGGACCAAGAAGGCGCTCCAAATTGTCCGTGGAGCGAACAAGGGGCGGAAGGAGGCCAAGAACAGAAAGGACCTACACATGGACGGAACGAACAGGAAAGGAAGCATGGTGCGGCCGCTTTGAAGGAGCTTGAGCTCAAAAAACAGTTTTGGCTGACGCCGAGATGCAGGTGTCCCTCCATACAAACCAAAATAAACTCTTTATAGCAGTGAAGCACAACACTGAGGCGCCGTACGTGGGCTGAGAGTATGTCAGGACAGTTGAGGTTGATTTACGAGCTGTTGCGAGAGAATCTCAATTGTGACAAAGTTTGGGCCTCATACCACTGAGCTTACTATCAGTTGACAAAATTCTTATTATTCTGTATGCGGTCCTTTTCATTCGTATTTGAGAATGTCCGACATTAATTGCAATATTTTAAGACATTTTATTTGCTGTGCATTTTGCTGACCCCTCCCTTCTATTCTCTTTTTGAATAAAATAAACACTACTCGTTAGTATTCAAACTGGATTAAGTCGTACTTTTTAAAATTTTTTTCATATGCTTGTTAGAGAGTGACAGCATCGGGCGACATGGTTACCCATCTTGACATAAAAAATAGTTCTGCTTCGCCCAGGGAAATTTGCATAGGCACTCAGGGAAAACCTGAAAAATTCTGGGAATTCGGAAATGTCAACTTGGTAGACACCCTGATAACGCAAACCAGGCCGACCACAACCGGAGATATTGTGTTCCCTTTAAATAATAGCATACCACACTGTACATCTTGATTCCTAGGTACCCATGTTACTGATAGCTTGCACCATTCTTGTTAGGCCATGCTAGGAGTCTATTGAGCACGTGCAGCATCATGTTTTGTTTGCACATATATTCACAGCCTCTAGAGTCATGATGGAGTACGTTTACCTAGGTAAGTTAATCACAGGGAACCCTGACCTTGAGAAGCAAATTCACAGAAGAATAAAAATGGATTGGATCGCATATGGCAGACATCGTGAGCTCCTGACTGGCAGCTTACCGTTATACAATCAGTGCATCTAGTACTATAGGCGCCGTGCACGCCGACGGACGCGCCACTGGTGGCGGCCTTGCGCAGAACACGCGGGAGAGGAGCCTGGCGCGCGCCGTAGTTTGTTGTGTCGTTGATCGTGCTTCTCTGTCTTATACCCGTTTTTAGAGCAAGATAGGCAACACCATTCGCACGTGTGGGGTGGCCAAAGCTTCAGGGAATGTCGAAGAAGAATTGTTGCAGGGTGGGGGGCTCAAATACCGGTGAAGACGTGCCGGCGATGCGGTTCTAATCATTCCCGGCAAAGCCTCATCAGCGGGAGCAACGGTAGCAAAAGTGGATCGTCGCATCGAAGGGAAATTTCTTGTTCTCATCTTTTCCTTTGTCTTGTCGGTGTTTTTTTCCACTTGATCATAGTTAGACGCGTGAGCAACGAAGTTCGTCTGCAGTGCAGCATGAGGTTTAAAGGCATTTCGCTAAAGTTCGGAATGCTGTTTGCCGCTTATATTGTTTTCCGCTTCTTTACCGCGTTGTGCTAGCTAGGCAGCACGACTGCACGAGCGCCTTGCATTGTATGTTAAAGCTACTGAAGTTTGCAAGAACTGAAATTGTTGGTTTCATGTGGCGCGGTAAATCCTCGCACCAGCTGTCGCGCACTTCATGTTTTTACCGCTATTTTATGCGTGGCTTCGCACATGTTTAACTGTTCCTAGTTGCTCCATGCATAACTCTTGTCGATTCTTTTGAGCTGCGAAGTTTTCACCCTGCCTTGTTTGTAAAGGGTATAAATCACACTGTGTCTTATCGGAATGATACCAAGGAAGTGCTTCTTTAACAGCTTTATTCTTTCCGCCCAAGGGCATCTTAGATATTGTTTGCGTTTTTGGAAACGTGTTTAGAAAATAGGTAGTGGAGGGCGAGAATTTCTCGCTGAAAAGTTCGCGTCCCGTTTGGGAAGTCATCACACCTCGATGCTGCCTGAGCAAACTAAACATGCCGAGTGATTTGTTTGTTTCACAACGTAGTCCCTTCTTGCATGTGAGTTTTGTACTCAACTGAATTCTTTCTTATACTTACGCTGCAGACGACTAAACCGGGCCTTGCCGCTAGCGCTCATCTACTTTGACTGGCGCTGCTCTGCCTTTAAATATATATATCGTGATACCTCTCTCTAGCAATATAAAAAGTACTAAAAAGTTAGTAAGTGTTTAGCTCTGTACGTTTCCAAGCAGCTCCCTTGGGGAATTTAAAATTGCACAAACTGCAGCGGGAACGGTAGTTCATCGGCGTATGCAGCAGAATTGCATCGGCGGTACAGCACTAACACGCGCTTTTATTAACCCGTGTGTTTGGTGACTTCGTTGGCTAGTGTATGCGTTTCCATCAATAAATTGGCAATTATTCTTCTTGAGGCGACTTTGACTGCAGTTATTCAGCGATGTCGCATGTATTCATTGGCAGAAAAATCACTACGGCATATGCAGAGATTGCACCGTGCGGATTTGTTTGATATAAGTCTGCACTAACGACGGGTGCTTATTATTCAGGTACAGAAGCAGCATTGCGGCAAGGGAAGAATAAAAAAAAACTCCGAGAGATCGCATCACTCAACAAAATTTATCGGCTAGTCTACATGAGCTCCACGTCATGTAAATGGGGTTCATGGCGTTTGTCTGCGGGACACACCTTGCACGTATGTGGACCATGTTGTCCCAAACAACCGGTAACATCGTGTTCATACCCGCTCGCACAGAGGTCAGCATCGATCCTCTACAGCTGTCACCGCAGAAGAAGCAGCCTGGCACCCGAACAAAGGAGAAATCGCAGCCGCGAACTTCAGCCATCCTTGCTGCAAAGGGTTGTCATCTGCTACTGCTCCCGCGTGTACTGTTGGAAGCGTCCGCTAGGTGGCTTTCAGTGGCGCCTCTATAGGCGGTGCACGAGGCGTATACAATCAGTGCATTTTACCAGTGCTGACATATGGGGCAGGGACTTGGAGATTGACAAAGAAGCTTGAGAACAAGTTAAGGACCGCGCAAACAGCGATGGAACGAAGAATGCTAGGCATAACTTTAAGAGACAGAAAGAGAGCGGTTTGGATCATAGAGCAAACAGGTATAGACAATATTCTAATAGACCAAGAGAAAAAACTGGCACTGGGCAGGTAGTGTAATGCGCAGATTAGATAATTGCTGGACCATTAGGGTGACAGAATGGGTACCAGGAGAGGGGAAGCGCAGTAGAGGACGGCAGAAGACTAGGCAGTGCAATGAAATTAGGAAATTTGCGGGTGCTAGATGGAATCGGTTTGTGCAGGACAGGGGTAATTGAAGATAGCAGGGAGAGGCCTTCGTCCTGCAGTGGACATAAAAAGGCTGCTGCTGCTGATGATGATATTGTAAGCATTAGATTTGGTGATAAATTTCTGATATTCAGTATTTGATTCCATATCTACTATTCAGCATTCGCACATGCCTACTTTAGACGTAGAATTTCATTGTAGCAACATTTCAATATAACAAAGTAATCTGCCAATTTTGTTGACTTCATTATATCGAGGTTTAATGGTATTGCAATAATGACATTTGTTCATGAATGAATCCGTCATAAAAAAAAATTTGAAGAACTTTGTTGGTTTTCAAAAAAAGGTTGTTACAGTACGAGTTAACAACAAAGAACTTTAAGGGGGGACATGGGTTGTGGAGATTATTTCCTGCATCTTATTGCCAAATCTGATGAAAATAAAGAAGCTTACATAGTTTTTTATGCTGATTTAAAATATCCAATAATTTTTCTTGTAGGTCCTTCAGTACAGGAGATTGACAGTGCTGCCACTCTACTGTTTCCAGAGACAATGGAAAAAAAAGTGCTCAGCAGAAAATGAATATTACTGCATAGCTAGATGCTATAATGTGCAATAACTGCAATGCTGCAAAAACATTTCAAATGACATTCTAATTAGCCATTCTGCAGGTGATCAAAATACTTTCCTTGTCCTAAGCCTACCACACCAAAAGAAATTTAATAAAATGGAAATATACATGCGCACAAATTTGGAATTGTGCTGTCAGCACTTTGTAATATCTAAATTATGCTTTCTGCTAATAAAAGAATTACTGCTCTAGCTGTTCTAGATCATGAGATATCTCTCCGACAGTCTGGTAAAGTGACCCAAAAACATGTTTTCAGAAAAGTGAGAAAGCATGCAAAACCCTATTTTATTTACAAATTTGCAGCTGGAATAGCTCAGTAGGCACCAGGCATGTAGTCCTGCTTGTAGAGGTCGCCACAGTTCAGCCCTGTTTGCTAGGCTGCCACGAGAGTGTGGCGCCCCCTGTGACCTGTGTGTGTGTATATATGTTCGGGCCCAATAAAGGAGGGTCATTCCCTTTTCGTCTAAGCAAGTGGCAGTACGTGTCGGTCCGTCCCTGCATGCCCGTGCCCCGCCGCACTAACCACGCGACATGGTGTCAGAAGTTGCCGGATAACGCCCCCCTGCTTAGCCCTCACCTCATAGGAAGGCACCAAGATGTCCCTCGAGACCGGCAAGCCGCTGAAACTGTACGGCGTCAACTTCCAGCCGCCGGCACCGTTCGACTTCGCGAACCCACCAACGTGGGCGACATGGCTCAGCCGCTACGAAGACTACGCCGCGGTTTCAGGACTGACACAAGCGTCGGAAGACAAGCAGGTACGCTCGCTCCTGTACAGCATGGGCCCGGAGGCCCGCCCGCTTCTCGATACCTTCTCGCTCGACGCCCAGTCGCTTGCTTCATACCAAGCCGTTGCCACCCGCTTCACTGAGCACTTCGTGCACCCGGCAAACGAGCTTTGCAAGTCGTCACGGTTCCACAGACGTGTTCAGCCACTCGATGAAAGCGTCAACACATACTACGCAGAACTGCGCAGGATGGTTAAGCGCTGTAACTATCCGTCAGCTGCTGTCGAAGAAAGGCTCGTACGCGGCCGGTTCGTCGTCGGCCTCCGCGACTCCCGTCTCTCAAACCAGCTGTGCCGAAACGCAAAGTTGACACTCCAGGACGCTTGGACACAAGCCCGTCAATCCGAAGACGCCGACAGGGAAAAGGCGTTGCCCCAGAACCACACAGAGCACTCGCGTGAGCTCAACCTTGACGCCACAAAAGCTAACAAGTTCCCCTTTTGTCGTCGCTCCGGCGCTAAGCCTCGTTCGCCGCAGCCGCAAGCAGAGCGCTCACGCGAGCCGTCCACATGTGAATTCTGCAGCCGCGCGTCTCATCGACGTTCAGACTGCCTGGCCCGACGCTCCGCCTGCAACTTCTGCAAAATGAAAGGTCACTTTGCCGAACTATGCCGCTCGCAGTAGTACAAGCTCAGCTCCGTTCACCTACACGCCGTCACGACGCCCGCCGCGGCAAAGTTCGTCGACGTCACCGTTGACAACTTCACAGTGCAGTTCAAGGTTGACTTCGGAGCTGAAGTATCTGCTGTTCCCAGCGACTTTCCTACGTTGCCTGACAAACTCGACCAACTCGACACTCTGCTCACTGGCCCGGGAGGACAGCCACTGCGCGTGCTGGGCTCGTATCTGGCATGACTTTGGTGGCAAGGGAAAACAAGCTGCCAACGCCTCTATGTGCTCTCACTGTGCCTTTTCTGGGACTGCCAGCGCTCCAAGCCCTCCAAGTAGTTCGATTTCTTGATCAACTCAAGACTTCAAAAGCAACGCTGCACGCCGAGCTCTTCAATGGATTGGGCACTCTCAAGGACGAATACAACATCCAGTTGAAACCTGATGCCGTATGTTTCTCGCTGAGCATACCTCGCCGGATCCCCATCCTGCTGCTCGAGATCGTCCGCCGCGAGCTGGACAAATTGGAAAGCGCAGGCATGATCCGTAAGGTCGCCAAGCCAACATCATGGTACTCGGGTCTCGTCGTTGTCTGGAAAGGCGATGGTTCCTACCTGCTCTGCGTCGACTTGACACAACTGAACAAGGTCATCCTCCGGGAACAACATATTCTACCAACTGTCGAGCAAGTCCTTGGCCTCCTCGGCGATGCAACAGTTTTTTCGACGCAAGACGCGACCGCAAGCTTCCACCAGGTGAAGCTCTCTAAAGACTCCCAAGAGCTTACGACATTCATCACCCCATATGGCCGATACTGCTTCTGCCGGCTCCCCTTTGGCATCACCTCCGCACCAGAGTACTTCCAAAAGCAGATGGCAAGAATCCTGGAGGGCCAAGAAGGAGTCGCCAATATGGTAGATGACATTTTGGTTTTCGGACGCACCCGCCAGGAACATTACGCCAGACTGAGCCAAGTGCTATTTCACCTTGCAAAAGCAGGTATCACTTTGAACCAGGGCAAGTGTCATTTCGGAGTACCCGAGGTCTCCTTCCTCGGAGTTGTCGTCTCAGCACAGGGCATCAGGCCAGATCCGGGCAAGGTCGAGGCAGTCAAAGCCATAGAAGCTCCAACAGACGTCGCTGGTGTTAGAAGACTGCTCGGGATGGTGAAACATCTTGCCAGATTCTTGCTACACATCTTGGACGTCATGGCGCCGATCAGAGCCTTACTGAACAAGTCTGCGAGTTGGGTGTGGCAGCACAAGCAAAAGGCAGCATTCGAGAAAATCAAGGAACACTTGACGTCAGACAGGTGCATGGCCAAGTACCACCCGTCGTACACCACTACAGTGTCTGCAGACGCAACCTTATTCGGACTCGGCGCAGTTTTGCTACAGACGCAACCCTCAGGAGAGCGCCGCTCAGTCGCATTTGCTTCGAGGTCAATGACTGAGACCGAGCAGCGTTACAGCCAGACTGAAAAAGAAGCTTTGGTAATGATGTGGGCTATCCAAAGGTTTGACGAGTTCATCCATGGCATCCACTTCAACGTCGAGAGTGACCACCTGCCACTCGTTTCACTTCTCCGCAAGATGGAACTGGACATGTTGCCGCCTCGTATTCAGAGACTACGGCTGAAGACCATGCGATACCAGTTCCGTATGCTGCATGTGCCAGGAAAGCTGCTAGCCACAGCCGATACGTTGTCGCGCATCACCTACAAGCCACCCACTCCTCTAGACACTATCGAACTTTTTGCAGCACAGGTACTTGGCTGCATGTCGGAAGTCTTGCCACTCAGCCCTAAAGACATGTGACAGGCACAAGAGTCCGATGGCGAGTGCAAGGCTCTCGCCTCCTACTGCCAGCATAGTTGGCCACAAAAGACCAAGATACCACTGCTCCTCTCAAAGTACGCCTTTTTATGAATGTGGGTTCAATCCCATCGCTCGTGATCCATTGTGAAGATTGAAGTCGGGCATGATTTAGAAGGTAGCTGGCCAATGCCGTCGTCCAACTTATCCACGCTGAAGACTTTGATGAAGGAAAGGACTGCTTCTCATCGAGAACGAGGAATATGGGTTTATTTACAGTATTTATATCAGTCTAACATGACTATTTGAGAAAGTACATCAGTCTAACATGACTGCTTGAGAGAGAGTGTCCTGGGCAGCCACACAACAGTGGTTTTTAAACACTCAATCCTCTCCTGATACCCAGGTGACGGAAACGGCCGTCCAAGCACCGTAGGCGAGTTGACCAGGCACCGTAGGGGAGACGAAGCACTGTAAGGGAGTTGACGAGGCACCGTAGGGGAGACGACCCGGCACCATAGGGGCATTTATTCCCCGAACTGCAGCGCGCCCGCCGGCTGCCCATTGTCTGACGTCTTGGTCGGTGCGTAGGAAGGGGTCTCAGTAGACGTTCCCGCAGCTCAGTAACAATAGTTTGTCCGCTGAGCCCGTTTAGTTACAATGGCGACTTCGTCAAACTCTGCTCCAGCGACGGAGAGTCGAGGATGCACATATTGTTGTTCACACACAGTCGACTTAGTCACGCCGTGGCTAGAGGTGTGCGGCGACACTCCAGGAAAGTTGCCGCCACAGTCGCAACTGGTTGGCAAAACTTGCACTGCAGCTGGCCGTTCTTAACAGCCTCTGTGGCAGACGAGCTCTCTGTCTGTGACGGTGTTCTGCTGAAAAGCGCTCGGATAGTCATCCCATCGTCCCTTCGACCAGCGGCCTTGACGCTGTTGCACGAACGTCATCAGGGCATCAACAGGACCAAAGCCCTAGCTCGGGAGTCAGTTTGGTGGCCTGGTATCTCGAAAGACATCGCCTCTCTTGTCGCCAACTGTGAATAGTGTGCTTCCACCCGCGTGAACTTTGCCGAGCCCCTGCTCTCCACGGCCCTACCTGGACATCCCTGGGAATTCTTTGGAATGGAATTGTTCCACCTCAACGGCCAGACGTTCATCCTGGTGGTGGACTATCACTCAAGGTTCCCTGAGTTGATGACTCTGAGGAGCACGACAGCTCAGGCAGTCATTGACGCTCTCAAATCCATCTTTGCCCGTCATGAAATCCCGCAAGAAGTCAGGTCAGACAACGGTCCACCGTTCTCGTCGCAAGAGTTCGCGGCGTTTGCAGCGTCATATGGCTTTAACCATGGGACCAGCAGTCCACACTACGCTCAATCGAATGGAGAGGCGTAGAGGATGGTGCGTACAATCAAGGACCTGTTTCGCAAGTCAAAGGATCCTCATCTGGCTCTGCTCAGCTATCGGGATACTCCAGGAGTCGACGGCTTTAGTCCAGCCCAGCTGTTGATAGGACGTCAACTCAGAACCAGATTTCCAAAGCAAGACTCCCAGCTACGTCCCAACTGGCCGCTAATGAAAGATGTCGTCGCCAAGGATATGGCTTACAAGCAGAAGCAGGCAGACAACTACAACAGGCATCATGGAGCTCGAGACTTACCGCCACTCCAAACAAGTAAGCATGTCTGGGTGCGACCTGATCAAGTGCAGGCTACGGTCCTCAGTCCGGGGCAAAGACCAAGAAGCTATGTGGTCGAAACAGAGCGAGGTGGCACCCTACAGCGCAACCGGCGTCACCTAGTGCCTTTTGGGCCTACTGCCTCCGGAGAGGAACCACCACCACTGCAGCAAGTTCGCTGTCAGGAACCTCAGCCTGCCAACATCGTGGAATCAACAGTCCCCCTCGGACGGTCTGTGCAACAGTCCCCTGCAGTCAGGGACCGCAGTGACGGTGTGACACGAACACGTTATGGCCGGCCTGTTGTTCCGCCGCGCCGTTTGAACTTGTGAAACTTTCTGATGTGTTTGGCTTCCTGAGTCCCTCCCGTCTGACCTTCAAAGCTTCAAAGGGGGGAGATGTAGAGGTCGCCACAGTTCAGCCCTGTTTGTTAGGCTGCCACCAGAGTATGGCGCACCCTGTGACCTGTGTGTGTGTATATATGTACGGACCCAATAAAGGAGGGTCATTCCCTTTTCGTCTAAGCAAGTGGCGGTACATGGCGGTCCGTCCCTGCGTACCCGTGCCCCGCGGCACCACCCACGCGACACTGCTGACTCCCAGCCCCTGTGTGCTGCCTTTTGAGGGGCTGGCACAAGTTTTCTGATGCTTTGCGCTTCTTGGCTGATGCTGCCATTCGACGCCCATCTTTCTCGGCCATGCGGGTGCGACTTTGCTGGCTTGGATTTTGACATAGTTCATTTATTATGTCCTTTGAGGCCCTTGCATTGCCTGCATTGAACTTTATTACTGCCTCTGCCGCAGCAGCCTCTACCATGAACAAAGAATCGGGCTGGTCTTTTGGCGTCAGTGCCTAGATCATCGAATGCTGGCTTTCGTTGTTATTTTGCGTTTTACCACGCTGGCAACGTTGCAGCAGTTTCTTGTCTGAAAGACGTTCATATATGGGATGTAAAGCCTCACACACATGAGGAGGTAGCTTTCGAGGATGTTTTGGAACCGGCTCACCCTTGGCCACTGCAGCATTTTTCTTGCACCAGGAGTTTAGGCCTGATGGACAAAGAGTGCGATTAGCCACATCATCGTTTGATGTAATGTCATGATATGTGGCCATCACTGCATTTTGAGTGGCATCTACATCTTTTTTTGTGGGTCTTCAGAGCCCATCCATAGTATGAGGTTAACTTGGAGATCAAGTCTGCTGTCAAGCGGCCCTATCTACCAAGACTCTCATGTCCAGGGCCTCTGTGTTTTGCCACCAAGTTGCGCAAAGCCGTCCCCATGCGCTTTTGCACGGGAATCACGCAGTCCTCTTTTTCAATTGGGATATACCCATACACTTCATCATCTTGTAAAGCGAGATAACTGCGGCTGTCCCCATCACAAAGTACCATTGTATACCGCAGACTGTACCTGTACCGCAGCTTCCACCTCCATCTCCCCAGCTTTCTTATTAGTGTTCTTCTGACACTTGGTTCGAGAGCTCCAGCATACACAGGCACCGCTAACGACCACCTGGACGCGCCCATACAAGCAGCAGAAGTGCGGGAAGCCATCCTCGCACTCCGCCCTAACTCGGCCCCGGGACCTGATGGCATTACTAATAAAATGCTTCGCAACCTAGATGAGGATTCTATACTAGCCCTCACAGCTTATTTTAACGCATACTGGGAAACTGGAAACCTCCCCTCACAATGGAAAGAAGCCAAAATTATTATGATTCCCAAACCCGGGAAGCGCCTCCTACTCGAAAACCTCCGCCCTATCTCCCTCACTTCATGTGTCGGAAAGGTCCTCGAACACGTCATCCTCACACGCTTACACAGACATATGAACGACAACGACCTCTTCCCCAATACCATGATTGGCTTCCGCCCGAAACTTTCTCCTCAAGATATCATGATTCAGCTCAAGCACCAAATTATCGATGGCGACAAAAGCTCCAGGCTGGACACCAAAGCCATCTTGGGACTAGACCTAACCAAGGCATTCGATAACGTCACGCATGAGGCCATACTGAACCAACTGGCACACTTCAGGTTGGTCATCGAGCATATAACTACGTGAAGAATTTTCTTACAGGTCGCACGGCCACCATTACCATCGGAGGGTTGCAGTCGCCAATTATTCACTTCGGCAGCAAAGGCACGCCGCAAGGATCGGTTCTATCCCCTTTTCTGTTCAACGTAGCCTTGCTCGGACTACCGCCTGCATTAGCTAGCATCCCCAACCTCAAGCATAGCCTCTACGCAGACGATATCACCCTGTGGGTCACCGGGGGCAGCGACGGGGACATCCAAAACACGCTGCAGCAAGCCATCAACGAGGTCGTTGCATACGTAGAACCGCGCGGCCTGGCATGCTCCCCACAGAAATCGGAGCTCCTTCTGTACAAGCCTACTTGGGGAGGTCGACGCCCAGACCCTCACCCGCCCGAGATAGAACTCCATGTGCACCAGCAACGCATACCTACTGTACCTAGCATTCATATCCTTGGCTTACGCATCCAACATAACGGAAGAAACACGGAGATACTCAAGCAATTAGATAATCATGTACACCAAACCACTCGCCTCATTGCACGCATCGGAAATCGACATCACGGGATGAAAGAAAGCAACCTTATACGCCTGGTAACCGCCTACGCCCTGAGCAGGATCACCTATGTCGCCCCGTACCTTAGCCTCAATGCAACTGACAAGCTCAAACTCAACACCATGATCAAGAGGGCCTATAAACAAGCCCTACATCTTCCCATCACCACCTATAACGAGAAACTGGACGCCCTCGGCATCCATAACACCATAGACGAGCTTATTGAAGCGCAGCGTATTAGCCAATACGAACGACTCGCCAGTTCCACCACGGGCAGGCACATTCTAGGCACCCTAGGCATAACCTACACCACCCAATTCGAACCAAAAGTACCCATCCCTCCAAACATTCGTGCTCAACTAGTTATCCCACCCATACCTCGCAATATGCACCCTGAACACAATCCGGAGCGACGTGCAGAATGAGCTAAACGACTACAAAAGCGCTACGACCAAGCCGCTGACGTAACCTACGTCGACGCAGCAGAATACCGCAACCAAAATGCCATGGCGGTCGTCGCAGTCGCGGGTTCGCAGTACCGTCTCGCCGCGGCCGCATCAATATTCACCACGCAACCCGAAGTAGGAGAAGAAACGGCCATCGCTTTGGCTTACACGGCTACCAATGCACACTGCATCATAAGCGATTCAAAAACGGCCATTCGTAACTACACAAGAGGACTGATA
Source organism: Dermacentor variabilis (assembly GCF_050947875.1). Lineage (NCBI taxonomy): Eukaryota > Metazoa > Arthropoda > Arachnida > Ixodida > Ixodidae > Dermacentor > Dermacentor variabilis. Next base: position 3,345,077 of record NW_027460302.1, on the reverse strand, counting down.
GCACCCCAAGCACAGAAGATTCTCTCTGGCACTCCTCCCTCAAGGCAACGCCGCGTGCAGATCATCTGGGCCCCTGGTCACTCGGGTCTGGCTGGAAACGAAGCCGCCCACGATGCCGCCCGAGCTCTCGCACACCGGGCGCATCATCCTTCTCCTGCGTCTTCCGATCCCGACCAGCCCTCTGTTCTGCATCGCGGTCACATGCGGGACCGAATGGTCACGTTGAGAGAAATTCTCCTGCACTACCGCAGGGAGCGGTTACGCTACCCCCCAGCACACAAAACACTGAATAAGTCTCAATCTACCACTTGGCGACTCCTTCAGACACGAACCTTTCCGAACCCCGTGCTTTACAACCGCATGTACCCCGATGCATACTCTCCACTCTGCAAAGCGTGCGAGGCCCACGCTGACCTCGATCATATTATCTGGCAATGCCCCAAAGCCTCACCCACCAACACCTCCCACACTAACACACGCATAAATACGGCCGAGCAGTGGGAGACATTGCTGCTCAGCTTGGACCCAGAGGAGCAGCTCTGGGCCGTCCGGATGGCCGAAGACGCCGCCAGAAAGCAAGGACTGGCCGCTGTCTGAGGAAGGGGGGATTGGGGGTTAGTCTCCCGACCCCCGCCACCCCTGAACCCCATCAAGGACATAACAAAGTTTTATCTCTCTCTGACACTTGTGGCCATTCTTCCAGGCTCCATAGGAAGGGTCACTCTCCTTAGGCCCCGACTCACACCCAGCACAGAAATTGCTTAATAGTACAACAAAGTCGAGCACAAGTCCTCTGAACAACTCGATCACAGTGCCGACGACGATATGGGACTTATGACTGCGGGTCATCCATGACCCGTCATACGACACCGCGATGTTCCCGGTATGACCCACGTTCAGTTCGACGTAAAGTTCGCAAACCGACCGCGCACAGTCCCTCGCCAGATTACGCGCCGCGCAATCGGCCGCTGGCGTCAACTTCGTCTTCATGTAGCTCTGCCACGCTTTTGTGTGAAGAGCCCGACGGCTGATGCCCATCAACGAGAAAACATCATTGAATGCAGTCTGTCAGTTCCCCGTTGCCTGCATGGCATGCATAGCCAAAACGTTCACAGCAAAGGGTTTCATTCGTTCAGCATTCTGAACCCGCGGCGAGCTCCACACCAACGCAATCTCTCCAGTTTGCGCACATAAAACACAGCTTCACAGCGAGTTCGTATTCTCGCTCGTCTCGGACAATTTCTAAGGCATCATTGCAGATATTGCAGTTCGCAAACATTAATAAAGTGTTCATGGCACTCAAATACACAATCGTAAACGTAGTCCCACCAGGCGGGCGAAGAACATCGTCGGTACTGTCACCCACGAACTCGCGTTTCCTCTCCATCGCTGGAGCGGAAGACAACTCTGATAGCTTTACTTTGCTTTCGCTTCCTCCTCCTCTAGCTTGGAGCGTTGCCGGTAGATCGTATCTTGCCGTACGCGAGCGCTGGTCGAAGGGTCTGCGGCAGACGGATTTGTAACGGTATCCTCAGCAGCCGATACAGTTGTTAGGCCTGCCGTTGCTCCATCGACGATTTTGGCATCAGACGCTGAGGTTGTGGCATCCTGGGCGTTTTGCAGTGTCGAGCAGCGTTTTTGAAGTTTTCTATGAGTGTCCGTCGCACTTGTTTCTCACCAAACTCATGCCGCATCCGAAATTTGCGCTTAGCGCACCTCAGTGCGCGGCTCCAAGCGTGGAGCAGATGATGGCCATCAGTTCTGCCAATCAGGAGGCAAGCTCAAGTCACGTGCACCAAGTGGCGAATAGGAGGGCGTTTTAGTACCTTCTTTTCCGCGCATTTTCTAAGTGGCCAATGGCTGAATGGGACCCGTTATAGCGGGAATTTGAAGGGAAAAGTCACCTCTTTCAAATGAGACCAAGATGTCCGTGCTAGCACATGTGGAAGAGCAGTTGCATGTTTCGGAAAATGTGCTGTTTCAGCGCAAGTTTTGCCTGAAATTCAGCCAGTACATGTCATATAAGGCGTCACTGCGGCTAAGATACTGATGTTATCGGTATGAAATTAACAATGCAGATGCAATAATAGCTGTACATTCCAAAAATGCAATAAAAAAATGTTTTTTCAAGATTTTTGGTCGCCACAACCCGTGCCCCCCTTAATACTATTTTGCCAGTGTGACATTATTGATCACTGGAGGGCGCCACCGCGTCGGTCAATCAAAAGGCACGCATTACTGGGCTAGTCAGTGCGTGGTATGCCCTCGACTGGCGTGTGGCGTGTTGACCTTCACTCGTGGCCGGGAAATGTTCCTAGCCCGGATTATCACAGCCAGCACATGTAGTTGTGATGCTTTTTGACTTTCCTTGCTTTTTTTGTCTACGTTTGCTCACTTCTTTCAAGTACAATGATTAGTTGAGAGTAAGAGTGTGCGAATACTCGATTATCACCGAATCAAATAGGGAACATTCCAATAATTGTTTTGCGAATCGAATATCTGCTAAAGTTGAACCTCGCAAGAACGAAATTGCCAGGAACATAAAAAAATTTGCATTCATGAGAATTTCATTGTTACGAAATGAGACAGTTCAGATGGGTAATGCGTCACAGAAGGAAAATTTACTGTCAAAATTCCGTTAGTCTACTTTGGCAAGCTTGCTCGAGGATGTAGAACCACATTGCCAACAGTACAAAGTGTGCCGCATGCGTTCATCAGCATTGGCAGCACTGCCGTGGAGCAGTATTTGTAGTCAGTCGCTTTCCGAGATACAATCGCTTTTGCGAGATTTTACAAAACTTGGCACCGGACGGAGAGCAACAGCGCTCCACGCATGCAGCAGCATTGCTACAGCGCACGCCGTTGCCTACAGGTGCCAACGCATCCGGTACCGAGCGCGAAAGTGATCTTATCTCGTATAGACAAAGGCAGTCGATCGAGATTGCAGCTTCTTTGCACAAATCTACGTCCAGCGCCGAATCTGCACGCAATGCCTGTCGGGTGGCACCAAAACCAGCTTTCGTGAGACGAGGAATGCATGTTCCCAGACAATCGCTCAATCACTGCCCGATACGTACCGCTCCGTGCTGCAACCAACCACCATCTCAAGCGCCATAAACAATTCCACGTCGGTGGGACGTGGATTTCCTTGTCCTTGCTGCATTTTTCTAACAGAGGCACACGTTACGCACTGCACTAGGTGTGCAAAAATTATAGTCACAAGTTGGTAGCAACATGCATGCCGCTTCGAACGGGCGATCAACAAACAAGGTGGCGGCCATGACTCGTTTCAGTGCACTGGATCGTTTCTGGCACTTGGTTGTTTTTGTAAACAAAATTTCGCCACCCACGCAATGTAATGTGGTAGTATTTTATGCAATTTTAGTGTAAAGCAATTGCATTTGAGCCATTTTGAAGCCTGCTAGCCTCGCGCGAGTAGGTAATATGCAAGGTTAGGTTCTGGCAAATTTCATTGATGCAGGATCGTAGTACGGTGACATTTCATTGTCAAGAGGCACGAAATGCATTGAATCCTATGGCCGTTCATCGGGGGTGTGAAAATATTTCGTTCTTGCGAGAATTTCGTTGCCATGAAATTTCGTGCCATGACTTTCGACTGTATTCCATTTTTCAAATACCGTATTTACTCGCCTAATGAACATACTTTCTTTTCCCCGAAAAATATGCGCAGAGTTGGAAGGTGCATTCATTATGTGGGGTAAAATTCGGAGTGACTTTTTTTTTCCACGGCCACCTCTGAAAAAGTCAGTTTTGCCCGAAATGCATACCATCGATTGCGAAAGCAAATGTAAGGAAGTAAGGATGGTAGTTTTATCGGCCGTATAAACTTGCAGACATTTGCTTCAATGCAAACTGAGCAAGAATACAGCACGCACAAAGGAATGAGCCGCCACTGACTCGGGCACCGACGTAGATCGCTTTCTAGATAGGGCGCGCCACTGCCACGCAGCTGCTGCCGAAGTAAAACGCGAAGCCCCTTCCCTCTCCTCCTCCTGACGCCATGCGCACAATGGAAGACGGTGTTTCCTTCCCGCTTTCCTCCCTTGTACGTGGGAAACTGAGCTGCGATAGATAGGAAACCGAGCCACAGTTGTGCAATATGCACTTGCTGCCAGAGTACAACGTCGCTGCCTCCCCTCCCTCCAGGGTCTTTTGCACGGCAAAAGGTGGTGCGCGAGATTGAGCCATGATTGTCGGTGTCCCTCACATGCTTTCCCTCACACTTACACCAAGCAGCTCACAGTGACGGCGATGGTGACAAAAATGCGCCTGGAATGTCCACATAATTGCTGTCGCAATAAAAGTAGGAGACATGGTACGATTCGGCATCTGACACAGCGTCGGACACAATCGCGCTCGCCAGATGCCGTATCAGACGCCAGATCGTACCGTGTGTCTCATACTTCATGGCAGCAAGTTCAGGGTGTGATCATTATGCAAGAAAAAGAAAACAAATGTACTTCTTAATTGGAAAAGTGGGGTTTGCATTCATTACGCAAGTGCGTCCATTATGCGGGTAAATACGGTATTCTATATATTCGATGTTCGGACCTACGCAGTTCCCACATCACGTGTGCCGCAGAACCCCTCGTGCTCGGTGTGCCGCCCGAACGAGCGTTTCACTTAGTTTTCGGTGCGAAAGGAGCACCCAGCAGACAGGCCGGCCCAACGCTTCCCCGTCGGCCCGAGGCAAGGATCGCACACACGGCACCTGAAAGCGGCAATTCACAGAACGGCGCCTTGCGGGCTGGACCCGCCACTGTCGGTACAAGTTTCACCCAGATTGCGTTGTATTCGTGACGACGAACTTCACGCACCTTCGAGACCCGTGAATCTAACGCGGGTGCCTGATCTTGGGACCGATTGCCGACAAGCCGCCCATACAGACATATTAGCTGTAAGCGTTCCACGACGGCTTGCAGCCCGTTGCCACATCAGTCGGCGGCACATTTTCGTTGCGGCACGCTGCCTAGGCCATTAGGGATGATGGTGCTGCTTCGTCGAGTGTCGGCGACTAACGTTACGGTTTGGTGCCGAATTAACGCACACCTATTTGCAGCAGCCACTCGACACTCGGAAAGCCGACAAACCGCCTTGCAAACAAAAGTGAGTGCACGGAAGGGCAACATAGTTGGCCACGGCCCTCACGTTTGGGATGCACCGTAAGGTGGCCTCTCATCCTTGATGCTGTTCATAGACGCCGTTCGTCTAATTTTTATACCTTCGAGCAAACAGTCACACAATTTAAAGGCAAGTGCGAAAGATGCGTCACTTGCGCACGAATGGCACATCGAAGGGGGGGGGGGGCTGCGTTGGGCTAATTCCGTGACCCTCTAGATTTCAGAATCCGCGTGGCAAGACTGGTGGCAAGTTACAGGGAAACTGACAATGAAACAGCACAGATGTCACTTCATCTTTACTGTCGGCGCCAGCTACACATAGAGCGGTGATTGTGTAATATGCGGTCCTTTCATCTGTCATGCAGATTGGCCTTACTATAGCCCACCTGCCGTAAAGTTGAGATAGCCTTTGTGTATTTCGAAGAAAAAAGCAAGACTTTCTGTGCAATAAATAAAACGTTGCCGCAAAACACAGGTCCACTATTAAACTACGTTTTCAGTACAACAGCACTTCACTAAATCATGAGTTTCCGAGGAAAAAAACCACTTGGTTTTATTCAACAAGAATTCTATTGATAACGAAACATAATTTATAGCCTTTCATATACAAGAACTGAGCTGTAATCACTGCTGGCATACTTATTTGACATTCCCTTAATAAGAATAGAATAAGAAGAATATATACTGTATATCTTGATTTTAGGGTTACTCAATTTAGTCATAGCTAGCTACAGTCATGTTATACAATGCTAGGAGACTCCTGAGCATATGCAGCACGGTGTTTTCTTGCCCAAACATTGGAAGCTTCAAATTTTTTGAAGATCTGAAATTTTATCAATATTTGACATTTTTTTTTGCGATTCGATATCTGATTTGAAATTTACTTTTCCGTATTCGCACACTCTTAGTTGAGAGGTCTGTGCATGTCCTTGTTTCCTTGCCTTCTATCTTCATTTGTGTGGAATCGCCATATCACCACGAACATTCACCAACTTGTCCGTGTTCTTATTTAGTGAAGGCGTCATGTGGGACTGCCATGGTGGCACAAATGCTGGCCATTGTGACCACACCCAACATCGGTGTGCTTGGAGACTAACTGCTTTCCATATGCACATCCCTCGTTTGTTTCCTTGTTAGTGTGGCATTCATTTGTGGGTAATGTCCAAATAATGCACAGCCAATTTTGAGGGATGCTGTACTAGAGAGCGCTGAAATAATTTTCACCACTCGGGGCTTCCTAGACGTGCATCAACAAGCACGATATACCCTAGTTTTTTTTTTTTATCCACCCTCTAGGAGTGCGGTTGACACAGCTGGGAATCAAACCCTCGACTTCATGTTCAGCAGCTATGGCCAGCGAGCCACCATGAGAGGTCTTGCGTGGCCACGTTATTGCCCACACCATTGTGTACCCAGTTACCTGCTTTGTACAGGGAACGACTGAAAGGTCAGTTTCCACACGAAAGGCTCAACTGCATGTGCAGACTAGTTCGCATACAGTGCAAGCTCATTAATTCAAGTTTCACAGGGGACACCATTTGAGTTCAAATTAGGCAAAATTGGAAATTGGTATAGCTCAACTTTGATATAATGAAGTCATAAAACTGGCAATTTGCTTTGTTGTATCGAAGTTTCATTGTATTGAAATTCCACCTTTCATGCAAATAAGTTGTCGCCAATCGATTTTTCTCAACGGAAGGGGCCACAAAATTGTTGCAGATTATCCGGCAATCGTAAAAAGCAAATCAAATGAAAAACAAATTCTTCTTTAATTTGAGAGTCGGCTACAGAAGATACAATTTCCTGTCGTGTCGACGATATGTCCGCATCAGCAGCAGGAATTAAGCGAAATCAGCTGCTCTTTCGCATTCACTGCGCCCCCATGACTGGTAGTGTCTCCTGCAGTAAGACGACGCTACTGAGAAAAACGCCAGCAGCAAGAAGCAAATGCTTCGTTGACCTCTAGCTTCAACGAGTCTCCAAAACTCTAAGTTACGCAACCTGAAATGCTAAATGCGTGGGAAGACGGCTTATATCATGTAATGCTATCTCGGCTCACCCACTAGTACACATGGAAGAGTATCTCAACAGTGGCTGCATATGCACTCAGCCATGCACAACCACGGCCGTGCTAGAAAAAGTGCCTCCTCCCGTCGTTCACGTGGAGAGGCTGCACTCATCAGGCCACCACCATTCTTGACCCACCCTCGCATACTTTCACTCGTACCAAAAGCGCACAGCGTGTGGGTCGCGATAGGATCTTATCGCTCTTGGATTTTATATGAGCACCATGTTGATGTGCTTCGGCAGTCACTCTTTGTTGCGCAGCAGGTGATTTGAGAGGTGCGTTCACCGCTCGTAATTCAACTATTTGATTATCTGCGTCCGCAGAAATTTCCATTTATTGTCTCTCTATTCCTTTGCTGTGGCAGTGCAAATTTCGTTGTATTAAAATCTTGTGTAAACATACCTTGTTTTATTGAGAATTTCGTTATATTGAAGTTTGTTATGTCAACGTTTAAATGTATTTAACGACGAGAGGAGTGGGAGCACGTCTGCAACTGTGACTATTTATGAAAGAAATCCATGATAATTTCCACCTTTTGTTCTCTGAAAGCGATTGCTGTAAGCTGATCTTCCGAGGGCTCGAATGTGTCCGAAAGCATCTTCCCCACTCTCTTGAAAACTGAGGAAAGCCATGCACGATTCAGTCCTTGCATCGCCTGCGATAAAAAAAAAAAAAAAAAGGTCGCACCGGTGATTCCTCTACCTCGTCTGCATTATTATCTTCTGCCGCGTGGCCATTGCTGACTACTTGGGCAACAATGTCATTGTCTGTGAGAGTACTGCAGATCACAGCACAGCCGCCAACACTTACAAAGTCTGCAAAGTCCACATTGCCCAAGAATAAATGTACAGACATCAGATCTCTAAACAATAACGCACAATCGTGTGGCCAGAGATGCCATCCTTGCCTTCCACTACGCTGCCGTTACTGTATCGGCGATATTGTGTACCATGTTCCACGCTGGTCAGGACGCATTTAGTTAAGTGCACAGTGTGTGATCTCACTGATAACGCCAGCGTGCCAGTAGAAGGCGCGGATGCCATCTCCTGCCACACATTTGGGTGTTGTTAACAGATCTCACCTCTGTACCTGAACAGGACACAAACACCTTCCATTGGCCTCCAGGGATGTCCACTGCGTTCGATGTCTTTAGCTGGTGGTTGTCGTGTCGCTTCCCCTGCCATTTTCTGCTCACTCACCTGTTGCTGTAGTGTCTTGCCAGACAGACCCGTTTCTTTCAATAGCGCACCTAGGCTGTTACAATCAACTTCAAGTGATTGCACCCAAACAGTGGTTCGTTACCCTCCCAGCATTTGTCATGCAGCAAAAACATGGCTACACATCCCCACTGTATGTCTGGTCGCCGCAACAGAAACTTCCCATGACACACTTCACAAGGCACTGACACAACAAAGTTGATAAAAAATGGCACAACTCATTTCACTTGCTCGACTCCTTTGAGACCGGCAAGTTTCTCAATGGGCCACATTGGCCGCATGCTCCACTGTCAATGCAACTAACCATTTGCAAAGAATAATTGTAAGAACATGGTGGCGATGACATAGTTCGGGCTCCTCTACTGTTTTGCAGTGCATGCAGTCCGCAAAAACATAGCCTTTGAGATCTGAGGGAGCTGTTACTAAGGTGTAGATTGATGACGGTGATAAGCACGTCACGCCAATTGTCACTTAGCTGGGAAACTGATTGGGCTGCTGAGCACGAGGTCGCGGGATCGAATCCCGGCCACGGCGGCCGCATTTCGATGGGGGCGAAATGCGAAAACACCCGTGTGCTTAGATTTAGGTGCACGTTAAAGAACCCCAGGTGGTCAAAATTTCCGGAGTCCTCCACTACGGCGTGCCTCATAATCAGAAAGTGGTTTTGGCACGTAAAACCCCAAATATTATTATTATTATGGGAAACTGACCACCAGCACAAGCAAGGAGCCAGTCACAATGACGTGCGATTCGAATGATCCGTGGCAGACCCAATTTTTTTTGCAAATTGCCGACCTTTTTTAATTACATGTAGTGCTGTGGAGCTTTGCCAGACTGTGACAGGTGTGACAGGTTGAAGTATCAAAAATTTTGAATTATTGAGGTGTGAAATAACCAGCTTTTGCTGTAATTGCATATAAAGCAGCGTCCATGTAAAATTTTACATTTAAAATTGGGGTTTTCATAAAATAAGCTTACAGAAATGCATAGTTGTTTCAGATAATAAAACTGGAAAAAAAATGCTGCCACTACCACTTGCAGACAATTACCAACCCCGCAGCTTTGGCAAGGTACAAAATTGCTTCAATATTATGCACTACAGTCAAACCTTGATGATACAGTCGACTTCCATCGTTGTGACTTTCACAAGACCAACAAAATTGATAGACTTATCCAGTGGATTGAGTTAAACAAGATAAAGAAGAAAAGTGCCAAAACACACCACTGATTCATTTGCCTGTATTTTCCTGATTCTAACACACCCCAAATCAAGCAGGTGCCCACTTTCTATGTGCACATAGTAGATTACTGACATATAAATAACATTAAAGCTTGTAAACAAGCAGAAATCTTAACATGCACCAGTTTTCTTGTTTTGTTTTTTTCAGTGAGAAAGATGTGCTGCACAATGTCGACCGATTTTTAAAAGTCGGCTTTGCAGCACTGTTATTTCAAGTCAGCTTCTCCGCAATACATTTGTATTGTGCTGCAAAGCATACGAACTCCTCAAAGGCTGTTTTGATATTGGGGACGAAGACTTCTATCGGAAGCACCTTGCTTGCATAGTATGAGGGATAATGCGGTGCTCTCCTCGTAGTTTTGGCTGTCGGCACTCAATAAAAACACCAAGCAGCAGCCCTCCTGGGCATTTCTGTATGTACTTTCGAACCGAAGGAAATTTTTTACTGTCGCACTAATCATCTTGACCAAATAGAAAGCACCGAGTGGTTTACTGAATACGTAGTCAACGCCCACTGCACACGGTCACCACATTGGAGTCCCCCGAACCGCTTTCTTTCGTGAAAGGTGGGCACTCGCTGAGAGTAAACTATGTGAAATATGTTCTTGTAGTGGGCTGCCTCTACAAAGAAATGGAGTGTAACAGAATGAAGCCTCAATGCAGCGATCGCACGGGTTCGCAGCGGCCAGCTGCACTTCTGCATGCATGTCCGTACACAATGTTTTGCTTTCACTGCCAACACCTTTTCGCACCGTTCTGTGAGTTTAGGCCATGGATTATGACCAGTTATTAGTACACAACCAACCATGGTTGCATGGGCGCTATCAGAGCGGTTCAAAAATTTCATTACAACTATAGGGACTTGGACATTGACAGCGACGTTTGCTATGCCATCGAGATGATTCAAACTTTTTTTTTTCTCCTGCATTATTGGCGTTTCAATGCCATTATTTCTCAAGTTGTGTTGTACTGCATGTTTATTGGTTTTCTCAGCGAGTTATTTCCCGTTGCTTTTTTTCCTTAATCCGGTACATTGATTGTTTGGTGCTAACGCAGGCATCAGCATATGCCATCCCTTTTTCTGAGCTTTTTACCATCTCCTTTCTGTTCCACTGAACTTGTCAGTATCTAGCATCAATAAGTTCACAGACCAGAGTTTCATAACATAAGCCGGGTAGCGCGCATGGGCGAGCGTCTCAGTGCGCGCTTTCTGCTACTCACCGAGAAGATTGCAGCCCCAACGCCCTAACAGAAATTATCCTAGCGGAAGCGCTTGCTGCCCACCTGAGTTGTAGCCGACGGCTGCTTGCCGGTTCTAAGTTTCACAATGCAAGCTTCACGCAGCTTCTTGTCCTGCGGTTGCGTGTGAAGGTTTACACCGGGCTCCGTACTGTACGTCCGACACTGCGGCACCGAGCAGTAGCCTACAGTGTTGGACGCCTTCAAAGGCCACCACTGCCTATTATAGTGCTTTCAAGTGTTATCAAGTAGACACCCAAAGCGAGAAAACCTCCCCACTTAATCAGAATTGCAGTGCAGGTGGGACTTTCGTTTTCAGCTCGCTTCGGCGCTTCCCAAGCAGCCGCTGTGTCCACGTGATCCCTTGTACCACGTCGCGCTGACGGTGGCGCCAACTTCTCCAATGGTGGAGCTCACTCCCAGCTGTGTCCGATTCCATTACCAGGCAATTTTCTGCCCAATGCTCACTGGAAACAAAAAAGCACGCATTAGAACCTGGTAAATACCGCCATCAGACATCATGAACTACGGTCTTTTGCTTGAAATTCTTGCTGGGGCAGGTCAAAATAGGCTTTTTTTTGTGACAGGAAATGAATGTATTGGATAGATTCACTGTCCCCTAAGCTCCGCCAAGACAGATGCTGCCAGTAAAGGAGGTGCTATAAGGGTCACCATAGGGGTCAGAAACGTGCACGCTAAGTGGCCAAGTTTTGGTGGCCAAGTTTTGGTGGCCAATTTCAGGATCAAAATTGCAAAAGGTTGGGGTCCTAGAAATGCATGGGCGCTGACCGGAGTCATCGGTTTGGATTGAATTAACCAAAAAAGGTAACAGGAGTCAAAATAATGGAAGTCTGATGTATATCAAAACAAATAATTTTTTTTAGAGATATTAGCAGGCAACAATATATGCTTATAATGAATTTAGGATTTAGCAAAAGCATTTCTGTGTTGAATGCAACTTTGATATAACAAGGTCTGAATCTACCCAATTTAGCCAAAGCGAAATTTCACTGTTCGCTTTTAACTCTTTCATTACCACTAGAAAAGTGTTCTTTTTCGGTGCTTTTATGTTTTGACGTTATCCACCGTGCTTGCTTGGTGGCTATGGTGTTGGGCTGCCGAACATGAGGTTGCGGGATTGAATTCCAGCCACTGCGACCGCATTTCATGGGGGTGAAATGCGAAAACATCCGTGGTACTTAATTCAGGTGCACGTTAAAGAACTCCAGGTGGTCCAAATGTCGGGAGTACCTCACTATAGCGTGCCTCATAATAAGAAAGTAGTTTTGGCACTTTAAACCTCATAATTTACTTTAATTTTAATGTTTTGACGTTTTATTTCCAGGCGTAGTAGTCGCAACATATGCAGCTAAAACCTCTCGGTAAATTGGGCAATTTGCTTTGCTACACTGAAATTGTGTTATATTGAAGTTGACCTTTAATGCAAAAAATTGCAGTCGCCAATCGATTCCACACGGAAGTGGCCGCTGAATTTTCCAAATTATGGGGCAATTGAAAACAGCAAATTTGTATGAGAAAAATATTGATTCTGTTGAGTTTGAGATTTGGCGACAAAAGATACCGTGTCAACTATATCTGCACGTCGGTGGCACAAATTAAGCGAAGCCAGCCATGCTTTTGCGTCCACTCCACCCCCGCGGCCAATAGTGTCACCTGCGGTGAAACGAACGGCATCGTGAAAAGCGCCAGCAGTGGGAAGCGAATGCTTTGCCTGCCTCTCGCTTCAGTGCGTCCCCAAGACTCGAGCCTCCAGTGATAAACTCGAGGGAAGAGGGTGCGCACGATGCCACGGCATTCCCACTCTTTGCACGCATGGCAGGTTACCTGGGCGTCACGTGCGTTTGGCTGACGGCCCTGAGCATCCACAGCCGTGCTGGAAGACGGCACTCGTTAAGCAACCGTGCTTCTCGGCTCGCCCTCGCATGCTCTCACTCGTACCCAAAGCATACAAAGCACAGGGCACGATAGGTTCTTATCGCACTTTGAAATTATAGGGAGCGCGACGCTGTTCCGATTTTGATGCCGAGTAGACCGTAAGTATGATCGCTTTGGCGCAAGCTAGGAAGGACAGAAGGGAACAAGGGGAGTGCCAATTACTTTCGACTGTTTATTATCTCTTCCCTTCCGTCCTTCCTTGTTTGCACCAAAGCAATCATATTTATCGTCTAGTCGACAATATGAACCGACTGGCCCGGCAACATGTACTTCCGCTTTGGTGTTCACGCGCAATTTGAGAGGCGCATTTGCATGCAGCCGCTTGCAATTCAATAATTTGACCATCTGCGTCTGCGGAAGTTATCATTTATTGTCTTGGTATTCCATCACGGTGGCAGGGAAATTTTGTTACGTTGCAATTGTGTGTAAACACAGTTCATTATATTGAGGTTTTAAATTCGTAGTTTTGAATGGGCAAAATGTTATGAAAAGTTAAATACTTCATTATATTGTTACATGAAGCTGAAGCCGAATACTATTTACAATATCGCAAATAGAAATATCGAGAATTTTGTTATGTTAAAGTTCATTATATCGACATTTAACTGTGTCGTGATACACAAAATTATATCCTGATTTTTGAATGAATGTAAAGGAGTAATAATTGCTCGGACAGTTTTTGAGAATTCTTATGTGAAGCTTCAAAGAGCACCTTGAGGGACACGAAAGAGTATAATTGTTATTTTCGGTATCAGTACGGAGAGTTAAAAAAGAGCCTGAAATATATACAAAATATGCACCTGGTTCCTAGTTCCCCACTTTTGTAAATCTGATCATGAAGAAAAATTGTTAAGATTTGCTGGCATCAATGCTGTATTTACTCGCATAATGATCGCGTTTTTTGGTTAAAAAAAAAAATTGACGCAAATTCAGAGGTGCGATCATTACGCGGGTTAAATATCCCGCGAGAAGAAAACAAAAATTTTTTTCATCCAGTGTTTGCTGCGGGATGACAACAGGTCAACAAATAGGCGGCTGCCGCTGTCTGTAGTGCGGGACACCAAAACAAAAATGGCAGCCGGCGGAGCAAGCCGAACGCAAACCTTTTTTCTTCTCGCGAGTACATTACGTGCATTGAAACAGTTTCTTCCGTATCAGTAATGAATATATCGACCTCCCCTATTGACTTCCGCCGTTTCGTGAAAAATTTCGCCGCCATAGCACGACCACTAACCGAGCTTTTGAAAAAAGAAGCCCCTTTCGAGTGGGGCGATAACAAAGCCTCTGCATTCTCGCTTCTAATCGACCTTCTCACAACGCCTCCCGTTCTGGCCCATTTCGATCCTTCTGCGCCTACCAAAGTCCGTACTGATGCCAGCGGTCACGGAATTGGCGCAGTACTGTCACAACGCCAGCGCGGCCACGACCGTGTTATCGCTTATGCCAGCAGGCTCCTCTCACCCACGGAGCGCAACTATTCCATCACTGAGCGTGAGTGTCTGGCCCTAGTTTGGGCGGTTGCGAAATTCCGCCCATACTTATATGGCCGACCCTTTTCCGTTGTCACAGACCACCATGCGCTTTGCTGGTTATGCTCACTGAAAGATCCTACAGGAAGACTTGATCGCTGGGCCTTACGCCTCCAAGAATATTCGTATTCTGTCATCTACAAATCTGGCAGACTACACAAGGATGCCAACTGCCTGTCTTGTTACCCGGTAGACGAGCCTGACAACGCCGACCGCCGACGGCATTTTCTCTGTGTCTGCCTTCACTAACATTGCCGATGAGCAGTACCGAGACCTATCGCTGCGAGCACTCATTGAGTGTCTGCGCTCTACACATACTGACGCATCTGTTCGCCGATATGTCCTTCAGGGCGGCATTCTGTACCGAAGGAACTTCCTCCCTGACGAATCTGATCTTCTTCTTGTCATGCCAATATCGTAACAATATCGTTAATATCGGCAAGTTTGCGGCAATAACTTAGCCATGTCCACTTTGACGGGAGAGAAACAGATGGGCGTGCTTAGCTGCCAGTGACATAGAAACACATAGCTGGCATGCTGCGGAAACTGCGGCATCTGTCTTCACTGCTATCTTAATACAGTGCGTTTCCGCTAAGGGTGGGCGAATATCTTAGGTGTGTTACAAGCGTCAGTGTATGAATAGGGTACACTTCTAACGTATCAATGTAAACGTGACTACTATCGTTGCCACTCGCGATTTGTTGCATGCCCACTAGTGCAGATAAGGAGAATCGAAAGGCGCCTTTTTGTCGTTGTTGACCACAACAATTATAAAGCCTACATATAATAAAGGCAAGTGTTTGGTTGTGCCTCTTTTTGTCATGAAAGTGCGGAAAGTGATGAAAGTAATGAAATGGGGCATCTGCTTAAGAATGTTTGGTGCGTGCAGACCACTTGGTTTGTCTTGAAGAGTCGTTTGCGTAGCATTCGACAGATGGTAAGCGCGATCATTATTAGCTAGACTTGGCACACAACGTATCGCTGCGGCAAGTTTGGGGTGCGATTATTACATGGGAAAGTTAAAAAATCGTATTTTGAAGACAAAATTCAGGGGTGCAATCATTACGCGAGTGCGATCATTATGCGAGTAAATAGGTACTACCCATAGTGATGTTCATGCTGTGCAGGAAAGCAGTAGCTTTGCAGATGTGAAAATGGGAAAGTTCCTATTGTACAGGGAGCGTGTGTTTTTGCTCATTGCCGCAGGCACCTAGTTCATTCATTACTGCATTCTTTAGGCTCGCGAAGCAATGGTTCTCATGCAGTATGAGCATGCAGAAGCCTCCTCATATTTGATTATTGAATTCGATCAGCTTTATTGTGCAAGTAAGGTTGTCTAGTGTGTGTTGTACTGGCACTGGAGCCTCCGCCTGCTTTGTTCGATTCCTGTGCACTGCTGTACAGTAATGTGAAGTGTTAAACAATATTGTACTGTAATGATTAAGGATACGTCCATAGGCAGTGTTCAAAATGTATGAGGCTGGACTGCTAGTCAAGCTTTGGTTGAAGGCCAGTCTGAAATCGACTCCTGTGCGAGTGAAAGCCCCACTCGACGGAAACAATTGCTCGTCATAGTTTGTAGTCCTTGAGCTGTCAAAACACTCAAGGATAAAAGCAACCAAAAATAAAGTTGCACGTCACATTAGTCAAACACCATCATCAAAATAACACCTACTCGGGAGTGCCTTTTTTGAGGCATCGCTAGCACGCCTAGATGTTGTATAGGAAAATTAGATAACCCGACACAAGCTTCTGTGTCTTCACTGCTGCTCTCATTTAAAAGTTATGTTCTCAAGTCGACCAAAGTGAAAATTTTTCATCGTGGTATTGAGGAAGTGCTAGGAGCACAGGAGGCTAGTTTCGACAATAACCACAAATGAAAGTTTTACACTCCCTGACATGGCAAAAATTCGCAAATCTGATAAATAGTTTAAGTTCAGTTGTCATTTCAGACAGCATATGGCATTGTTGGTAGAATTCCAACAGAAATGTTTAACAACACGGAAAAAAACTGTCAATCAAATTGATTGATTTCTATGGGCACGATAGCGAAAGAGCTAAAAGGATGCCGGACAGGGGTGTCTAAGTGTGCATTCTAAATTTCTCTTCTCAGGTTACATTGAAATGGGCCAGAGGACCGCAGCAACGTGGAGCCTCGTCAGAGCATGGCCATTCAGCTGTAGGCTGCTCTGCAGGGCTGCCGATCAACTGAGCTGGCACATCTTCCACGTCTTGGCCACAGGTGTCGGTGGCCTCGGCTACTGCCACCGACTTCTCACCCCCCACCCCTCGCTGCTTTTGTTGCGAAAAGCAATGAGTGCTCCTCTGGCACACGAGATGACTACTAAGAGAAAAATTCTACTGTTATGAGTGCACCGTGTGGGTGTAAGCCAGAAGTGGTAACCCTGTGTTGTCAGTCAGGATATGCTATCAGGTGAACACCGGTGTTGCAGACGACATGCTCGTTGCTGAAAGCATGTGCCCATGGTTTGTGTTACGTACCAAATGCTGCAGATTCGAGGAGCACCGGGTACACCCAACTTTTATGTAGGCAAAAAATTTGGGTCCATTTGCACTCAGATTTGGCATAGAGGTGGTTTTTTCGTGGTGCATGCCATTTAGTGCATTTCGGTTCATTACTTGAGTGTTCCACCTGGGAAAAATCAAAACTATGTGCCATCTGCTGTGGCAGCATACAAGAAACTGTAAGCATGAATGGAACGTCACTACAATGCCATGAAATGAACTTCTTTGTTTGGCATTGCCGAAAGTGAATCATACTTTTGAAAGCAAGTATTTATTCCCTACGCAAGTAGTAATACACCCAAAAATGGTCTTTAACTTTGTGTACAAGGAAATGCCATATCTGTGAATAATTGAAGTGCAAATGAGCCGGCTGTTGAGCTGAAAAAGTTGCATATACTGTGTGCCCCTGGTTCCTCATTGTTCGGTCTAACCTTGCAAACAGCAACCCTGGTTCAGCAGGGAAGCATTCTTTGAGCCACGGACATGGGCAACTTGCCAGCAACTCCGCACGGCCTAACAGGCACGTTGCAACCTCACCGATGCTTTTGTCACTAGGTTGCTCATTAGTTGGCCAGTGGCCTCTGTAAATGCCTGGCAAACTCGCGTGCGAGTTCTTTGTTGCAAAGTTGCGCATTACTTGCTGGTTTAGGTACGGCTTGCAGATCTGACTCCTGGCATCAAAGTCTTTTATTGCTTGGGTTGGTTTTCAAGCATGCACAGGTTACCTTACGGGTTGCATTGAAGTCACTCAGGCCATTCTGAAGCTGGCCATTCTTAGTCATCTCTATACTTTTTTGTGTGTTTTGCATTGTGGAGTGGGTTTCTTACTCCTAGAAATGTAAAATTTGTGTTGAAGTGGGAAGCAGAGATGACATACTCTTAAGAGTCGTGCAGATTTTGCACATTGTTTGCAAGCACGAATTTCCTTGCATGGCCCGCAGCCTGAATTCGTGCGTTTGTTTAGTTTTAAAGAATTACTAGTGATGAAAATGAACATTACCATCCCTGCTTCATTATGGACTCGGTCATTTCTTGCTGCGCTGGGTATCGTCATCCTGACATTGATCACACGGGGCTTACAGAACGCACTATATGTAAGGGACCCTTGCAATGCATTGTCGTTGCAACATGCAATGCATGTTTTTGTGCATGTATTAAATGCTGTAAGTGCACTCTTCTTTGTTTTTTGATGGCTTACGAATGGCAACAGTACTTTGAGCCTTGCATCTTGGCACAGAGTTGGCTCACAGGCAGCACTGCCTGTTGAGATGTGGCTGCTCGGACGTTAAGCCCTCTGAACTTGAAATTTAGGCACATGACTATGTAAGGGTCCTTGGTTTTACCTTGTCCTAATTTCACTGATCCTAGGCAGATTATGTAGTGCCAAATTAGTTTTTCTCTGGGAAGTGCGTGTGTGTGTACGTGCCTTTGTTTTCATTTTTTTTCTTTATTGCACTAACTTATCTTGATGACCGTTATCTTGTATAGGAATTGTTGCATGCGACAGCTGAAGGGCTTTTGTTGTTGTGTGATCCATAACGTAGGGGTTGTGAATGGTATAAAGGACATTTCCCGAGTGGCGTCGTAGCCCGAACTCTATACAGGCCAAGTTTTTTGCCGCAAATAGTGACGGGGTGCCATTGTTCTGTGCTGCCTTATACACCTATCTTAAATGTAGGAACCAACTAGCATAAACTTGCGTTGCTGAGTTTGAGAGTTCCCTAACCTTATTGTCTCTTGGGTACATTGGCAGTGTTCCACGCTTGTGGCACAGATATCACTGTCGTGAATGTCCGCACTTTTTTCACTCAACAACTCCAAATGAAGACAGGAATAAAAATAGATTCAGTGCCCATGCAGTGTGAATCTGTCTTAAACTTCCTTCTATCAGAAGGCCAGATCGGTGAGCCTCGGTTCAGCAAGACTTGGGTCGGTATGGAAACCACTGCAGGAATTGGACAAGGACAGAAGCTGAGGCACGAAAATTCACTGTTCATTAAAGATTTTTTTTTTTTGGCTAAGCAGTTTGTATGCCGAAACGAAATGTCGAACACAGTCAATAATATATTTCTTTCTTTTTTTAAACTTTATAGCACACTCTGGTACAAGTGATACAAGTTGCTCATCTGTTGCCTTGTCCAAGAAAAAGATAGCTATGCATAATTTTTTTTCGTACTGCCCATGCACAATGCAAAGAAGAAAGAGAGCATCAATTCGACTCGACGTTTGTTGAAAAAAGGTGCGTCTTGTTCGGGACTGCTTCTGTTGCCCGATTCACTGAAACTTCGGGGTTCACCTCACCTCCAGTCAGTGCATTCCTTTTCACTCTCTCGCGAGGTATGGCTGACAGTGCCTGCCTGCAGTCATTGTGACAAACGCAAACAGTGTGTCATCTGTTGTACTAAATCTAAAACATACAGGAGGTTGCTTGCATTTCTTTGAACCTCGGCGAAGCGCAGAAGTGTCACCCGTGGAAGTCCCGGTTTTTCCACGAAACCAGATCGAGAATCCTTGGTTTGTATGCGGCAAGGGAAAGCTGGGGCCAGAATTACCTCTGGTATCCCATCACTTTGCATGAACAGTTTTCAAAGCTCTAATACTAGCGTCGACATGCAGTGTTTAACACACAATGCTACAGTGACCAGGGTTTGTAGCACTTATTGAGGCCCTCGAGCATCAAAGTGCCATTTTTGCCTTATTTGGTTTTCTTTTTTGCTAAGCTTAAACGCTAGACATCTAGCCATTGTGCAGTCCGAAAATCAAGCCAATCCTATCCTGTTGAAACATCTTGTTGAGCCTTTATCAATTCTTTCTTTTGCATGCAGTTAAGAAAATATTTATTCTCAGTTGTTTAAAACAATGTTCTGTTTTCAAACTCCTCCAAAACCTTTTTAACTTTTCTCCAAAAATACCGATGCAAACCTAGTATTGTCCCTGAATGCACAGTTGTGATCTTCAATGTGCATTCTTTTGTGAGAGTATCGTTGTACGCCACTGATAATATTCCGAGCTTCAGAGATCCAAAGCACAGTGAACGTTGTTTTTTGTCCTTGACTAGCTTTTTTGTTTTTCATTGCAAGAATATATCATGCTGCTGTTCACGTTCCACGTTATGGCAATGCAATTGGGACATTTTGCTGGGCCAACTTTTGTACCGAATACTCCTGCTGCCGAGAAAGGGAGTTTATGCACTTGCCTGAGCTGATGCATTTTGCCTAGTGAGATGAAATAAAAGGACCGAATGGACAGCATTGGTACAGCGCAAAGAATACACTGCAAAGGACAGGCATGGCAGTGCTGACCTGCGACTAGCATTCGTTTAGACTGCACCAGCTGTATGTGTACCCTGCCGCATTGAGCAACCAAATGAAAACTGTGCGCAGCACATGCCTGAACGTACCTGTCGTGAAAGCCACATCCTTAACTGTATCGTTTGCATGGTCAGCAAGATGGCCAACTCGCCAAGACTGAGGTCCCATTAAACAAAAGCGAGCACTTTCCTTCAAGTGATGCTTTCACATTGACACCATTGTATTGTACTTGAATCGATCTTTTCCATTCTATGTTTGTGATAGATAGAATGTGGCAGTAAAGTCTTTGTTCCTCTTCACATTGCATAGCATTGCCTAACACTGCTTTTATGAAGTCATATTTTAACTCGTGAGTTCTCAGCATTCCGGAAGGTTGTCGTCGTCTGGTACTTGGGCCACATCTTGGACCCACACGAAAATTGGCAGTGTTCTCTAAGTGACTAATCACTTCGGTGGAATGGCGAGGGCACAGCAGCACATCATTTTATTTATAAGTTGGGACAAGAGTGTGCGCAAAACAGTCAATTTTGACATATTGTGTTTTCGTACATATAAGCCGCCCCTGCATACAACCCATCGGTTAAAACAAAGTATGTGTGTAACTTGTGCAGATAGCCGTGGACAATGATGTTCGACTCGATGACCTACAGTACGCGATAATGAGGGAAAGAGATCATAAGGGTAGCCTGTTGGGAAATTTTGTACATGGTTTTCTAGCACAGAATTTCTTGAAAATGCAGAGTTAATAGAACAACATAGGTAAAGCTGAAGGTAGGGCACTGGACTTAAGACACAAATACACATCACCTATTTATAACCATTACTCAAGCAATTAAGTGGTGGTTCATTTGTGTAGTGGTACGGTGTGGTACACTTCTGCCATCTTGGATGTTTACTGTATAGACTCGTGTAAGGACCCCACCCATAACTTTGCAGCCAAAATTTTGGTTTAAAAAAATCCATCTGAGAAGCAACCGTGTTTGGTGCCCCAATACCACTGATGCACATCATTGAATTTTCATACGCTGTGCACTTCTGCGAACCCCCACTAGATGGCGAGAGCTGTGTGTTGACCTCTGATGCAGTGGCACAGTTGGGGATCTGGAGTTTGCTGGCACTCGGCAGCATTTTGACCAATAGTTCGGTCCCGTGTAAGGGCCGCACCTCGTCAAAATTGTGGAAGAAAAAGTGCAGCCCTTGCACGAGTCTGTACAGTATCTAAATGGCGAGTGTAAAAAAAAAATGATCGTAGGAAGAACGTAACCAGAAAAAACGTGCCTCGCAAGGTAATCAGATGGCAGTGTACTTATTTTGTTCAGTGCTTTTCAGAGATATGCTTTCAAATAATTATTGATGCTGTTATGAATGAAGGTGAGAGCACCAGTTTGCAGGAAATCGGGCCAATACGAACTAGTCGCTTCCTTAATCTTTTTTAACTTTCTTTGCATGCCATATGTAAACAATTGTTCTGCTGTATATATTTGCGGGTTAATTATAAATCTAGTGTAAAGGAAACTTATTTTCCTGTACTTCACTAATTAGTTTCAGCACTGGCCAGAAGTATGTGCACCGCCACAGGTATTCACCTTTAGAATGCGTCCATGCTGCCTTGGGTGCAGCTGCTAGCTGCTAGCTGGGTGCAGTGCCTAGTGCATAATTGACAACTGGTGAGTTTTCACCTGCTTCTGTCTGCGAGTCCGCACAACTGTCTCCATGACTGCCAGAGCTTCCATGTCTTTCCGTGGCTGGAGGAAAGCTCTGGCATTGTGGAGCCTTGCCTGTGAACAGAATGGCCGAGACATATCCAAACGAGCAACGCTGTCGCTGGACAGAAGTGTGCATTGTGTTGCTTTTTGCACTCAATACTGAGTGCATGGGTTGGCCTCGACGTGTAAATAGTGCAGTCTTGTAAATGGTCTGCTGGAACTTAGCCCATCATTTACTGCTGCATACCTCACATTACTTGTCCAATTGCTGCATGTGTTCTGTGGCTTCTGGTGCGTCCATCCATGCCTGGCCCTGGCTAGAATGCTGCACGTGCTTACGCATATTTGCATGGATACCAACTTTATATTTTGTTCTTGTAGCTTCCATCCTAAAGCTGATACTATCATATTGGGTGCTACACAGCAAACATAAGAACCACCTTTTTTTTTTCTTCTGCTGTGCAATTAATCACCACATGTCTAACCCATGGAAGAAAAGCGTAACCTTTTTAGCCCTGTAGGCGAGGAGAAAATGATTGACCAAACTAGCAATTTACAGGTGTTTGTTCTGCAATGTTTAGGGGTCTATCTTTTGAGCCTGTAACTGTGGTTGCAGTATACATCATCAGGTCACATTATAGTCACCGACAGCGCATCTCTTTAAATTTTGTTGGGCACTTCATAAAGTTAGCTTCAGCATTATAACTTTCAGTGCAGTTTCACTCTGATGAAGTGCTCTCTGTGCCTAGGCTGTTGATGGTAGCGAGAGTTTAGATAATTTTGATCTGGCATGTTGGGGCATGCCAACCCATGCGAACGACTTGCTCTATTTAAAGCGTCTCTGTTAGGTGCAAGAAAGTGAAAAGAAAAAAAACCTTCAGTTCAGTGCTTCACAATGTTCTGAAGTGTGGCACCAAGGAGAACAACAGTTCATGCCTCACAAGCTGTTTCTAGAGAAACCACTGTTCTGAAATTGCAGGGCTCTTTCCTGCAGTTCTTAAGGTATTCAGTGATAATGTGGCCTGTGTGCGACTTCTGATGTGCAAGCTGCTGATGGCGTTCAACTCATCACAGTTGCTCAGATTGTGCTGTTGAATCTCTCAAGAAGGTTGTGGCAAAAATGACTGCTTTTGCTTCAGGGCTGTCCAAGTCGAGCGCTTTGCACTCAAGGTGAAATGCTGCCAGCTCGGAGGGTGCTAGACTTTGTGAGAAGCCAATGTTGTTCTGCTATTCTATTTAAGCGTGATGATGGACGTGAAACAATGCACGGACAAATTTTAATCAGTTCTCTACATAATCCTTGGATACATTAGTTCTGAAAGGTGGATTAGTACTATTTTGCAATAGTAGCACAATTTATAAATTCCATTGTGACTAACAGTGGCACTTGCTTTCATTTGCTGCCAGTTAAAGGTGCAGTTATAAGTAACCGTTCGTGATTTCTTCAAACGCAAGACTAATTTGGCCATTTGAACCATTATTTTGCTGTTTTATGAGAATACGCCACTTCTGTCACCTTCTTAAAACTTCCCTTAGCCCAAGAGTGGGCTAACCACTATAAAGTTACCACTAGAAACCAAGTTTGTAGTGGGAGCTCGTAAAAACAGCTTGTCTCTGTTAAACGGTAAAGTTTAATAGTTCAATTCTTGTTATTCTGCGGCAGTTTTTGTCATGTTTAGATTGCAGATATTCAAGATGCCCACATTCTATTTTGTGTAATATTGATAATGGGTAAAACCTTCGCAGCATTGCTTTGCTGGCAAGTGTGAAATTGTAATTTCGATTGAGAGAAGAGATTTTTCCACCAAACGTGTGTATAGGAGTACCAGGACGTACCTGTCTCTACTGATTACAAAGACGGCGCCAAATAAAACACATGAAGAAGGGGGACACGAGACAGTGCCTACGCCTACGTGCTGTCTCGTGTCCCCCTTCTTCGTGTGTTGTTTTATTCGGCGCCGTCTTTGTAATCATGCTTAACCAACTAGCCCACCAACACATGCTGTCTCTACTGGTTGAATCACTGGTTTGCCGATACTCCTAATTTTGCGCAGATGTGCTATTTCATAGTGCATGCAGTTTAATATCACCATCAGTTGCGGTACTTGTCTGTTTCCTTCAGACAAAATAACGAGTTTGTGTCTGCGGTGATGCAACAGAAAGGGTGTTGATTTCACTTCAACGGAAAGGTAGCGCCATCTGTCATTGTTAGCACAAAACACAGCCTCCCGTGTCTGGCCATTACATTGAGAGCTGGCGCCACTGTTTCATTCTGCTTTTTTTCTTTTCTTTTGTCTCCCATACTTCTGACTCAGTCCAGACAAAACAGGCAAGTACTGGTACTAAACTGCATTCACCATGAAGTGCTGCTTTTGTGCAAAATTTGAGATCAAATGTGTTATGTTAGCAGGAGCAATGACATACACCTGACCTTCCTATTCATTAAGCATCCGGTACACTAAGCAGGTTCAATCTTAGGTAAGACCTTTGTTCTGGCAGCATTGCACTTGAAACAATGTATGTTCTAGTTCAAATGCACAGAGCAATAAGAGCGATTCCCTAGCTAGAATTACCAGGCAATACGCAGGAACTGCTGCTTTTGGTGGACACGACATGCAGATAATATGACAGGAAAAAAAGTATAGCCTCCAGAGCAGCCATTTTTGCCTTTTTAATCCCTTCTCTGTGCAGCTTGTCTCTGCCAATCGCTCATCCTGCCTCAAGTTCCAAGTTTGTTGAGCCTGATAATTCTCCATTGTGCACCAGCTGATGAAGCCCTGCCACAGTCTGCTTCCTTTGCAGCTCTCGCATTTGCTATTCTCCACTTCTAGTAATTCCACGATACATGTCCATGCTTCTTCTACTAGCAGTGTGTGTGCGAGGACCATACAGCGTGAAAACCTCTGGAAAGCCAGGGTTTTCAGGAAGGCTGAGTATAGATGTTGCACTATGCCTTCTTGCAGTTTGATTGCATAGTTCGCAGATTTAAAGAAACGCATGTTGGATGTGATTATTGTTGCAGGTATGCTGTCTGTTTGACTGTGCTTTATAAATTTCATTGTTTAATAAAAACAAGGTGTTGACACTGGAAGAGGCAGACGTGAGGCACTCTCAGTCTGTAGTATGCCATTTCATCTGGCACATGTTGCAGGCAGGATTACCAGGAAAAAAAAAAACAGCACATGTAAGTGAAGCATACATGTTTGCTCACTTTGTGTGCTTCTGGTTCATTTAGCTGCTGTGCAATCTGCACACTTCGCAATAGCTTCAACCAGTGTGCTTCGTTAGGCATCGAATTCTACTTTGGCATCCGTTCTGCTCAGACACAGCTGACCCAGCCCTAAGCAAGCGTTGCAATGCTAACCACACTTGCAGTGTTTTTCTCTTCAGCCCCTTTCTTGTTGCAACAGGCAAAAAAAAAAAATGCCAGACTTGTTACAGCCTCGATCCCCCTACTGCACGTAAACTGTTGGAACAGGCCCCTGCTTCTTCCACTTTTCTCGCTGCACTTTGCGTTCACTTCGGCGGTTTGTGAAGTGCTGCCACTCTGTACTGTACAGACTCTGCCAGAGCTTTCATGCAAGCCTTTTTGTCTTCAGCCAGCCCCCAATTCCTGTACCTTTGGTGCTTAAATTACTCAAATGAGGATAGCCTTACATCCTAAAAAATATGCAGATCAGATCTTCAGATGTTCAACTCTCTGAATTGCAAATGATCTCTTCCTGTTTGCCCGTGTGAGCTACTCAAAGTTAGCTAAATGCATGTGTCTGTGTCATTACATTGCATGCATTACTTACAAACTTCTTTCACAACTTGACTGCATATTGCAGGAAGTTATTAACTATGGTGGAACTGCTACTACTATTACTTCATATAGAAGGAAAGTGACCTAGTTCACAGTGCGTTTTGTTGTAGAGTGTTGGCGGGACTTAAATCTGCTGGAACATGTCTGGCAATACTAGTGAAAGGCGCCTTTTAGTAACAAGGGGAGTCAGTAATTCAAGACTCAGTAAAGCAGTGAACTGGGCTGTCGGTGTAATATGGTAACTGCATTTAGTAAAACATTTGTTTGTGGGTGCTCCGTTTTCGTTGTGTTTTTGAAACCTTACCAAGCACATTTATTTCGTTATAGATATATTACTGTTGATCTGTACTAAAACAGCAGTGTTGACTGTATACAAACATATTAAAACATATAATAATCCTCCACAGGTTGGGTAAATGAAATCTAAGTTGTTCAAGGCTGTCATTAATTTGAGTGGCTTGTGCTGTATTTTAACAATAAGGCTGACCTCTAGTGTTCGATAAAGCATGAATTCTTTTAAGTTTTTGAACTACTGTCAGAAATTGTGAGACACTAATGTTTTTACAACACACACATTGTAGCTCCTTGCGAAAGCAGCTAGGCGTGCCAAGATTTCCTGCTTTCATAGTCGTTGGCTTAATACTCTTGTGATTGACTGTGAAAGTGAAGTGTCGGGACGCTTGTATAGATAGACTAAAATATTACCTAGCCAGGACTGCAGTTATTTGCTGTGGCCTTGCAAGCACA
Organism: Dermacentor variabilis; assembly: GCF_050947875.1. NCBI lineage: Eukaryota > Metazoa > Arthropoda > Arachnida > Ixodida > Ixodidae > Dermacentor > Dermacentor variabilis. The sequence goes on along the minus strand of NW_027460302.1, from coordinate 3,318,592 downwards.
GTGACTTGGGCGAGTTCTTATCGCACGATCTTGAGCTTTTGTGTTTCACTTGCACTTGATGACGTCATGCAAAGCAAGTGTGGTTAGCATTTTACTGGCAACTGTCCTAAGCGGTTGTAACTTGTACAAGGACAATCTACTTGGTGAGTTGTCTCTGTCTGTGTCTGTATGGTTCTAGTGCAATTTTCAGGTATTTATTGTCATTGTGGCGACATATTTTCTTTTACATTGGTTTTAGTCTTTCATGGTAGCACGATGAGCGCTCAGAGCACTCTATCGCTGCAACACTCAAATGCTGCTGAATCCAGTCTGTGCCAGGAATGCTCTCTTACCGCTACAATATGTGATGAACAAGTGAAATGCAAGTGAGAAACTGAAATACAACACTTACAAGTATACTAATAACTCGAAAAGGTGAGTTTGCACTGCTACGTGCGTAACTGCCAAGAATGGTGCACTCCTCGAGCTAGGTGTACAAACTGCAGTCACACTGATATTGCGCAGAGCTATGAAAGGGTAAATAAGAACACGTTTTAGTTGGCCTGCTTCATTAGTTCACGTGGGCTCTGTGGAGACCTTAAGACAATTTTTTAGCAAATTTCTGTGTCCAACTCGTAACATTGTCGTTGCTTGTTTTGAAATGTGTTGGTTGGCAAACGTTGTGCTTGGACATAAGTCCCTCATCCAATTGGCTGCACTGGCACACGTTGCAGTTCTTCCACTGGCTTCAACAGCATCTTGTGGAGTACATCTGTTTGTTTGTTCTTTATTTAACTTCGGTGTACATATATACATGTATATATATATTCTAGATATACATATGTGTAATAGCACTTGAGCATCCTTTTAGACTTGCTCGACGACTGTGGCCATGCAATACTTGTCTCTTGAGCCTGCCCCTACACTTAACGCAAGCGAGTGACGACCTCTGCTCTTTAGGAGCAGGCAGCACGAAAGGTGGGGCAGGTGCATTGTGATCACTGGACGCTGTGTTTTCATTGGTCGCAGACATGCCACTGCACGTGTCTTTTGGACATCGAGTCCCAGCCTTTCCTTGAGGAGAAATCGCTGCTTGCGGTTGTTGCTGCAACAATTGTGGCTCAATGCGCCACCCTCAGTGAGGCGACGAAACTCGCCAAAATCACCGTGATGTCGCATCACCAACAGTGACATGTGGTGGAACCTGTGGCTAGTGATAACCACCGAGGGGCTTCATTGGTTCTGCGGACACTGGCATATAAAGCATACTGCAACAAGCTGCCAACAGGAGATAGAAAGCAGACATGCTCTACTCTTGCTTCAGATGTGGCCTTTTGGACAGAACACTTTTTCTTTCTTTCACGTTACCTGTTGCTTGACTGAGTGAATTGCAGAAAAGTTACCACATTGTTCTGATTTAATGTTCCATTTTATTTGCCTCAATGTCTTGTGCATTGCAAGTCATTATTTGTGTAAACCAATCAATGTACTGTGCACATACTGCCGTGCCAGAGTGAAATGCAAGCTACAAGGTGCACTTGCTACATTTGCCAGTGTGTATTTTCGGTTACATTTGGGGGCTTGCGCACACTGGTAGCTGGTGATGCCGCATCAAGTAATTCAGTGTAACAAATGTATACTACTTCGTTTCTTCCATTAGACATAATTCCACATTGTGCGAATTATACTGGAACATCTGGCCCCAAGGAATGTGTGCAGTTGTGTGCATGCATCGGCCACTCCAGGGCAGCATAGATCGCTTTGTTGTTGCCATTGCCCTGCTACTTTCTGCAAGGGCAGCAGGATTCTTTCATGCTCCTGTGTAATCTTGTGTCCATTGGTCACAACAATAAGCAGAGCCATCGACGTGCCACAAATTGTCGCGCAGCAGTCTGTTAGGTATACAACTCGAGCAATACCTCATAGGAAGTCTCGCACGATTCTGTGCAGACTGCAGCAAAGTGGTTGGTGTTGATGTACTTGTCAGTGGCACAAAAAGCACAGGACAGATTAAAGATATGTGCACTCATATGCGCATTGTTAACGGGGAGTCTATGTGGCTAAATAAATTGCTGGCAGCACCTGTCCTCTCTGTGTTTTGTTCTCGTTGAGGTCATTGTTTTTGTGCACAAGCTAACCCAGCAGCATGGTCTTAACGAAAACTGGTAATTTAAAGGTACGGTCACATAATTGCCTGTAAGCATAGTCCAGAATCATGTGACCATAGCTACATAAAAACAAAATGGGTTTTGAGGGCTGTGCACCCATTTGTTTGTTCCTTTTGTCTGTCCCATGTTTTCTGCACCATTCACAAGTGTGCAGCAGTGCCTGGCAGAAGCTAGTGTGCCCAGTGCATGCATTGTGCTGCCCAGTCGGATATCAGTCTGCAGGAGTGTGTTGCACCTGTGAACTTGCAGCCTTTGCAGCCAGAGTCTCGGCAGCACGTGCAAGTGGACAAGGTTGCCAGGCTTCGTCTCCAGAGCAATGCTTTCACATGCGTCTCGTACATCTTTGCCCGGCCAGCCTAGCTGTTTGTTCAGTCCTTGCTGCTAGCTTGTGCCTGTGACCTTCGTGTATCGAAATCAGTGTAATGAAACAACCCTGTGTATAGCATCTCTACCTAGATTTGTACATACTGTGAACTGATCAATGCCAACTTAGCTGCATAGCATTTGTAATCAGTTGGGGCCTGTTTTGTGCTAGCTTCTTAAGTGTGTCTGTGCATTCCGACGAGACTGGTATGGGGCTAGACAATTGCAAAGCCTAATGGTACCAGTGCTTTCAACCCTACTGCCATTTGTGATGGACCGCTGGGTGTCAGATGGACTTTTGCCTATACCAACTCCAAACGTGCATCTAGGTTCATATTCTGTTTTGTACTGTTGTTGTTGTTTTTTTCTCCTTTTTGAGCTTGCAATTCAGTGGTGCTCTTTGACAAAAAACATGGAAACGTACTTGCCTTGTTTGTAGTAGAGTGACTAATGTGAAACATAGTATGTACTGAGGAAGCAAAACCACATTTTTTTTTTTTTTTTTTTGTGCATGGGCACGTGCCTTGGTTTTTCATTTTTGCTTTGCAGTACAACAGTAACTTACAGAATTTCAGCACATTATTCAAACAAAAGCCTGCATTTTGTCACAGAAGCAGGACAAAGCTAACTGCGAGGAACACACACACGCATAACTGTTGCTTGCAAAATCATATTCAGCATGGAATATTTAGTGTGCAATTGCACACAATTGCAGCCTTGTCTCTACAAAGGAAATGAACACCGTGCAGTGTAGCGTCTGCTTTGTAGGCAAAAAAAAATTATTCCCAGCGCACTGACTTGTTCCTTTTGCTAAGAGAAGTGCAAAACCTACCACAAGGTACCAGTTACCATGAAATCTGAGACAGACAAGCTGTGTTGGCATCCTTCTGTAGTTCTGTGGACACTTTAGAGTAGCCTGTGATTCATATTGAAGGGGAAGACTTTCACCCACCCATATGTAGCACAAACCTGCAAAGGAAACTTGTACAGGTTTCTCAGAAAGCTTCACAGTTGAGGAAAAATTTGTCCTGGTCTGGGATTGGAACCCAGGACCAACGCTTTTCCAGTGCGGTGACTCCACCTCTGAGCTAACAAGGAAGCTAGCGGATTGCAGTGTGAGAGTGAATTAATCTACAACTCGGAGTGCAGGGACACAATATGGCAAGTCAGTTTTGCAGAACTCCGAAATGTGGAAGAAGTGTCGTGGAGGAAAAACTGTCATCCACCCAAATGTAGCACAAAGCTACAGAGAAACAGGTGGATGACAATTTTCCCTTTCATGACACTTCCTCCAGCTTGCAAGATCCCGCAGAACTGACTTGCCATACTGAAAACATAAAAAATTATTCGGAGAAGTCTGGACATCGTGTTAAGTTGCCATTCAAAATGAAGGCTGATTGGATTGGTCAATGTATGGTTTTCAATATGTGCATACTCCCAAGCTGTGTTTGACATGAACATGCTCAGCAGGGAATGTTTACGACCTAGACTAGGGCTGACCACATTCACATTGGTGTTAAGCAGGGTCTCATTGGGAAAAGGCCAACAAGGCTTGCATTGAGTCCTCAAAAACATAAACATCACACATGTTCACGAAGGCGATCGACCATACATCAAGAAATGAGACGGAAAATAAACTGAAATTTGCGAACAGAAAGAACTGCTATAGAAGTGCAACAAAATCTAGTAATAAAATATTAATACGCGACAAAGCATTATAACGGAGGCTGGAGAACTAGAAAAGCAACACACAAGATGTTTTACTGAACTGGAGTGCAGCACAGCACAAAATGGTAATAAATTGAAAACAGGTAATTTGCAAATATTCAGAGAATTGGAAGAAATTTTTCGTGCTAGGGCATGAAATGGCTGTTTATGTCTTGAGCATTTCCTGCCAAGCACTTCATTGGTTTGCACTGAGGTTGCTACAGGTGAAGCTGAGCTTCGGAGCTTGCATAAAGCAAGGCACAGAAGAAAAAAGTGCGTTCCCATGCCATCTATTGACAACCTCTTGTCATTTTATACTTCTTTTCACTGTAAATATTTTGCTTTTTGGGAAGCCTCTGAAAGCAGTGGGGTAACGGATTATAGAGCAAAAAAGGGATCTGCATACTGAAGCAGGCTCCACATTTCTTCGATGTAAAAAAAAAGCACACAAATTTATAAACAAAACATTGTGCCTGGTGGTCCAGTAGGATGACACCTGTCAACATTGAGGGAAGAGGTTTTTATTTTGCCTGGGAAATTTGTCAATTAACTTTGTGTTGGGAGGGCTTTAATCACAATGGAATCATTTGTGTGTTTGTACAGTAGATAACATGTGAAACATGACTTCTCTATACATATATGTATATGTAGAGCCTTTTGGTACTAAATAAATTAATTTTTATAATGATTGTGGGTTCATCATCCTCTTTCTTTTTTTTGCTTATTCTACTCGGATTACTCGGTCAATTTTCAGTACTCTCAATCGCTGAAGCATTTAGGGAAGTGATTCATTCTCGGAAAAGGTTTAACATAATGTGTTTCCGACAGTCCGCACTGGCATACACAAGCATGCCATGCTACAGCTAATTGCTCAACTGTAAAATAAAAATATTAACTTTTATGCCTGTGTTCACAAAATCCATCATAATAATAAAACTGGTGTGGTCACATGCAAATGGCAAATGTTTTGGTGCTCGCCTAAACATTTTCCATTTGAATATGAAAAAAATCTCGGTGTCCTTCCACTCTGTGGAGAAGGCTGACCAGCGAAGAGGTTTATGTGGGCACCTTAGTGGCAAACTGCACCTCCGCCGTGGGTCAGCCCGGCATTGCACTATCTCCAGGATCGGTATGGGGATTTTTTTTGCTTACCACAACGACATGAAAATTTCCCTGGACGGTAGAGGTATACAGCTTCGCTGTAAAATTCACCAGACTTGTGCAGCCTCAGAGAGTCGTAACCCAATGTCATGTGAAGAGAGAGCTTTAGCTCGGGAGAATCCCATCTAAATACATGGTGACGGAAAAATGTTTTCTTGGCAAGTGCAGCACTGAATTTTATAAGGTTTGTTGCATTTAGAAGAAAAATGTTGCAATCTAATGACTAGCTAGATTTTTTTGTTTAAGTCATTCCAGAAATTGTTTAGAAGATTGGAAAATGTCGTGTATCCATAGGGAACTGTACAACTCGAACAATACGTAAGACGTTCGGCAGCATGTGTTACTCTCCTGTCACCTGTGAAGGCAAAAGCCTGCAGCACATTTGGTAACGCATTGACCTGTACGACAGTCTGAGGGGTGCAAGGCATAACGAACCGCAGTGTGAAGTGCACGTGTGGCGGCCCTCTAGGTCGACCTCCTCCTCAACAACACTGGCGACCACTTAATGCACAACTATACCTAAAAGTGCGGCTTGCTTGTCACCGGTAAGTCTGACGAATGTGTGCCACCACCTGAACATAATAGACATACGATTGTTGTACCTCGTGACTGTTTATTTGTCAGTCCTATTTTAGCTTCGTCTGGTAGTTTCCCTCTAACAACACACCATCGATGGGGCTCATCGGTGGCTTCTTGATGTTCAGAGACATAATTATGGCCTTAAGGTCTGTAAAGTAGCAGGAGATGTACTGCAGCTATTTAATGGAATCGTGGTTGTGGAAAACCAAGTCTATGCACGTTACCCTGTTTGTAGTGACTATTCTTGGGAGTGACCCAAGTCCAATCCTAGCTTTCGCCCCACTTCGGTTCACCACTTCGATCACCAACTAGGAGCATGGGTCTAAGTAAGCGGGTTGTGTGTCGGGCGACATGCTTTTGCTTCTGAGATGTTTGGAACAGCGATGGAACGCGATTGCGCGAGCGGCCACTTCTATTTATTTCCCAGCCAGACACCATGTTTCTGTACATTGTATGCATGATCTAATGAATGTATGCACTATACACTTCACTTTGCTGAGCGCTTGTAACCTCTGAGCCTTGCATTTTTTGCTTGCTTAGGGGTGTATGAGCCAATACTGATGATGATAGTTTTATACCATTGGAGGAGACGACGCATTTTTGGGGCGGGATGAGCCATAGTGTTTGTACCATCAGACTGGATTATGTTTTTTTGGGTATGAGCTATTGCAATCAACCACTTAAGGCTTTCACCTTAAAAAAGATCATTTTATAAACTGCATGTATTAAAAAAGCAAATCTAAAGTGGACAAAATTTCTTATTTACCATTAATCTGGGAGTAGAACTTGTGCGAAATCCTCGCGAATGTTGCAGCAATTTCATATAAACTGTGAATCTGGAATCTGTACACCAAATTCGTGTACGTTAGACGCTCCAATGAATCTAGTTCACATAACTGTGCTATCTGTCTTTGGTGGAAATTTGTGTATTGTGAACTTCATACATCAATTTTTTATTTCGCTTTGTACTTTACAAAAATTTTCATGAACTGTTCCCAGCACGAAGTGAAAAATACTGGTTCCTGCAGTGACTAGAATGTAATTTTTCCCCATAAATGCAACAACTTTCAAATCTGGTGGTTGTCTTGTATGAAAACGCTTCTGTCATCATCATCATCATCAGCCTGGTTACGCCCACTGCAGGGCAAAGGCCTCTCCCATACTTCTCCAACTACCCCGGTCATGTACTAATTGTGGCCATGTTGTCCCTGCAAACTTCTTAATATCATCCGCCCACCTAACTTTCTGCCGCCCTATGCTACGCTTCCCTTCTCTTGGAATTCATTCCATAACTCTCAATGACCATCGGTTATCTTCCTTCCTCATTACGTGTCCTGCCCATGCCCATTTCTTTTTCTTGATTTCAACTAAGATATCATTAACTCGCGTTTGTTTCCTTATCCAATCTGCTCTTTTCTTATCCCTTTACCTTACACCTATCATTCTTCTTTCCATAGCTTGTTGCGTCGTCCTCAATTCAAGTAGAACCCTTTTCGTAAGCCTCCAGGTTTCTGCCCCGTACGTGAGTACCGGTAAGACACAGGTGGGGGGGGGGAGGGAGGTTATAAACTGTTCTCTTGAGGGATAATAGCAACCTGCTGTTCATGATCTGAGAGTGCCTGCCAAACGCACCCCAGCCCATACTTATTCTTCTGATTCTTTCAGTCTCATGATCCCGATCCGGAGTCACTACCTGTCCTAAGTAGATGTATTCCCTTACCACTTCCAACGCCTCACTACCTATCGTAAACTGCTGTTCTCTTCTGAGACTGTTAAACATTACTTTAGTCTTCTGCAGATTAATTTTTAGACCCACCCTTCGGCTTTGCCTCTCCAGGTCAGTGAGCATGCATTGCAGTTGGTCCCCTGAGTTACTAAGCAAGGCAATATCATCAGCGTATTGCAAGTTCCTTAGGTATTCTCCATGAACATTTATCCCCAATTCCTCCCAATCCAGGTCTCTGAATACCTCCTGTAAACACGCTGTGAATAGCATTGGAGAGATCGTATCTCCTTGCCTGACACCTTTCTTTATTTGGATTTTGTAGCTTTCTTTATGGAGGGCTACGGTGGCTGTGGAGCTGCTATAAATATCTTTCAGTATTTTTACATACGGCTCGTCTACACCCTGATTTCGTAATGCCTGCATGATTGCTGACGTTTCGGCTGAATCAAACGCTTTTTCGTAATCAATGAAAGCTATATATAAGGGTTGGTTATATTCCGCACATTTTTCTATCACCTTATTGATAGTGTGAATATGGTCTGTATTTACGCTTCTGTCTTTACATGTATTTGGGTAGGAAAGTCAGAGTTGGCCTCGTGCTAAACCTTCACCTGAAGTTATTGCAACTAGCCTTCACCTCCATTTTCTACTGTCTCAAAGCATAGCAGCACTTAAACGCACAATCTGGGGCGCGCGACACAGTAACCTCTCATAAAGCCCGTGATTTTCGGGTTGCGCATTTTGGATATTCTTGCTGTGAACAATTTTCTCCGCACACAGGCGGAAAGTACCTAGTGGGGCAAGGGCGTGATAGAGAAAGCAAGGAAAGGGAGGAAGGCTGACCAGGGGCGCTATAGGCTCCTGACAGTGGAGCTTCCCGACGACGGCCGCGCCACCTGTAGCGTCGAAAGCGCAACTCTGGTACTGATACAACTTCAGTCGACGGCGTAGAATCTAGCTGGCGCACGTATTGTTGTTATTACTGCGTGTGATTCGAAACTTCTGAACCACGTGCGCCACCGTCCTGCAGGCAAACGTTCTCATACCACTGTTTTACGATGGCAAATGTGCAAGACATCGAAAACAGCCCAGGAAGAAATAGCGTGGGGACGGCGGCACTGCTGCGTCAAAGACTGTAACGGCCATGCAGGGCTGCCTGCTCTCCGACTGTACAGATTTCCTGGGCGGCCGTGGTTTTGTGCTTGCGCTTCCATCCTGGGGGATCGCACTAGAATTATTGTAGTCAGTAACTGAAGTTTTTGGTCGAGAAAAAGTCTTGCCGGGCAGCCGACTTACATATTTTTGCAAATTGTCCATATCTTTCAGAGCTATTTATTTTTCTGTACAAAGCGTACTGCGTGGTGGTTGCAGATGTTCTGGCTTGCGTGAGTCGCTGAGCACTTCACGCTGTGTGACTCTGGTTGGGTCCAGGTTGCCGAATACGGTCACCCGAGTCTTGGCGGCCGGAGCGGCTCAAGGTCGTGCGGGTGCCTCGGCAGTTGTGTACTCTTAGACAAAGGTACCCCCTCGCCCCCCCTTGGGGTGTATATCTGCCACATGATAATCGTCATCTGCCTTGTTTGTGTTTCCTTTCTTGAAAACGCCGCGCCCGCAACTTTCCTATCGGGAATATGTCATGCTGATAACGCGCATGCCGTTCGTTACTGGGAAGTACCGGGCTTGCAGCGTTAAAGAAAGGAAATGAGGACAAGACAGATGACGTTTATTGTTGTGTGGCAAGATACAACCCAAAGGGTGTAATTTTGTTTTAGGGTGTAAACAAAGTACTGCAGTTGCTTGGCAGAACATAGCAGTCTAATAACATTTTTGTGCAAGTTGTTTAAAAGAGCCTTTTAATAATTCTAAAACATATGGCGCCCATCCTCCCTGGCAAATGAGGCTTTGCAAGCGTGTCACAACAGCAGCACGGAAGGACACATTTTGTCTGCGGTAACTCAAATGGTTGGATAAGAACACCTACTTCTAATGCTTAATAAGCTCAGCCATGCCTGCACACTCAATTGAGCTGCTTGATCAGAGCATAACATTTTAGTTGAGTGTACTCAGGCCAGAGGTACGCTGCAGTTGTGTTCGCCTTGCTGGGAGTGACACTTCACCAGCACAGTCTCACCGGCGACTTCTTCCACGCTGTGAACGTGCCCGGCAGCGTAGAGCTTTTCTCCTTTACGACGAATGGCAGGGCGTATTCGACCGTGTAATCTTGAGATTGGTCTGAAACCACATAGCAAAACTTGCGCCATTTGTTCGTTTCAAAACAAGCATGAACATGCGATCACGTTGGCAGATCCGCGTCGGCAGCGTGAGTAGCGTGGACCGTCAGTGTCAGTTTTGACGGAAGGTGCCGCAAGAGGCGCTGACGATCGCTGCTCGGACGCGCCGCCAGGTCCCGCACACTCTCAAGTTCAACAAATGGCCACAGAGGGCGAAAAATCAATCGAGGCGCGTTTCAGCGTAAGCGCGCAAGTGGAGCTACTGTAATTTGGTCGAATACTTTAATTGGTGCTTTCTCTGCTAGGGGCGCTGAACATGCTGATTTTTTTAATTTACACAAACCATTGACATAAACAATCGAGGTGTCTAAGGATGTTTTTTTACCTCAGGCAAATAGGCAGTTGATTTTTTTTTTAAATTTGATTGTTGAAGCTGCTTTTTAGTCATAGCGTCAAGGTTTTTGTACTTGATTAACCACCGACAGCCGACAGCCTATTGGTATCGATGTGTTTTCCTGGCCGTTGGCGTTCGAATACTACGGCGGTAAAACCACAGAACACCTATACAAACTTAGAGAAGGGAAACTGTACCTTCCACAGTGCTACGGAAATAAGCGTAGCGGTGGCGTCGTGAACTAAAGTATGCGACCACAGGTGGCGCTGTACAACAGGAAACAAAGTAGGGAAACGACAAAAGACGGAGACGTACAAAAGCACAGTTCGCAATAGGGTATCAGAAAATTTGGACGTGGTAGTTCATAGTGTCTTTTTTTTTTTTGTTTCTCATTGGTTAACCTAGGTAGGATATTAGGCAGCATAGTAGCAAGAGCTTGGTGGCGCAAGCCACCGCCCCGTTCCAAAGGGGACGCTCATAACATCCATCCATCCATCCAGTGTTATTTAAATTTAGTGTTAGAAAATCAGGTGTTATTGAACAGACAGTGGAGATACAGGGCCAAGAAATACCTCGGCACCAACCGAGTGGTGGTTGGTGGTGGTTGGTCGTGGCTCGCGGACGCTCCTGTGGACGAGGCTTCAGCGACTTCGTTCGTAGCTAAGTACTCTTTTATCTTTATTAGCTAGTGTTTTGAAGGGTTTTCTTTTGCATGGAGTAGGGGCGCAAATTTTGAATTTTCGGTAGGAGTAGGAAACTTACCGGCTTTGTCTAGGTCTGGCGGCTCCCCCGTTAGGCCTAGGGGGTAGTCCTTTCAGCTAGCTCTTCGGATTCTTACATGGAGTAGGGAGTGATAATTCTTTGTTTTTGTTCGGGATAGCGGTCGAGGTCCGGTTTGCGTGAGTGATTTGGCGAACTTGCTCGTTGGGCCTAGGGACGTAGGCCTAGCGATGAAATCGAAAAACGTGAAGGCCGCGGGGGACGGGGAGCAAGTGCAGTGCGACGAGTGCCTGCGCTGGTGCTTCCTCGACGAGACTAAATTCCAGAATTTAGAAGACGCGGTGGGGTCTAGCTTCACGTGCAGGTCGTGCGAGGGCGTCAGGGAAGCCATCCAAAAACTGGAAGGGAATTGGGCGGCTAAGCTTGAAGAGCTTAAGGGAAACCTGAGGGAGGAGCAGGAGAAGCGGGTAGCACTGCAGGCGAAGGTTGAAAATTTCGTCAAAGTGGAGGCGGCCCAGGCCGCGCAGTTGGTGAGGACTGTGGCCGAGCTTGGGGAGGCGAAAGAAAGGAGCGCCGAACTGCAAAGGCGGCTCGACGCTCTTGAGACTCGGGCAGCGGATAATGTCGGGTCAGGACACCAAAGCGAGGGCGAAGTGGGAGGCAGGGAGCCAAAGCAAGCGGTCGCCAGCTCGCCGCCGGTGAATCGGCGTAGCTGTAGCGAAGCAGCGCAACACGCCCCGAGTGAGGCGACGCTGCAGCCACAGGAAGCCGGGAAGCTGCAGGGAGAGGTAGGAGAGAGTGAAAGGGTGATTATCGCTGGCGACTCAAACATGGCTGGGTGCTCAAAAGCAATTGTGGAGAGGGTGAAAGGCGACAAAAGAGTGGCGGTAGGGACATTTCCAGGGCAGACACTGGGTTCTGTCATGGAGCGAGCAAAAGAAAAGCTCACGGAAAATGGCCACGTGCGCAACCTTGTCGTAGTAGCAGGTGGGCTAAATGACGTCCTGAACAGGAAAGGGCCAGGACTAGCCCAGCGCTTGGCGAAGGGGGTGGACGACTTGCGCAAGCTATCCCCTCAGGTGCAGATAGTGGTGTGCACGGTGCCGGAGGTGCCTGTGCGTGACAGTCACGTACAAAGAACCGTAATGGCAGCCAATGAGGCAATATGGAAAATGAGCCGAGAGAAAGGCTTCGAGGTTGTCGAAGTAAACAGGGAAGTGAGAAGTTGTGGTGGTTTTAAACGAGATGGGATCCACTTCAATTACAGGCTAGCACGAGAAGTGGGCTGGCGACTTGGGGGTCGCGCTGTTGCTTTTTTAGGGGGCCCGCGGGCACTCAGGAGGTCAGAGTAGGTAGTAATAAAGAAGGTCCCCTAGGGGAACATCAGAAGAGCATCGCCGTCGATAACAGAAAAAGGAGGAAAGCAAGAACAAGAGCTCGCCATGCAATAGGCTACATAAACATGCAGGGCGGCAGAAGAAAGGAAAAGTGGGCAGAGATTGAGGAGCAGTTACATAGAGAACAAATAGGGGTGTATGCGGTTACAGAAACGCACCTTAGAGACTCAGAAGAGCCGCCAGTTATTGAGAATTATGTATGGGAAGGGTGCAACAGAACTAATAAGTCGGAAAGAAAGGGAGGGGAAGTCGGAATGCTAATCCATTAGCGAGCCAAATGGAAAAGAGTAAATTCACAATGTCAAGAGCATGTTTGGTTATCAGGTACAATGAGTGGGAAAGAAACTTGGCTTGAAGTTACGTATTTGTGGACCGGAATAAATTGCACAGAGAAGAATAAAGAGTTAGTGGAATGCATAAGCGCTGATATTAGGGGTTTCGGGAATGGTGCTGAGATAGTTCTATTAGGTGACATGAATGCCCACATACAGGATTTAGATGGCTATACCGACAATAACGGGAAGTCAATGCTAGACCTTTGCGAGCAACATAACCTCGTGATCGTGAATACAGGGCCTAAGTGTGAAGGACAGATCACGTGGGAAGTGGGAAACCGGCAATCGACCATTGATTACTGTCTGATGACAGAAGGAATTCATGATAAGTTGAGAGAAATGGTCATCGATGAGGAAGGGTTTAGCAGCGTAGGGAGTGACCATAAACGCATCATTTTGAAAATGGGATATGTAGTTGGGAAAGAGAGCAACGAAAGCAAAATGGCCAGTCCAAATTTGAACGCTGAACAAATAGCAAATATAGTCACTAGAGTGGAGGAAGAAATTGGCAAGCCGCCAAGTAAGGGGTGGGAATATGGTGAGCTTCTAAGTGTAGTAACGACAGAAATACGGAAAGAGAAACAACATGTTCATTGGAAAGGAAAAAAGAAACCGAAAAGCTGGTGGAACAAGGAGATACGAGAAGCGATCGCCGAACGACAGAAAGCATCTCGAGAGCACAGGCAGGCAAAGAAGGCGCAGTTGCCACAGGATGAAGTAACCAGTAAATGGGAAATATACCGGGAGAAAAAGTCTATGGTTCAAATACTGGTGCAAGCAAAATTAAAAGGTGAAAGTGAAAGTTGGTTGTCAGAAATACGTGAGAAAAAGAAGGCCGCACCTAGAATATTTTGGAATCGCATAAAATTATTAGGCAGGAAGTCAACAACAATACAACAACATATCCTAGACGAAGATGAAAACAGACTGGAAGGAGAAGCAGCAATAAATTACATCCAAAAAGTAACAGCCGAATCTTTCCAAGGCAAGGACGAGGTTGTATTTGAAGAAAAAAAGAGCATGAAAGAGACCCAAGGGGGAAAGGAGCTAGTGCTTACAAATTTAAACTGGAAGAAAGCGGAAGAGAAAATTCCTAAGCGCACAGCCACAGGGCTAGACGAGGTTCCCGTTAGGCTGATAAATGAACTGGGACCAAAAAGTAAGGAAGCTCTCGTGAAAGCAGTTGAAAAAACTTTAAGAGATAGACGAATACCAGACAGTTGGCGACAAAGTAGAATGAATTTAATTTATAAAGGTAAGGGGGAGAAAGACAGAATTCACTCGTATAGACCGTTGACCATTACATCGGTAATATACAGGCTAGCAATGCAGGCAATCAAATTAAAGCTTCAAGCATGGGCAGAAAATAATGGCATTTTGGGAGAGCTTCAGAATGGCTTTAGAATAGGTAGGCGTTTGGATGATAACTTGTTTGTTCTTACTCAGTGTATTGAAATATCAAAAGCAGAAAGCAGACCGTTATATGTGGCCTTTTTAGACATTACAGGAGCATACGACAACGTAGACCGCAGCATTTTGTGGGATATTCTGGAAGGGGAAGGCTTAGGTAACGATTGTATACAGCTTTTGAGAGAGATTTACCTAGAAAATACTGTTTGCGTTGAATGGGAAGGGATGAGGAGCGCGGAGAAAGTTCATATCAACAAGGGACTGAGGCAGGGGTGCCCTTTATCCCCGCTGCTGTTTATTATGTACATGGTGAGGATGGAGAGGCCGCTAGAAGGAAGTAATATCGGGTTTAATCTCTCATACAAACAGGCAGGTACAGTAATAGAGCAGCAACTCCCAGGTTTATTTTATGCGGACGACATTGTGTTGCTCGTAAACAAGCAAAGTGATTTGCAACGTCTGGGTAATATCTGTGGACAGGAAGGCAACAATTTAGGTTTGAAATTTAGTGTTAGAAAATCAGGTGTTATTGTATTCAATGAAAACAGTGAACAGACAGTGGAGATACAGGGCCAAGAAATACCTCGGGTAACAGAATATAAATACCTTGGTATATGGATAAACGAAGGCAACGGATATATGGAAACACAGGAAAAAACCATAACAGTCAAGGGGAAGAGAAATGCAGCCATAATGAAGCACAGAGCGCTATGGGGATACAATAGGTACGAGGTCCTCCGAGGTATGTGGAAAGGGGTAATGGTTCCAGGACTTACTTTTGGAAATGCGGTTGTTTGCTTTAAATCAGGGGTACAATCAGGACTCGACGGGAACCAAAGATCACTGGGTCGCCTCGCATTGGGCGCTCACGGGAAGACTACAAATGAAGCTGTGCAAGGGGATATGGGCTGGACTAGTTTTGAAGTGAGGGAAGCTCGCAGTAAAATTGAGTATGAAGAACGGCTGAGGAATATGGAAGAAAGTAAATGGGCTGGGAGAGTGTTCAGGTATCTGTACAGGCAAAACATTGATTCACAGTGGAGGAAAAGAACTAGGAAGAAGCTTACCAGCAAGTATGCGGCCTGTGGGGTGGGCAACACAGCAACAAAGAAGGTCAAGCGGAAAGTCAGAGAGGCTGAATTAATCTCATGGGTGGCGGCAATGGAAAAGAAACCTGCCACGAGTAACTACTTAAGGGGAAAAAACGAAATTAGGAAAGAAACCATTTATGATAACTCAAAGGGAAGCTCATTACTTTTCGAAGCGAGATCGGGATGCCTTAGAACACGCACCTATAAAGCGAGATATAAGAAGGAAGAAGAAGCATGTGCTTGTTGCGGTGAAGCTAGGGAAACGACGGAGCATATTTTATTAGAATGTGAAGACGTCTATCCAGCGGTCGATTTATGCACCACTGGCCTCCTTGAAGCCCTCAACATCTCAACGTAACATCTCAAAGCTGCTCTCAAGAGCAGCTTTGCAATTGCCAAGCTGCCTAACAATATGCAGGTATCCTGCTTAATGAAGAATTCGCGGATGCTGGTCTGAAAATGCCGAATTTCATACTACAATAATAGGCTTTATTTCCAAAAATGGAGAAAAAAATGGTACTTGAACCGACGCGCGCGGCTAACGAGAAAGGCGAAAACCCGCGCGCCTGTCAGCCGGCCACTCTAAGGAACCGCGCGCCGCCAGTTTCTCGCTGATACTTGAGTTTGCCCTCTAAGAAAGCGGGTCCTGCACGGCTGGACAGAATGCACTGCCTGTAGCACCTGCCGTGGCCAGGATGCTTTGTAGTGTGCGATCACTCATCCGATATCAGCCGCAGCTAACGCCAGTAAATTACAAGGGGTGAGCACTTCCGCAGCTAGTGCAGCCGTGAAGGCAAGCTCAATTTCGAATTTAACGCGTTCTAACGTAGGTGCAGCTCCAAATAAATCTCCATAAGGAAGGAATCGCCGTTTCGTACTAAATAAGCGCACAGAAACATCGGTATATGCCAGATAATAGCCGGAATGCATTGAAACCTTTGCTAGAAAAGGTTGCAGTGGCGCCACCTCGCGGCGTCAGTGCGAAACGACGTGCCTGGGCGTCGCCGTTCGCGCCACTAGAATACTTTCTAGTTCACTATAGGCGAAACGTTACCTAGATATATAGTTCCCGTTGGTGCCGCGGGGGCGGCGCTGCAGTCGACCGACTGCACAGGCGAGCGAATGTAAATGCGCCACCGGGGGCTGCGTGGAGATAAGTGGCACAATGCTTACGCGTAGTTAGACAACTCCCAGAAGAGTTTCTGTGCGACTTGTTTTTTTTTTTTTGGCGGGGGGGGGGCGCGTTGGGGGCTCTGCTTGCAGTTTTTGATCCGTCCAACCTCTGCTGACAAAAATATCCAGCATGCAAGCAGTTCTCAAGACGCTCAATTAGTACACATAAGTGAATGACTTTGGCGACTTTGCTATACTGTGCCGAGCACCCGTGTAAGACGCAGGTTCTCAGAATTCGCATGCCAGTCTAATTTAAACTTTGCAATTTTGATGAATAATGCCAGAAACATTGTGTATTTACCTATCATTCTATCATTAACAGAGTCACTGATTCACATAAATCCTGATATGTGTTGTGCTTCAAAGAAATCATTAACCGGCTGATTTTCTTATAGTCATATCTTATAACATTAAGAAAATTTGTACTTTGATGGCAGAATGAAACAGATGCTGTACGGTTTAGTCGTTGCCAGATAGAAATTGCAATATATGCCCTTTCATAAGGACGGGCATTTATCTGTGAAATTTGCAGAGGTGCAAACACACGCACGTACAGCTCGCCCCCTCTGTACAGCCCTTCCTTGTGCCCGTGTCGGTTTCGCTAGTTAAAGAAAACCTGCCGGGCCAGCTGCGCATTTCCACGCTGTTGTTAATTGTTGCTTCGTTTCATGTTTGCTTTTTTTTTTTATCAGTGCTTCATGGAATGGCCGGTGAAGTGTTACTCTCCTATACAGTAGCGATTTCCTCTCAAGCTCTTAGCGGGATGTGGACAGAAATTGCAATTTTAATGTTATAACTCTTTAGCATAGTGCTATATGTGCATCGTTCTATACATGAATGCAGCTTTTTGCACACAAGACATGGACAAAGAAGACGCTGAGACACACAAGCACAGACTTACAACAGTGTTTTATGTTGAAGAAAGTGACCGCATATATTACAGAATCTGTGACACATCACGTGTACACCGTCCGCACAAAATTCCTATCTCTACGCAAAATGGATAGCTCCTTGCTGGAAAGGGTGATAAACAATTTTGACACACAGATGTCACTACATCTGTCAATCAATTCTGCTTCGATGATTTCTTGGGTTAACTGATTGTGATTTTTGCTGACAATTGAGCATGCACTACATAGCAGTTTACATGTGACCGTATTTGTGGCAGACTTGTGGCGTCTGCCTGACTACACATACAATTTCTACAGTCGGCATCCAAAAATACCCCTCTCATTTTGTCACATTGTCGCGATTCTCCCGTAGCCTGTCACTAAGACATCGTCCGCTCTGACCAACAAAGTTGAACCCAAAACAAAAATTTGGGTCAGTTAAAAAAATGCCATGTAGAATGACAACACACACACAGTGGTGGGATCGCTGCTACAATTGCTCAAATCTGCTACATTCCATTAAAGCTTCTCCAGGATGAGCATGGCCGAGCAATCTCTGATGCCACGGCGAAGATGCATTGTGGTGGGTACCAGGTGGCGGTTGCTGCAACCTAATGCGAAGAGTGTCGTGAAATCTGCCATTCATAAGGCAGAATGAGCTGAAGAGTCACTTAGCTAATCTAATTGAGTACCAGGTGCCAGTACGTGCTTACGCATCATGGAGGAAGGAACCTCCATGTCACCCATACGACTGCTGCGCCATTAAGCTCCGTGTGTAATAACTGGTTGTGCGTAGTTTAGGATAAAAGTCTGTCGGGCCTAGTAGTGCATGCTCGGTCCATTATGCATTGGTGGTGTGTCACGCATTCATACCTAGTACTGCCAACGTGGCCTTGGTGGGAGAGGTGATCCTGGACCGACGACGTGCCCCCCATGTGTTTGGCACAGCAGCTGTGTCATGGTGCACTCAGCAAGCTCAGCAACATTTATCTGTGTGTGCTCGTAACGCAGCGGACTTGTAGCTCGGCCATTTTACTAGCTGCAGGACTTTACTACGAAAGTGAAATCGCTCTATTGGCTATTAGCATTCCGTGTGACTGTATTGCCGCGAGTTTCTTTGTGCCTTTATGTGGGTTGATTTACCACTACGGACGAGCAGTATTTTTTCGAGTGTGCTGGTTGACTTAGTGTGGCCGCGGATGGTTGTAATTTGCTTGTGAGGGGCTGTGTGCATCGGTTAACTTCATCGAGAACAATAAAAATGGTTCCGGAGTACCGGCGCGCACCAATGCTAATGTGCAGGAATAGGGTCCAGCCAATAACAATACAAAATTATTGTTGACTGGTACAACATCAGCTCCAAAGCTCTTGACCATTACCACCAGTGCACATAGAAAGGAGCTTAATAACGTAGTGGTTTGAATCAGTGATATGACTGACCCGTCGCGCGCGTCCACATTTAGTCTCATTTTAACCCTTTCAGGGTCGATTTTTTTTTTACCACATGCGACCGTTCAGGGTAGATTGTCCTTATTGCTGATTCCAATTCTTCTTAGGGACCTATTTCGAAAAAAATTTATCGTAATTTTTCTGGGGTGACCGTACGGTGACAAAAAAAAATATGTTGCATTGGTATATATGTACTATTCATTCATGAATAACAACAATGAAAAAGGAAATAAACTTACCGGAATTAAAAATTTTATGCATTGTTATACACATACCTAATTCAAGGCTTTGAAGATGCGCACACGAGAATATTTCTCAAGTCTCAAATGTTCTTACTTTTGCACCAATATGTACTTCCATAGCATAATCAAATTACGTAGGTGCGAGCATTCAAGAAAACTGTGTGGTTGTGTGCCGGTCAAAAAAGCAAAACGTGTGACAAACTTTCACTAATATTCATCTTATCACCAACCAGAGGCAAATTAGTTTTCGCGAGTCTCCAAAAAGAAAACAAATGGAAATGCATGCACGGCGGCATCCTTCCTAGGCGCACCCCTGTGAGCATTAAACGAGTGAGAAACAAGCGGTCGCCCTATGAGTGATTAGTGACGAGATAACTATCAGTTTTGCAAGTGCAAGAAGCCGAAACTGCATGCAGAACAAAACCCAAACCGCTGCCCATGCACGCCAATGCACGGGCGGTAGTATATAGATGCGCTGGAGCAAACTAGCTCTAAAACAAACCAGGCAACGAAAACCGAGAGCAGGAGGCACTCGAAAAAAATTCCCTGTATTCCCACATAGTGGCAGCACACGGCAGAAAAGAAAAAGTTAGGAAATTGGCATGCTTCTTAAATGTACAGACGGCGCCGTAAATATACGGCATCAACCATTTTGAACTTGTTCGAGGCGCCTTATATTTATGTCATTGACTCTGAAAGGATTAATTGGCTGTGCTCTTACGAGCAAGCTAAATCTACAGCCAAGTAGGTTGAGCTTACCATTGAGGAAAGGTACCAGGAGAAGGTAAATATGTCATTGCGGCCTTGATAATGAAGTACAAAAAAAAAATGAAGACACAAAAATACATATGCCGCACATACAGGACGCACTTATCAATTTATTTATTTAAAAACACAAACAACAAAATTACACACAATAGGACGTTTCATCCATGTGTTCTCTGAAGTCCGACTTCATTATCGAGGATGCAATGACGTACTTACCTTCTCCTGGAATCCTCGCCTCAATGGTAAACTCAACATACTTAGCGGTAGATTTAGGTTGCCAGTAACTGCACACTCATTTAAATTGAGGCTATACATGGACATGCGCAATGGGCCAGTCATATCACTGCTTCAAACCATTACATTATTGAGCTGCTTTCTATGTGCACTGGTGGGAATGGCCAAGAGCTGATTTTGTTGCAGTCAACAATAATTGTGAATGGTAATTTGCTGGAGGCTATTTGTGTGCCTCAAGAATGGTTCCAGAGTACATTGAAGAGCTGGCGGACTAACTCGGCGCTGTCCAGAGGGCCTGTGTGATGGCAGAGGGGTTCGGCCTCTCTGTCCCGACGTGGTAGCGGCCCGCATCAGGACCTAAATAAAGTTCTTCATACCATCATACCACACTGGCGTGCGCCATTGCTATTATTCTCGAGGAAGATAATAATGTACATAACCACTCACAAACAAATTACTACCATTCGCGGCCACACTGAGTCAACCAGCGCACATGGATAAAAAAGAAAAGTACTGCACGATCGCAGAGGTAAAGCGAGTCACATAAAGGCACAAAAAAAAGAAAACTCACGGCATAGTCACATGGAATGCTAATGGCCAATGAAGTAATTTCCTTTCGTCCTAAAGTTGTTCAGGTAATCAAAACGGCCGAGCTACAAGTTCACTGCGTTATGAGCACACACGGATAAATGCAATACAGCAAAGCAGCTGATAACAAGCCAGAAAGTTTCAATTTGCTGAGTGCACCATGATACAGCTGCCGTGCCAAACGCATGATGTGCACGTCGTTCGTTAACGGAATCCTCTCCCACCAAGGCCACATCGGCAGTACGAAGTATGAATGCGTGACACACCACCAATGCATAATGGATCTAGCACGCCCTACTAGGCCCGAGAGAACATCCTAAACTACGCACAACCCGTTATTATGATGCATATAGCTTAATGGCAGAGCGCTAATATGCGCGATATGGAGGTTTCTGAAAGCTGATGAAGTCAATGAGATGCATATATGTAGCGGCCTGCACGTTGCAGCATGAACTGGCACATATGAAGGACATGCTGTAAAATGGTTTTTCGGCCTGACGTAGGTATGCCGTGTGCGAACTGCGACGTTTACCTGAACAAAAGATTCATTTTCAAAAAGTGCTTGAAGCAGCATGGGTATGATGCGAAAACGAAAAATGTCGCTTGCAACGCACTTACAGAGAACATGGCAGCCTCTAACCATGATATTGGCCTTGGATGAGGCTTTCATTATCACCAAGAATCTGGATTTCACGCAGTATCCTGGGTGCTTCCTATCACTCTACACAAAAGGCTGAATTACAGCAATGGCATTATTCCGTATGCGTACACAAGATGCCTATAGGTCGAATTTCTAGCAGTTAATGTTTGCAAACAAAGCTTCCGTACAAATAAGTGGGAGCTCTTATAAGTCACATGCTATCAAATATCTTTATAACCACGTTGAAAGGGAGTAGAAATTCATTATGCTCATCACTGCCGTTCACTGCATTGCATGCGTAATGAAGTGCACAAATTTTAACCTGCATAGAAGACGGCCTTGCAGCCAGTAGAACCGCTACATGGCCACGTGCGCTGAACAGGAAGCATCAAAAGAAATTTCGGCGTCCTCAACACACAACTTCTTAGCGTCTGACACGATTGCGTTTATGATAGCTGCCTTCTGGTTCAATGTGATGGTCTTTCGTTTCCGCTTTCAATTGGCATCATGAAATGGCGGTGCGGTTGAATAGGTTGCACGCTGCAACGCAAACGTTTGTCGCATTTGAGCAGCAAGGGCCACACAACGATGCCTGGTTTCTGAGGTTGCATCGGTGTAGTCTCTGAGGCCACGCCTAGCTGCACTAGCCTGCGCGGTGCCGCAGCTGGAGAAATTGCGCTGGCGATACTCAGCAGCTGCTTATGCGCAGCTACACGCAGATGAGAAGGAACAGTGTTCGACGGCGCATTCAACGCAATTAGCTAAAAATTTTGGCACCGAATTTGTGCCGAACCCCCCCGGAATGCGGTTGAGTCTGCTAAGGTCTGACATTTCTTGTTTTGGAGTCAAATCTAGTCTGGGAAATCTATTGGCAGGGTAATTTTACTTTGTTGAAAGAAGGTTTTAAAATATGGATATCTACGGAGATTTCAACGGGGATTTCACTTTGTTACATCCAATAATAGTTATGTTCCGTTTTATTATTATAACGAAGTTTCACTGTAACATGTATTTGTTAATATCTTTTTTACCTTCTAATTACAGGGGACACCTGAGCTCAAGCAACATTAGGAACAAGCTACATTGCCTGCGCATGCATCAGCCTGTGGAACTGTCTAAGCCAGCTCCCTGAATCATTAAGTGACCAATGTGCGACAAAAGACAGTCACAAAGCAAATCTATAGAAGGTGCATTAGAAACATTTAGCTTATGTAAGGGTGTTATTGATTTGATTTATTTTAAAAATCTTTGAAACCTTTAGCCACTTTAGCGCTTCATTTGTGTGATTCATCACTCTGCATGTTAAGCGTGGCTTTAACATGTGTTATCACTTTTGTGGCCTTGCCAATACTTCAGTAGTGCTATGGTGGGTTGTAAGAAATGGGCCACAGGCATTGGCGCTGTCGGTACAGGCAAACGTTTTTCAATATTATGAGGATTAGGAACATTCCCATTGATTAGTCCATTTAGCAAGTATCAGGAGACACTCAATTCCTTCATAATTAATGCTATAATGGAAGGGTGTATTGTATTTCTAATTTCATGTCTGTGCCAAACATCCTCGTAAGGAAAACTTCCGTGATAGTGTTGCTGGAGTCCTTGATATTATTCCATCTGCAAATCTAGAACAAAGCTGACAAGTAAACGATCTTGAATCGTCCCAGTCCATCGAATATGTGCAGTGTGTGCCATTTCTACCCAGGTGACTGAAGCTTAGCAACATTTCGTTGGACAGTTGATCTGGAAGGAGACACTCTGGATTGCAATGATTGAATTTTAGCATATAGAGCCTACTTA
Source organism: Dermacentor variabilis (assembly GCF_050947875.1). Lineage (NCBI taxonomy): Eukaryota > Metazoa > Arthropoda > Arachnida > Ixodida > Ixodidae > Dermacentor > Dermacentor variabilis. The sequence continues at coordinate 3,295,550 of NW_027460302.1, read as the reverse complement.
AAATATAACGTTTGTGCTAGTGCTTCCCCTGACAAGTGTTCCTGCTGTAAATCAACAGGTTTGGTTGGTTTTGCTGTCATATTTTGGAAGTACTCCCTAGCCCAATGAATAAGAGGTGCTTTTCAAATTTTTAGAGTGCTCATGCTTGCAATGAGTGTTAAAAATTCCCGACTAGAAGTTCTGCCACTTTTTAACGAGCTTTGAATGTTTTGTACTTACGTTACCTTAAGACCTTAAATGACCTGCAACTTAAAATTTACAAATCTTGCTCAGTGAATTGCTTTACTAAATTATAGGGCTACATTACACAAATATTGACTAGAAGATATTGTACCTTGCTCTTCAAAAGTCTGTTTAGTATGTTGGGAAAACATATTTAAGATGGTTACAAAACGTCTCGCAGAATTTCTTACAGCTGCTTTACAACAGCTATAAGAAGTTTTGCAAAACATCTCGTAGGCGTTTCTATAATGGCTACAAAATGTCTCGGCCATTTTTAAAATGGCTACAAGATTTCTTGCAAAACGTCTTATATCCCTTATTTAGCGGTGCGTTAGATGGTTTTCACGATGGCTACAAGATGTTTTAAGACATCTGGGCAAAGTTTTGGTAAGACATCTTCAAATAATCACAAACATCTTGCCAAGACATTTTGAAGATGTCTTGTAAACGTTTGATTTTATGCACACTATAAGGACAGTAATTAAACATTTAAAGGAACGGCATGCTTCACATACAGGGATATATTTGTAGATCTGCTGTGTTCGTTGAAGAAGTGTGGTACAACATTGTGCACCGAGTTTTAATGGGTTGCACTCTTGCAGACATGGCGAAATTGTCAAAAAAATGTTTTCCTTGCCTGAATCAAGTTTGCAGATTTACAGGCTGTCCGAAAATGGGGTGCTTATATTGAATGGCAGCTAGGGACTTGTTGAGTAGAACCGATTAGCAGCCGTGCGTTAATTCTCTCAGGAACTGGTAATCTCCGTGGCTTGTCTGGCGATCTCCTTCAATGTGCCAGCAGATGAAATGAAGTAGAAACATATAGTCTAATCAAATGGTATTTGACTTCAGAATACAGTATTAAAAATCACTGAAAAGCCTTTGTGTTCAAATGTAACAAATACCAGCACTTTTGAAATCTCGAAGGAGAAGGGCAAGTGAGGACACTTACTCTGAATGATTGTGCTGCTGGAGAATCGTGGCTGCTGCGCCTCTGTGCAGAGGTGCAACAGCCACAATTTTAGAACCTGGGCTGCCAAAGACGGCTGGAGACAGCAGTCTTCTGAAAGACCACAGGCCACTCACTATTACCAGTGTTCTATACAGGCTGTTTGGGCCAAAAGGCAGGGCCTACTCATGGAGCTACAGAACAGTTTTTGCTAGCACAGATGAGGACTCAGTGACCTCTTCTTGCTGAGCCAATGCGTTGAGATTGCCTGCAAGCAGTGCCGAGGAGTGGCAAGTTCCTTGCATAGCGCAAGAGCATACGAGTGTTCCGCAAGGCTCACTGTTGAGCCAGATGGAATCATTGGGCATAACTGAATGGACTGACCTCTTAAGACGATTCTACTGTAGGAGCACTGTAGTGAATCAGTTAGATGCATCTCACACAAAGCCAGTTTCTCTTAATATTGGCCTCAAGCTGGGGGGTCTGCTGTACATGCTGTACACAGCAAAAATCTAGCATGCGATACTCCAATCAAGCCTGGATTTTTATTTGTGCTTCACCTGTGACGGCTCACCAGAAGTGTGGATGCTCGCACAACTTGTATTCGCAGGTGAACTGGTGCTTCTGGCAGAAATGGCAGAGAAACTCATGGAGCTGTTGCACATAGTGGCTGAACATCTTGCATCGCTGGTACTCCGTTTCAACACAAGGAAGTCCCTTCCTGAATTTCTCTGAGCCTGCAAACAACAAGGCACCTATGACGCTACCGAATGGTGACAACAAAGTGGTGGCAACGAAGTGCCAATACCTCAGAGTCACTACTAGTGCGAAGGGCAGCACAGCGGGCCAGCTGGGTTCTTCGCAGGCACTGCCTTTGGGGTTGCAACAGGTACACAAACTGTCGAAATGTGCACATACCAAGTTTGACCTTTACAAATGCCACTGTGTGCTTGTCAAGGAAACTTGGAGTTGGTTGGAGTGCGTGTAGCATGAGGTGGGCCGTCTTTCCGTGGGTTGTCATGGGTGGGTGGCCATTGAGGCAATACAAGGCACCCTCGAGCGGTCCTCCTTGGAGACCCAGAAAGCCCAGACGAAAATTGTCCACGAAAACTGTCGGCGCCGCATGGATGACTCCGGGTGGGCTCGTTGACAGTTTTGCTACCTACAGTTTAAACGCACCTGAACACGATGGTGTGCACGTGTGCATTGGCTGTGTTGCAAATTCGGCCTGTTTGTGAACCTGGAGCAAGGAACCTCTGGAGGCAGCAAACCAAGGCCCTCACAGGCGCGAGTTTGGGAGATGGAGACAACGCTGTGGAGGGCAGCTCTTGAGAAGAAATCCACCCTCCAGCTCTACCATGCCCAAAAAAGCGATATAGACAAAGAACAGTGGCTGTACGACAACAGCAAAAGCAGCTCCAAGGCTTGGGGGGGGATGACTTACGCATGCTTGTCAACCATCGCCGCTTCGCTCCTACGCCCGTAGTACACGTCGCTGAGTGAAAACGGCAACTGCGGACCATCTAATACTTCAGTGCACATGCCTTTTCCCAGCGCTGATAGATGGCACTATTTTTCCTCAGGCACAGGGCTTTGTGGGTGCACCTTGTGCATTGAACACTGCCGCCATATCAACTGCAAAGGCCCGGCTCTAGTTCTGGTGGCAGATGACACAGCGGTAAAGACGCAACTGCAAGTGTGAGTGACTGATGCAATGACTCCAAGCACTGATACTCCCTTTCGTGCAGTGTCTCCCACTAACTTTCTCTGTTCCTTTTTCTCTATGTGCAGTGTTTTCATTTTATTTTTTCTTCAATAACTTGGCTTGGCTACAGAGTTCGTAGCTGCCTGATTCAAAGGGAATAGCCACATCAACATTATCATCGCCGATAAATCACCATGCTCACAACGTATGGGCTTGTATGGAAGCTTTGCTGCCAGGTATATTTACCATGTACAAACTGCATATTTGTGCATGAACACACACACACACACACTGCCAAACATGCATGTGCAAATCCACATACACATACATGCACAGACATATGTATGCACATACACAAGGATGCTTACGGCCAAAGCACACATGCACACAAAACTAGCCGAAAACATGCTGGAGAAAGGCGACCGGCAAGTTGCAACAACAGTAAACGACCGCACCGGACAGAACCAATATGGCACCATCGCTTTCGAAAGGCAGCGCAGACTGGGTCAAAGGGTGTCTCCACCTTGAATGGCAGCACCGCTATCGAGACCCTATTTTTTCTGGACACCCGGCACCATCTAGCTGCACTGCCGAGAAGTCCACACGTGGCCTCCGAGACAAGAAGCCTGATGTGCTCGTGTCCGCAAATTCTGAGAATTGTCCCCTTGATTGCTGCACAATCAGTGGCGCATACTCAGTGACCAAACTTGGCAAGAGGTTCACTAAAGAGCGGAACATACTCGGTGCATTTCTGAACAGCCTGCTAAAGTGTCAGGATGCTGTCCTTGAGGAACCCTTGTGACGTGGTTTCGATTCCACTTAGCATCGAAGGTTAATGGATCTTTTTCATCCATTGCAAAGCAGCACATACTACCCAAGTTGGCGTTCATCGAAGAGTGGCACACACCCAGTGACCCACGTAGGAATCAAAGAGGTTCACTCTGTATGGGTCTGCAGAAGACCTACAGTATTGATAAATAAATAAATAAATGAATAAACACAGACCGAGTAAAGCATACACAAGTCGCATCAAAGAGTTTCTTCGAACAGCGTTACCTACCCAGTCCTGCATGTCGGTGTGAAAGAGGTTCGTTGAAGGGTGTCACTTATGTAGACATTACCACATAGCAGTGACAATGTGTATCGCCGAAGTTGGTTCAGTGGTTGGTTTCAAACCCTGTTACCTCAGCACAGCAGCCCGTTTGTACTAACCATTAGACCACAGATTACCCAGTGACCGAGGTAGGCGGGAAAGTGGTTAGGTACAAACTTATGTAGATACATAGATACAAATATATTACATAAAAATGATGATAGCTGTCAGAATGAGCGTGAAGTACCCTAAAATGCTAATGCAATAAGAATTGTGTGACTTGCTTCAAGTGATGGCAAACAACATTGCCTTGGTTCTGCACAACTACGTGGTGATCAAAGATATTTTAGATTTCGGCACAAGTTATGTGGGACACCCTGTATATGTAAATCAACATTAACGAAAGATGTAATACAGGAGAACTATGACATTTTATAATGATTTCATTCAAAGAAAGCTTTATTTCCCCAGCCATAATCATGCTTTAGGCCAATCCACATTGAGGACAAGGTGTAACCATCCATGTCGTGTCAGCCCCATGATGCCACAGATGGTGGTGCCAGATTGTCCACTATGGATTATTGTAAGAAACTCTATGCCTGCAGTGCTATGTAAAACAAAACTGTAATTGTAAGGCTTACATTTTTAATCACTCCAGATTTGCTTCAGTAGCAAGGACTATGATATTCATGAGCACTACGTAAAGAAAGGAACTTAACATCAAAACAACAACGAAAAAAGGTGCTGATATTTGCAAAGGTTCCAGGGCCAGTTCTCCCAAATTTGATTAGTGGCACTGTTCACTGCACAGAAGTTCCAGAGCAGATGACACATTGCAGAAGACACCATGCCGGCTCATCCACGGCACAAAGTTTCATACTAAAAGTGAGTACCACACCGGTACTCACTGGAGCGCCCTGGAGCTCCATGGCTTCATCTGCACACCAGGGCGCCCTGTTACACTGGTGCAATTTGTCGAAGATGCTTTAAGATTACCAGAGGGAAATATGGCACTGCAGTCATTAAGCCTCCATAGGATTCATGGGCAGTACACAGATTCTTTGACAATTTGGCATTGGATACCTTAAGAAAGTGCATCACAGTTAACTGTTCTTTTTGGCACAAGTGGCAAGTGTGCTAGCCTTGCACTATTTCCTTCAAATTGTTAACGGCTTAAATTCACAAATAATTAACTTTAATAAATATTTTCACCGCGTAGGTCCCACGATAAGCAGTACCACAATGCTATCAAGTATGCTGCTGCCAAATCTGGAATGTGCGTGTTTAGTAAGGCTCACAATGTGCAATTATTTCATATATCTGAAGCAACTATATTCGTCTGCAGTCTCCTGAAATCCATAGAGTAGAATTATAGCTTAAATGAGACTAATTGCAGCCAATCTGCAATAAAAAAATTACCTTCAGAAACAATGAAAGAACTCACAAGATCATTTGAAAATCACATGGATGAAGTTTATGCAAATTTATGCACTGCCCATAATTTCCATGAAGGCTGAAGAACCACATGGGTAACATATGTAGACACAAGCACCAGATTTTTTCTCTAGTGCACTTCGTACAGTCCACACGGGCATGACGGCGTTGCTTGCAAGACACCTTTGTGCTGTAGGACTCCAGACTTGATGCCCGTTCCGTGCCTCCAAGTTGTGAGACCGTCGGGGGCAATTGTTGACTTATGGAAGTTGGGCCTTTTCACGGCACTTCTGCATCAGGGCTCGCAGCAGGAACTGCTTTCTTGACAGCTCTCGAATGTGCTGCAGTGTGCACGAGTGAATTACACTGTTAGTCAATCTAGCTGACTGATGGACTCATATAGTTTAATGTCCTAACACAACACAATGGCTAAGACAAAGATTGTAGTGGAGGGCTACAGATTAGTCTTGACCACCTAATGTTCTTTAACTTGCATACAAAGTGCTATACATGAGCATTTTTGCAATCCTACACCCCCTGCACTGTGACCAAAAATTAAGCCTGCAATTTCCTATTCAGCAGTAGAACTTAATAGGCACCAAGTAACCATGGTTACCAATTTGGCTTCTGCATCATTGCCCACCACAAACAAGAAAAGATGTGCTGTGGCACTGTAACTGCTGCCTTTCTATGCTTATAATTTGCCCCTACATTTGCAGTCACCCCTGTGGTCATGAATACCCCTAGTGAGTAGGTCAGAATTAGACAAGACTAACCGTTGCCTGGAAGGTATACCTGGCAAATAACTGCACACTCAACAATGTTAACACACTGTTCTTAACAAACAATTATTGGCACAAGCAAAGCTCCAGAAACTCTTTCGTTTTGTGAATTTGGTCGTCAGTGCCATATCTCCTGGCATCACACAAATACAGTCAAACCTCAATAGATTCGAACCTTGATACATTGAACAGCGCGGTGACTGCAAAATAGTTTGGTGTAGCCAGAATTCGATATATAAAATCACGTAAGAAATGTGGCAGAAACCTCTGCAAATCAATCGATTAACCAAGGATCAGGGATTGTTGTTCAGAGCGCGTTCAGTTGCACCACACGCAATTGGCCTAGGCTGCGCCAGCATCGTCAGCCGGGAGCATGCGGTCGATTGCGCCACATGCAATTGGCCTAGGCCGCGCCAACTTCATCGGCCGTGTGAAGTTGGCGCAGCCTAGGACAATCGTGCCCTAATCATGGCACAGTAAATACTGAATTGAAGCTTCACACAAAGTATTTATTTATTTGGCTGAAACTACTGCAGCACTGTAGCCTGCTTCTTACTGGCAGCCGCGTGCTTAAACACGGAGTCCTCAATACAGTCTAAACGATCTACAAGCAATTGGCCGACGGCGTAGAAGGGCCAAAGCAGCTACAGCCTCAGTTGAAGTCGGGAGCAGGGCAACATCAGCGCTTGCGAGATCAACCTCAGCAGTGTCTTCGTTTGGCCACTACTTCTGCTGTGATCTCCACGTCCGTCAATCGAAGCATTTTGAAACACTGTCAATTGTCAAAACACTGTCATTTTGGAACTTCATACTTAATTGGAATTCGCGATGCCAAGCGAAGCCAAGCGTCCACTTCCGCCAGATATGTTACGGAGGAAGACACAGACGAAAAGCTATATACAAGTATATTTACAAGGAAATATGCTGCACTTGGCCAAAAGCCAACAGCCCGTGCTAGCCTCTAATTGTTGTCGTCGTCTTCACGCTGCTCGCCTCTTAGTCATCGCAAATACTGTTCTGCAGCAATATGACAGTGCACCTGTCCACTCTCGACGCAGCACAACATGGAAGTACCCCGTTCCTCGTCGCCTTTTGGGTGAAAGAAATGACCACTTCTACCATTATTTTGCCCAGGGACTTATGGTTGTTGGAGAGCAGGAGTGGTTTCTTACCGAAGAAGCACAAAACCAAACTTTGTGAGTACACGTCCCAACAATGAAAAAGAAAAAAACTGCTTCAGGTGCCGCAAATGAGAAACCGTGTCGTCCCCATACCCGAACCCATATGGGTGGCACCACGCACACAAAAAAGACAATAATAAGAAAAGCAGAACAATGCACACACTATTTTCCGCCATGGAACGTTCGATTGGGTTGGTAAGAAAAGTGCACCGCACTTATAATTATTATCTGTTTTGTGAGCAGCTCACTTAAGTTTGTAGACGAAAAATAAGTCTACACAAATATGTACTCTTAAACATTCAATATTTGGCTGTAATGATCAACAGTGTCCCTTTCACGTACAGAGAGCCCCAAAGTGCTTGGCCAAACTAGCCCAAACGCCCGCATTCCGTCGCTTCGGCGCAGCCACGAACAGACGCTCCCATAGAATAAAGAACCACCTTACACACGAATGGAAAAGCAAAAATACGCAAAAACCAACCAGCTGCCGAAAGTTGGAGGGAGATCGATCATCGCAATGCCTCGTGAGCGCGCGACATGCTGAAGCCACTTTCAACGGCGATTTTCGCCAGGCAGCGTTTTTCTGATCGGTCCGGGTAGCCGGTGGGAGTCTTTCGGACGCCAAGGCGTAAGCGTTCGTCGCCTGAACATTGGTTTTCCGTTCCATGTATCCCCGGGCTTAAGTACATCGAGTGTTGACTCCTCGAGCCCGACTAGGCATTTCGCGCGTCGGCACCTCAGACTGCGAGAATAAGCACATTGAGTATTGACTTCTCGAGCCCGCGTCTAGGCATTTCCTGTTTAGGCATTTCGCGTGTAGGCACCTCGGACTGCGCAAATAAGTGCATCGAGTGTTGACTCCTCGAGCCCGAGAGTAGGCATTTCTTGTCTAGGCATTCCGTGTCTTGGCATTTTGCGCATCGGTACCCTGGACTGCACGAATAAGCGCATCGAGTGTCGACTCCTCGAACCCCAGACTAGGGACTTTACGCGTCGGCACCTCGGACTGCACGAATAAGCACATCGATTGTTGACTCCTCGAGCCCGCGTCTAGGCATTTCGTGTCTTGGCATTTTGCGCATCGGCACCCTGGACTGCACGAATAAGCGCATCGAGTGTCGACTCCTCGAACCCCAGACTAGGCACTTTACACGTCGGCACCTCGGACTGCACGAATAAGCACATTGAGTGTTGACTCCTCGAGCCCGCGTCTAGGCATTTCGCGTGTCGGCACCTCGGACCGTGCTAATAAGCACATAGAGTGTTGATTCCTCGAGCCCGCGTCTAGGCATTTCGTGTCTAGGCATTTCACGCATTGGCACCTCGGACCGTGCGACTAAGCGCATCAAGTGTTGACTCCTCGAGCCCGCTTCTAGGCATTTTGTGTCTAGGCATTTCAAGCGTTGGCACCTCGGACCGCGCGAATAAGCACATAGAGTGTTGACTCCTCGAGCCCGCGTCTAGGCATTTCGCGCGTCGGCACCTTGGACTGCGCGAATATGCACATCGAGTGTTGACTCCTTGAGCTTGCGTCTAGCCATTTCGTGTCTAGGCATTTCACGCGTCGGCACCTTGGACCGTGCATCAAGTGTTGACTCCTCGAGCCCGCGTCTAGGCATTTCATGTCTAGGCGTTTCGCGCGTCGGCACTTTGGACTGCGCGAATAAGCACATCGAGTGTTGACTCCTTGAGCCTGCGTCTAGGCATTTCGTGCCTAGGCATTTCACACGTTGGCACCTCGGACCGCGCGAATAAGCACATCGAGTTTTGACTCCTCGAGCCCGCGTCTAGGCATTTCGCACATCGGCACCTTGGCTGCGCGAATAAGCACATCGAGTGTTGACTTCTCGAACCTGCGTCCCTTGGACTACGCGAATAAGCACATCGAGTGTTGACTCCTCGAGCCCGTGTCTAGGCATTTCCCGCATTGGCACCTCGGACTGTGCGACTAAGTACATCAAGTGTTGACTCCTCGAGCCCGCGTCTAGGAATTTCGCGTGTTGGCACCTCAGACTATGCAACTAAGCACATCGAGCGTCGACTCCTTGCATCTCCTGCTAGGCATTCCGCACGTCGACACCTCAGACTGCGCGGCTGGGTATTTCGTATGCCGGCACTTCGAACTGCTTGACTAAGCACATGGAGCGTCGACTCCTTTATCTGCGGCTAGGAATTTCGCACGTCGGCACCTTGGACTGCACGGCTAGGTATTTCGTGTGCCGGCACTTCGAACTGCGTGACTAAGCACATGGAGCGTCGACTCCTTTATCTGCGGCTAGGAATTTCGCACGTCGGCACCTTGGACTGCACGGCTAGGTATTTCGCGTGCCGGCACTTCGAACTGCGTGACTAGGCACATGGAGCGTCGACTCTTTGTATCTGCAGCTAGGCATTTCGCACGTCGGCACCTTGGACTGCACGGCTAGGTATTTCGCGTGCCTGCACTTCGAACTGCGTGACTAGGCACATGGAGCGTCGACTCTTTGTATCTGCAGCTAGGCATTTCGCACGTCGGCACCTTGGACTGCACGGCTAGGTATTTCGCGTGCCTGCACTTCGAACTGCTTGACTAAGCACATGGAGCGTGGACTCCTTTATCTGCGGCTAGGAATTTCGCACGTCGGCACCTTGGACTGCACGGCTAGGTATTTCGCGTGCCTGCACTTCGAACTGCTTGACTAAGCACATGGAGCGTCGACTCCTTTATCTGCGGCTAGGAATTTCGCACGTCGGCACCTTGGACTGCACGGCTAGGTATTTCGCGTGCCTGCACTTCGAACTGCTTGACTAAGCACATGGAGCGTGGACTCCTTTATCTGCGGCTAGGAATTTCGCACGTCGGCACCTTGGACTGCACGGCTAGGTATTTCGCGTGCCTGCACTTCGAACTGCGTGACTAGGCACATGGAGCGTCGACTCCTTTATCTGCGGCTAGGCATTTCGCACGTCGGCACCTTGGACTGCACGGCTAGGTATTTCGCGTGCCTGCACTTCGAACTGCTTGACTAAGCACATGGAGCGTGGACTCCTTTATCTGCGGCTAGGAATTTCGCACGTCAGCACCTTGGACTGCACGGCTAGGTATTTCGTGTGCCGGCACTTCGAACTGCGTGACTAAGCACATGGAGCGTCGACTCCTTTATCTGCGGCTAGGAATTTCGCACGTCGGCACCTTGGACTGCACGGCTAGGTATTTCGCGTGCCTGCACTTCGAACTGCTTGACTAAGCACATGGAGCGTGGACTCCTTTATCTGCGGCTAGGAATTTCGCACGTCAGCACCTTGGACTGCACGGCTAGGTATTTCGTGTGCCGGCACTTCGAACTGCGTGACTAAGCACATGGAGCGTCGACTCCTTTATCTGCGGCTAGGAATTTCGCACGTCGGCACCTTGGACTGCACGGCTAGGTATTTCGCGTGCCGGCACTTCGAACTGCGTGACTAGGCACATGGAGCGTCGACTCTTTGTATCTGCAGCTAGGCATTTCGCACGTCGGCACCTTGGACTGCACGGCTAGGTATTTCGCGTGCCTGCACTTCGAACTGCGTGACTAGGCACATGGAGCGTCGACTCCTTTATCTGCGGCTAGGCATTTCGCACGTCGGCACCTTGGACTGCACGGCTAGGTATTTCGCGTGCCTGCACTTCGAACTGCTTGACTAAGCACATGGAGCGTCGACTCCTTTATCTGCGGCTAGGAATTTCACACGTCGGCACCTTGGACTGCACGGCTAGGTATTTCGCGTGCCTGCACTTCGAACTGCGTGACTAGGCACATGGAGCGTCGACTCCTTTATCTGCGGCTAGGCATTTCGCACGTCGGCACCTTGGACTGCACGGCTAGGTATTTCGCGTGCCTGCACTTCGAACTGCTTGACTAAGCACATGGAGCGTCGACTCCTTTATCTGCGGCTAGGAATTTCACACGTCGGCACCTTGGACTGCACGGCTAGGTATTTCGCGTGCCTGCACTTCGAACTGCGTGACTAGGCACATGGAGCGTCGACTCCTTTATCTGCGGCTAGGCATTTCGCACGTCGGCACCTTGGACTGCACGGCTAGGTATTTCGCGTGCCTGCACTTCGAACTGCTTGACTAAGCACATGGAGCGTGGACTCCTTTATCTGCGGCTAGGAATTTCGCACGTCAGCACCTTGGACTGCACGGCTAGGTATTTCGCGTGCCTGCACTTCGAACTGCTTGACTAAGCACATGGAGCGTCGACTCCTTTATCTGCGGCTAGGAATTTCACACGTCGGCACCTTGGACTGCACGGCTAGGTATTTCGCGTGCCTGCACTTCGAACTGCGTGACTAGGCACATGGAGCGTCGACTCCTTTATCTGCGGCTAGGCATTTCGCACGTCGGCACCTTGGGCGTGCAACCAAGCACATTGTGCGTTCACTCTATTATCATTTTGTCACGATAGCTCGTAACAATAGCTATCATACCACCCCTTCATAAAGAGAACTTCATCATGAGCTCTGTTCACGAGGCCCCTTGGGCTGGCACAGACACCTGGCTGCAGAAGTGATCGAGGCATCATACAAAAGTATAATTCTGGAAATCACCTAGCAGCTGCATATCTAACACTGGCTCTCTGATCCTAAGTTCCACAGCCATTGTCAAGTGAAGATGACTTGGAAGGCTACTGAGACTCAGAGCCTTCATTCAGTAACATGGTCAATTCTACCAAATGAAAAAGATGCCTCACTGATTGTTCTGGAGACTGCTATGAATCAGGCAGCCTGCAGGTACAACACAGGACCTATATTCATGCCCACACAGTTATGCACCTCGGTTTGAAACCCAATCACCACACTCTTTGTAGAGCAGCAGCAAAGAATGCAATACAAAAAGAGGGGGGGGGGATTAAGGCACACCAGACCAGAAGCCACATGTACCAGAAGCCCTACATCACAAAACACCCGAATGACTACAAATTTGGTGCCTTTTAGGAACTGAAGAGAAGGTGAAACTTTGAGAGCCGTTTTCTCAAAACTGTTTTTTTGCCTTTCTGCTCAGTTTCTGGAGCTGATTTCTTTGTTACCGTTTAACATATTTTGACTCCTTTTTTTTTCCATGTTCCTTGGGCTACAGTGCAGGTCGTGACATTCTCGCTTTCTTATCTTGATCCTTTGTAAGCTTACAATATGGCTATTTGTCTACCACAAAAGTGTGCTTGATGCAAAGGTAACATAAAAAATGGCACTCCAAAAAATTTGTGTCGCGAAAAAAAAAGCAAAAATGTCACGACCTTCAGCATGCATTTAGCCAAGCTAGCTAAGTCAATACTTAAAATCCTTCTATCACGTTTTTTAAGTTCCTCGAGCTCTCCAGAATGTTCGAGGGAGAGAAATTATGCTCAATAAAACCCAATAAAATATTCTCAAGATATCGGTCTGAAACTTTTATGGAAGCATCAGGGAGACATTCTAAACATTTGTGCCAATTTTCATCAAAATCCATGAAGAAAAAAGGAAGTTGATTTTCAAAGCCACGTCCCCACTTAAGATGTTATGGCACTTGGGAAAAGTTTCTGCGCAGGTAACCTAAGTGCGATTAGCATTGTTGGTGATATTTTTTACATGAACATGCCATGAAAAGTTATTTGTTAGGTAAACACCAAGATATTTACACGAAGTGACATTTTGAAGGGGTATCAAGTTAATTCTGTAGAAAAAGGGTAAAGGCTAACTTGTTAGTACGGCGGGGGATTGTCATCCTTTTAAATTTAGTAGCATTTAAAGTCATAAGCCAACTATTGCACCAATTAGAGAAAGCGTCAAGATCAGATTGCAAGAGAAGGTTATCAGAGTTAGTTATTTGACAATAAAGAACACAGTCATCGGCATAAGCTTTATGGATAAGGAAATACATTCGGGAAGGTCATCTATATATATATTAATAATAATAAAGGGGCCAAAACGGAACCTTGTGGAACACCTGATTTTACAGGGTATGCAGATGATACATAGTTATTAGCTGTTACATGGTGTTTTATGGACAAGAGGTAACATAGAGTTAAATACTTCGTTATATTGACAATTTCATTATATCGAGGTTTTACTGTATTTAAATATATTGTGTCTGTGCATAGTGGAAGTAGAAATTGAAAAAGATGTTGAAGTGAGAAAATATGAATGAGGTAGCTGCCACTGGTGCTTCTAATGCACATGTCCTTCTACTGTCAGGATTTGCAAAAATATAGCGAAAGTATGAATTAAAAGCCATGCACGTCCACGCCAGCAATGATGCAGTAAGTTTGTAATCAAAACAAAATTTTAAGTGAAAAGAATGGCAACTCGGAAGAAACCTCAAATGATGTGGGTGGCAAAACTCTGGTAATAACACTTTGTGGGGTGGGGGTAAGGCTGAGGTAGAGCTCCCATCGGCATTGCTTTGCCCCTCCCCCAGAAAGCTTGAGAGGGGGCTCCCCCCCCCCCCGCTGTAGTCAGGTAGTCAGTGCCTATGTGACACGAGAAAGAGAATTAACAAATGGCAATGGGAAACAAGAAACTCAATACAGTCAAGCACCTGCACAGCAAAAAGAAAAATTTAAATTATGGGGTTTAAAAGTGGGGGACTCTGGAAATTTAGACCACCTGGAGATCTTTAACGTGCACCTAAAAAATCTAAGTACATGGGTATTTTCGCATTTCACCCCCATCGAAATGCGGTCGCCATGGCGGGGATTTGATCCCGCAACCTCGTGCTTAGCAGCCCAACACCATAGCCACTAAGCAATCACGGCGGGTCACCTGTACAGCAAAATGACCTGTACAACGAAGGAAACAATTCTGTCCTGGTTCTAATGTGAGCTGCACGGTGTGCGACCTTTACAACAAAGTGGCCCCGGTATAATGAATGGTTCTGGAGGCCCCATGCATTTCGTTATAAAGGCGTTTGTAGGATGTGCCACTCACGTGAGAGTAGCTGTCAACAGACAGAAAGTAACACACCTTCAGGAACACATCCAGATCAATGACACCCTTGCGAAGTGCCTCGCCCAAGTAGTAGATTGCATCCTCCGTTGCATTCTCCTCTGCAAAGGCATTGACAAGCCTGCAATGCAATAAATCCTTGTTATAACAAAGTCCAAGGAAGAAATAAAATTACACGGTTACATCCATTACATTGCTACAGCCACCATCTACCCATATGGCTGCCCGTCAAGAAGTGAGGCGGAGGTGCGGCAGCATCACTAAGTAGTTAGCTGAAGCAGATGCAAAAGAGTACAGCACACGATGAATGTCACATGATGGCGAAGAATTTTCTTTCTGCTGCGGTATCATCAGCGAGGCAACTGCTGGCCCTAACGTGGCGGCCAATGCTAGTCCATCTTTGCACATGTAGAAGTGCAACAGGTCTTATCTTTCCTGGGTGTGCGCTATCGCAGCACTGCAAGTCTCCAATTTTGTGCAATGCTTATCATTGAATGCCACCATGAAAAAATGCTTTTTTGATGCTGTTCACAAGCATCTACTCATGTACAGCAATGAACGTTATACAAAATCAAAGGCTTGCAGCGTACCACCAAAGGCATGTGAGCAGGGTCATATTTAATAACAATCCAACTGATTACTCTAGTCATTAGTTACTCAGAGTACCCAATCCTATCAACACAGTGAAACCTCGTTAAACCGTAGTTGGCCTAAGTTCGGAAAAAGTACGTACTTAACGGTAGCACCGCTTAACCGAAATAGCGTGACATTGCCCACTTACCTGTCAAGAACAGAACTACGAGAGGGTGTGATGAACGGGCAGAAAACATGTAGTATTTATTCAATTCGCACGACAAAAGTATGTTATTTTCATTTGATGCCACAATGGGCTAGCAGCAACGACGGTGGCCTCAAACTCGCTCACGCTATGAGCCAGCTTTTCCGCCAGTCCCCTCTTCTCGGCAAACAGCCACGCGAGGTTGACATAACGTGCAGCATCTCCCACTGTTGGGCCTGAATCGCCTGTGCTGTCGCTCTCCGTGTCGTCCTCATCACTGTCGTTAAGTGACACTTCAGCAATAACAGAGGCAACCATGGCGAAAAGTCGAACCTCGTAGCCGACGTATTTTTGCAGTCACAGCCAGCATTGCTGACCAACTTCTCCTTCGCATTCTAACGCCACATGGCGTAGTCAATGGTAGGTCCCACTCGCATGCCAGCACCTACTTCTTCATGCCACGTTCGACAGCACAATGTCCAATTTTTCATCTATGCTGAGCACCCGGGTTTTGCCTTAGCTTGTGCGACACCACAATATAGGCCACAGCGCTCAAGACTCTGGCACGGCGCTGAAATGATGTTGATGTGGCTTCACCCTTCCAAGTGCCGTTTGCGCTTGGTGGCCATTCCGATGTCTGAGGCTCATTGTTCAGCCGGGCCGACGTACCATGATTTTGCAATAAAAAGTGGAAACACTGTTCATTAACTGATATGTACGCAATAAGCTGTTACGGTTTGTGCAGATACAAAATGCATTGTGCTCAATAGCTGCTGAGTCGGGGATTTGACTTTACGACTTTTAAAAGTGAACTACTGTTTAAGCGGGTACGGTTTAACGAGGTTTTACTGGAATTATGGCGTCCGAAGAGAATAAAAAAATGCAAAACAAAATGAATCGTAATAAACACGGTCCCTAGACACAAATGCAAAACCCCTTGAATGCGTATTTGCTACAGTCCTTTAATTAAATTCTGCAGTTTTATGTACCAAAACCATGATATGTTCATGAGGCATGTCGCAGTGGGGGGGAGACCCTGGATCAATTTTGATCACCTGGGGTTCATTAATGTGCAACCAATTCCCAGTACACGGGTGTTTTTGCATTTCCCCCCATCAGAATGCAGCTGCTGTGGCTGGGATTTCCTCTCGCTACCTCGTGCCTAGGAAGCAGTGCCACGCCAAACCCACCGAGACCATCACCATCGGTATGGTGGCCTACGCTTAACTAGTTCGCTGGTTCCTCCTGCGACGCACGCAAATTCTCTTAAACACCAAAAGCACATGATGGGACTTCTTGCCGCTAGCCTAACATGTAAATTAGTCAGACTGAAAGTGGCATGTTGTCGTCGACATGCTATGCAAGAACTTGTTTTCTCGCCATCCGTGACTGCCGTCTTGTGATCGCAATGGCAATGACATGCTGGCTAAGCTGGCTCTGATGGCAGGCGATTGCGAATGTAGTTTTGCTTTCATATTGGATTACACTGCGCAAGCAATTTTCGAACGAATTTTCACTGAAAAAAGAAATACAGGCACACATCAAAATTGGTAACTCAGGGTGTCTACCAAGTTAACATTTCCAAATTTCCTGAGTTTTCCAGGTTTTCCCTGAGTGCCTTTGCAAAATTCCCTGAGTGATGCAGAACTATGTTTTTTGTCAAGTCAAGCTGAAACCATATCGCCCGGTGCTGTCACTCTCTAGTAAGCATATGAAATAAAAAATTTTAAAAAACGACTTAATCTAATTTGAATACTAAGGAGTAGTGTTTATGTTATTAAAAAAGAGAATAGAAGGGAGAAATTAGTAAAATGCACAGCAAATAAAATTTCTTCGAAAAAAATTGCAAATCAAGTCGGACATTTTCAAATACGAATAAAAAAGGAGATGCATATAAAAGCAAATATTTTCGAATATGGGCTATTTGCATCAACTGATAGCAAGCTCAGTGGTATCAGGCCTGAATTTTGTCACAATTGCGATTCTCTCTCAACAGCTCGTAAGTCAACCTCAACTGTTCCGACATGCTCTCAGCCCGCGCACGACGCCTCAATGTTGTGTTTTACCTATTTTAAGAGTTTATTTTGGCTTGGATGAGGGACACTTGCATTTCGGCATCAGCCAACACTTTGTTTTTTGAGCTCAAGCTCCTTCAACATGGCGGCAGCACGCTTCCTTTCCCGTTCATGCCTGAGTGCGTTGGTCCTTTCTGTTCTTGTACTCCTTCCGCCACTCGTTCGCCCCACGGACCATTTGAAGCATCTTCTTGGTCAGTTGCACAGTCCACGTCCGAGTTTTTGAACTCCTTAGAGGTCGCAAGAATGTCCGAAAAATTGGCCAGTTGGAAAAAAATAAATGCATGTCATTTACTGCCCTTAAGGGTCCAAACCGCCACAGGCACATTCGAAAAGGCTCTGAAGGCCTGTCGGTACATGTATTAGGCATATCGGTGCTCGTGCTCTGACAGGAAATACCGAGTGCATGCATGTATAATTAAGGAATACATACTGTGTCCCGTGGCAATAGCCCCTTCCCACGCTTGTTATGCTTCACTGCAATACTTTTGCATATGCTTCACCAAGTAACATGTCTGTAAGGAGGCGAAGCCGACTTTCGGAATCTGACATTAGGCAACGCACCGTGCTTTTCAAGCTTCTAAGCCAATCGCTAAGACCGCAAAGGCGGAGTCCGTGCCATTGCTGACAGCAGTGAATTCTTTCAATAAAAATCACGGCACCCAACGGCAAGAAACTTCATAGCGAACGTCGAGGCAGCAAGGCCTAGCGTTGCCGCAGTAGTGGCTACGGCTGCCAGCGGATCTGCGTGCGAGAACGCCGATTTGAGGCAGCGAGGTAATCAAAATGGCAGCAGTGGTGGCGTTAATGCCGTTTCGGACCTGCGGTCACGGTGAAACATCTGGAAAATCGGACGGCGAAGAGTTCTTGCGTCCGAAATTTTAGACGTTTTGATACAAATCGACTCTATGCAGCACGTGGTGGTGGCGCGAAGCCGTCCAAATTATTGGGAATTCGGAAAGTTGGTCATTGACCGTACACTGGTAGCACCTCCAGCCGACGACAGGACGTCAAAGACGATTCATTACGATCCCTGTCTGTTACTCGAGCCAGCATTACCGCGACTTTCGACCCTTTCAATAAAGTTACACCTAATTTTCCCTGATAGAGGCACAAATTCCCTGAGTTTTCCCTGAGTTTTTCCAGACTACTGAAAATCCCTGAGAATTCTTGGTTTTCCCGGTTGGTAACCCTGTAACTACTGCAGTAATCTATTGAACTCTACCATTGTCACTTTAAAATCTTCCTGCGCAGGCTGAAAGCTGGTCAACGGGAGATGACGTGCACCCGACACATTCACTGTTCCTTTAGCACTGCCAAGAGAGGCACAAGACAGTTCAAATTACAGGCTATCCCACTTATAAGAATACTGCATATAACAATGTTACGACCACATTTTGGATACAAAATCAAAACTTAGCCGCCTTCTGGGTGGTGTTTTCCGTCCACACTGAGCTTGACATTTGCATGGCTAAGTTCCCCTTAAAAGAAGGATGCCAAAACGAGCCAAAAGGTGTGCCTGTGCCAATTCGTATCTGCCGCCATTCTGCACAGTGCATCCCACCACAGAGAGCATCGCGAGCTGGTGCAGTGCACTACAAGATGGCCCCAGCTTATTTGTGTCCGCCTCACCCACGGTCGTGCTCTGTGCGCCTCCAAAGGAGAGAGAGAGAAAGACAAAAGGAAAAGCAAAGCGCCGCAGTGACACCCGCCCTTTCTACGATCTCTCTCTCAGCGGGCGCAGAAATGCGTGGCAGAGCAGCCCCGAAGCACCAGACAGCACAGTTTGAAGAGGATGGTGCCGACAAAACGCAAATTTGTCTCACTTGAGACAAAGCTGCAAATTTTGCAAGCCTCAAAGAAGTGTGAACTCGCGCAGTCGACGATATCCACAATTATGAAGGCTGGGAGCGCGGCGATCACGAAGGCTGGCCACGCTGATCAACGGAAAAGGCAGGCTTTGTGTGCCAGCGTGAACCCCCCGCCCTAATAGTGAAGCCAATGCGGTGGAAGCCGTTGACATTACTGAGTTCTGAGAGCACGTCGCTACGGACGATGAACCAGATGGAGGTGTTTCTGAGTACAGATAGTGCTGCCACGTTCTGCAAAGAGATCTCCAACAAGACGATGGCAACAGACAGCGGTGTTGTGCGATGACAGCGGCGGCACTGACGACAAGATTGAAAATGGCAAGTAGTTGACCCCGACAGTGACGTTCATGCAAAGTGTGCTATTGTCGATCGAGCTGCTCATTGATTTCGTGCACGCTAAAGGATTGCCACCAGTGTTTGTGCAGCAGCTGGATGTGACGCACACCGTGGCTGCTATTGCGCACACCCCGATAGCAAGTACAGATTTCTTACAATTTCAAGACACCTCTAAACAGCTCGACATGCTGTTTAGAGTTGCAAGTGAATGTTTTACTTTTTTTCACCGCCTACTTTCTACAATATCTATTCTTCAGTGCGAGTGCCAAATTTGGGTTTGGAGCTACTAAGGTATGTTTGGCAGGTTATGTTTTTTCCAGGGAGTCCAGATATAGCAATGATTGCGTATAACTATCCTATTTTTCATTATATTTGACAATTTTACAGTGAAATCACGATATAACGAATTTCAGAGGACCACAGTAAATTGTTCGTTATTCTGAGAGGTTGCTATAGCAAAAGCGCTAACTTAACCATTCCACCTATCAAACCATCAGTTCATAAGTTGTCACCATATGAGCTATGTGCGAAAACTTCGCTGTTAGCTCTCGGCCTGAACTGTTGCTATTTTGCATAGGTTCCACCACCTCGCACCAAAGAAGCACCCTATTAAGAGTGACGCATGCAAACCAGACGCTGATGCCAAGAAAACTACTGACAAAAAGGAAGCTCCATGTCACCTCCAAAGCACAACGTTTCTTGTTTGCTTGTTTTTCATATTCCATGCCCATTGACATCGAAACTGTCTCGCTCGAGGCAGACACCTGGGCAGGTATTATTCTGTAAGAGTCCACCTAGCGGACATGTCCATTTCGTCTGCTGTTGAAATGCTGAGTGGCTGTGGTGCCTGGCTGCTGCAGACAAGCAGGCCAGCCCAGCCAATCAGAACTTCAACAGCAAGTGAAATGGACATGTCCACTAGGTGTACTCTTACAGAATAATACCTCCCCTGAACTACGAAGTGCAAGTGCGCGTGCGTCAACGATGCCTTCCACAAAGTGCGACCATGTGGCATCACCGCGAATATGGAGGTTATATTGCGCTCGCAAAACCTGATGCATCATTGCCCCCACAATAGAAAAAGAAAATAATAATACAAATTAATAATAAAAAAAAGAAAAACAAAAAAGAAAAAAGAACTAAAGAAAAAAAATATTCTTGCCAGCATTTTTTTTTAATCAGACGCCATCTCAGGTCTGCTAGCCTACTGTTTCGGCTGCTGTGAAGGATACACGGAAATCTATGAGTACTCAGATTTATGAATAGTACTCAGGCGTTGTTAACATGACATGGAAACTGAATAACGATCGTCATTCTTAAATGTTCGGTATTCTGAAGTTTGTAGCACTGAAATATTTTTACATTGAAACTATAAGAAAGTCAGGAGGGGATTTCTGAAAAGTTTGTTAATGTGGTGTTCCTAGTAACAAAGTTTCACTGCATAAGTGAACTGAAATACATCTGGGCAACACCCATTACAGGACTGAAATAAGGATTGTTTGGTCCGATGCAAATAGGCCAAAAGTTGGCAAAAGATTGCCAAAAAATTGCACTGGAATCAGTGCCAAATTAATGGAATTCCACTGTGTAAGTGGTGCATTTTTTCAAGGGTAAAGTGCATCACTCACTGCTTGTAGAGAGGTGCAGTGGTGATGACCGCTTCGTCAACGTTGATGCTTCCTTGATTCTCCACTTTGCGGATGAGCTCCTTCAGCTCTTCATTGCGCTCACGGAGGTTCTGAAGGTTTGCCTCCAGCTCCGCCTGCATGAATGGCAATCACAACTCATCAGAATGACTTATCGGTGGACTAGTCAATGCCTGCAAAATGCCACTGTGGCGGCTACCACCAAGTGAGCCTTGGAACATCTCCCCTTCACCTTGTTTACTGCTGCATGCTCATGCCCGTGCTTATGCTTTTCAAATTTAGTATTCTTCTGGTATACTGGATGCTAATCTACATTTGTCATTCCCATGCGTGTAGAAGTAGCAGCGTAGCAGGTTTTATTGCTTACTGAGGATGCCAGCAGAGCGCTGCAAGCTTTTAAAGAACAAAAATGTTTATTTGTGATTGCACTAGAGACAAACACATCACAAGAACTGATGCTTAGCAGTGGTCTACTGTCGCCTCTTTGGGCAATGTCCACTTCTTCAAGTGATCCACCTAGACAGGCTGACTTGTGATCGAAGCTCCAGGTGAGTCTGCAAATGCGCTCACTGCAATGTAAAGAACAACCCAATTCCCAGTGCCAGGTGTCGGGGCAAAAGTGCCCTGCATTTGTTATCTTCCACTGCCTCTCCCATGCTTGGTGAACACACAAAAGAGCCCAACATTGACGCCTAATGCCACCCAAAGATGACGATGTGAAAACCAACACCTGCCTCTATCAAGCAAACCACTTCAGTACAGGTCAATACCAGGGCAAGCACAATTCACATTGCATACCAACACACATTACTTGTACAACTCATACCCTGTTAATACTCACACCATACAACAATACTGGTTTCGCCAAGTTAAAGATCCAAAAGGTCCGAAAGTGCAAGATAGCAACAAAATAACAGCAGTGCTTATAAAGAAACAAGTGAAATAGGAAGATCGTGGTTTAGGTGCAACAGAAAATACGACTAATCATCCTATCATTGCACCATGTCACATTGTCATTGCCATTCAAGTGCACTACACATTGCTTTCTAATACTTGTTTTTTTTTTTCAGACTGAAGCTGGGGGAGATCAAGATCACAGTTTTAAGGCAGATTGTTAAAGGCACCATGACATGGTAGTCTGACTATTTTCAGTTTATCATTGTATACAAGAGAGTAGTGGTTACACACACAAAATGAGTAGGCTCTCAGTGCACATTTCAACTGGAAATTCCGATATGAAATTGCTACCTCTAAGCTTCTCTTACAGACAGTGACCACTGTTTTGGCATGTGACATCAAAAATCACCACTGTGCCATCTGCTCTGGATCAGTTCTACACCAACACCTTGATCCCCAAGTTCTGGCACCCAGCTGTGCAGCAAGGGCGTTGCCATTAAATTTTACCCGCAATTCCTTCACTCACGAAATAAATGGAGCAGAAGACCGTCCAGATGCATGTGCAAAAACAAAACAATGCATGGCGGCTACGACATAGTTCCGGCTCCTGTATGCAGGACACAAAAGCATGGACTTTAACCCCTTAACCATTTTATTATTTTGACAATTTCTATGCCCAAACTGCTTATTTTTTAAAAATTTGATATTGAATATTTTCCTTCGAAAAAGCAAGTTTTTGCTGTTGAAAAAAAATTCAAGCAAAAGGATAAAGGAGGTCAACTACCTGCTGGTAATCAACAATAAAAAAAACCCAGCGAGACTGCAGTTCAGAAAGTTTTACTAACCACGCCTTACCAGGGACACCGAAAAACGGAAACCGAGGAGGCTTTGAGGAGATGTCGTTCATGTCGACACGCTACCAATGACGCGCACTGGTAACGGTGTCTTCTGAGCAGTCTTCTTCATCTGATGAATTGCTAATTTCCAAGTTATCGCTATCGTTTTCGCTTCCAGCAACGAAGTAAACTTGGGTGTCTGAATCATTATCATCTGAAAAACTGGACGACGGCAAAAGGCTTCTTTTCCACGCGACGAACCAGCAACACGTGTCGCCTCCACCGGACTTCATTTTTTTGAAACACGAGGTGCCCCCCAAAGAAATGTGAAATTGCGGTTGAAAAAAAAGAAACTGCCTCCCAAGTGCTGCCATCTACGTAGCAACACACCAACTAGGCCGCAAACAGGCGTGTCTCATTCTAAACGCTCAAAAGGTGATACTGTCTTGAGCGGACAAAACGAGCAACACTTATCCAAAACTGTTTTGGGGCAGTTCAGCAAGGCCGAGCTGTGCTTGTCTGAAACGGTTAAGGGGAGACGAGGGTTCTGAAACGGTAAAAAATAGCAAAAAAGTCTATTTTTGGGAAAGTGCATTTTCGCTACTTTTATAAATTCAAGAATCCCTCTGTGAAATCTAGAAGCTAAATTTAATCGGAAAATATTGAAAAACTGCAGTTGTATGGGCGAGGGTGGACGCAAAATTAGCAGCAGTTGGCCAAAAATGTTCGTACTTTGCGCCGTCGCCATTAGTGAACGCGGTGGCCGGCGCCCGCCATTTCATCGTGCGCATTTTGCGCTTTTACAAAACGCCGTCAGTGAAGGGAAACCGACGCTATTGCATTATTTCTGAAGAATGTGTCCGTGCCGCTGGTTGGCCAAAGCGCACACACCCCACATGCGCTTCGCTCCTATTGGTCTAGCGCTTAGAAGAACTTGTTGTTGGGCGAGTTGGTAGATATTAGTGAACATTGTTTAACTGTGCGAACAAACGGACCACAAAGACAGCATGGGACATGGACGGGTGCAGTCCATGTCCCATGCTGTCTTTGTGGTCCGTTTGTTCGCTCAGTTAAACAATGTTCGCTGGTCTAGCACTATTCAGTGTGCGCTCGACCGCACTTGCGTTTCGCTACATTTGTTTATCTCTGGTTTCATCATGCCACTGTCTACGCTGTCTACATTTGTTAAGCTGCTTGCTTCACGACAATGTTTGATAAGGTGCCCATTTTGCTGTCGAAAGGGTTGGAGGAAGTTGTCGTCTCAAGGCTACCATGCGTCAAGCGGCCGTGGAATGCACGACGGAAGGTGGCTAGGCCTGTCATACTCCCGGAGTTGCCAGTTGCTGGTCTACCTGGACAGTCTGCCGGATCGAGTTTCAAGCTGCAACCCAGTACTCTAGCATCAACACTCCATCTGTCCACACCACATGTGTTGGTACAGACCATGTAGACACCGTTTTCTTCACGACTGAAGAAAGTAGCGAGCGTGCAGCGAGCACCAGAAAACATGCCTGGCGTCGCAGTCTGAAATGAAGCGAAAGTTTGAGCTGCTAGGTGTCGACACTAAAGAGGACGTCAACGACAGCAGAACTGAATTTGCGATCGTGGATTTATCCATCGTACAAAAGTTCCTTGGACTCATGCTGTGTCCCAGGTGCGGCTAGAAAGCAGTAATGCTTTAAGGGGGAAGTGGGTATTCTGACCTTCATCAATTAAGACCCCCATTACCAAATTTAATGAAACTGCATATCCTTGTTTAGTTTTTATGCTGATTCAAATATGCAATTGTTTTTAAGATATGCCAATTAGTTCTAAAGTTAACTAATATTAATTAGCATTGTTTCTAGGAACAATGAATCAAAAACTACTCATCAAAGTCTTTCTTTAGGCACATAGCTGAATACTAGGAACCATAAGCTTCACGATGGTAGGAACTGATTTACACTGTCCCAGTGTCCAATGGTAGGAAATGATTTACATGATACTTTGAATACTATTATCGTCCGGTTCCCCTACACACCCATGTTTATTTTAGGTGACCTTAATTTCCCTAACATTGATTGGTCCAGTCCTTTTCCTCTTCTCAAAGAGTCCTCAAGTGAAAGTGCCGCCTTCGTGAAGTTATGCTGTGATTTCAACTTCACTCAATTAGTCACTACTCGAACGAGAACTACTTTGTCCAGCGCTAACATACTTGACCTTATTCTAACAACAGCTCCTGATCTTGTGCATTCACTTGTTTTTTACCAAGACTGAGCGACCACTGTGTTATTAACTTTTCAATTAAAGCAGCTGTTAAGCGCCTCACCAGTGAGCCAAAATCCATCAGAGATTATAAGAAGGCTGACTTTTCAGTTATCAATAGTGAACTAGCAGCCTTCTTGGAAGGCTGCACGCCCAGCTTTTATGAGCGCACTGTCAAAGTAAACTGGTCAATGTTTAAAAATAAAGTTAAATGTCTAACAAGCAAATATGTACAGCTGCAGGTCATCCGTCGCAAATGAAGGTCACCTTTTTTTAATGCGTCCTTAAGGGGCCTTCAGAATCAGAAAAAACACTTTTTTCGAAAAATGAAGTTCAGGAATGGTCATAGTGACTGGTCCGCATATCAACAGATCACCCACAAATATAGAAATACAATTCAGGACGCTAAGCACACTTTCTTTGGCACTACCTCACCTCCTTTGTTAAAAGACGACTCCAAAAAGTTCTGGAGTGTTGTTAAGGGTGCGCGTGAAAACGTATTGTCAATAACTGACGACAGTGGCATTACCGTTTCTCGTTCGCAATGTTGTTACGTATTCAACAAAGTATTTTCAGAAACATTTTTAGATGATGTTTGAAGTCGGAGGCGATCTCACCGCTGCCAACCAGATGTTTGGATCGCACCGCTGGTACGATCTGTTGGGAACTCGGCGCTGACGCCCGTGGTTGTACCTGGGTCGCAAGCCCCAAGGGTAGCGTTGGCCTGGCGGCCTGGGGTACAACTGGAAGCATCCGAAGGTCCCGGCAAAGCATGAGTCGACTGGTAACAACAAAACAACTTGTTTATTTTAACATCGCAAAGAGTTGGCGGTCAGGTTGACCGAAGTAGAGAGACGGGAGAGCACTTTACTCAACAGAAGAAATCGGAGCCCTCCTTTTGGCGTCCGGGGGCAGCTGTTTTTATACTCTCGCAGTTGAGGGCAAGAAGGAACCCCTCAAAAGACGAGCACGTGAATGTACAATGGGCTAATGGTGACGCACACTGTCGTAGCGATGCCGTAGCACCATGACGAGCACGATCTCGTAGCACCCTGTCGAGCACGATCTCGTAGCACCCTGTTGTAGCGCTGCCGGTCGGGCACAATGACTGTAATGAGAGGATGATCCCTGCTTTGGCATCGCCTGTTTCAGGCACAATGACTGGAATGAGAGGATGATCCCTGCTTTGGCATCGCCTGTTTCGGGCACAATGACTGGAATGAGAGGGTGATCCTTTGCGGTCGCATCGCCGCAGTCGCGCCTGGAAACACCTGCCGATGAGTGTTGCGGCGACGACGATCGGGCCAAAATGTCTGCCGCCCCGCCGCAGTTGCGCCGGCAAAACCACGTGTCGCAGGCGAAACGCAACAGACCGCCCCGCCGGGGGAAGGAGATCCCGATGGACAGGGGACTGCATCCGCTGTCCGGAGGGATGTCGCTCGATGATGCTCATAACCGAAGTCGGGCGTCCCTCGACGTTTCTTGAGCGCAGCGCACAGAGAAGGCCTCGTTCTCTCGTTCAGGTTCGCACGGGACACTGCAAAGTGACTTCGGGAGAGTTCACATTTTTGTTCTCGTTCCCGGCAAGCGTTAGAACTACGCTGAAACTCAACCGCTCAGTCAGCAAGCACGGCACAACCCTCACTAAGCCCTGCCAGGCTCTTTCCCCTTTTTATACCACTGCCTAGTTCCTTACAGTAGTCTAGCATCACTCAGAACGCGTCCACAAATTGGAAAATTGCACTAGAAAGCATATCATCACTTTGAAACACTAAACAAAAGCAATATGTTAAAAAAATCCTGCCTCAGGAAGAAAAACATCAGTAACAAACAATTTTGAGGCTGATTCCTACGTTAGGGGCTTCGACTTAAGCCATCGGCGTTACCGTTGAGACTCCCCTTTTTGTAACGCACCTCAAAGGAATATTGTTGTAAAGCGAGGCTCCAGCGCAGGAGGCAGCCATTTTTGGGAGAGATGGTCTGCAGCCATTGGAGAGGGCAGTGATCCGTCTCAATGATAAACCTCGAGCCGGCTAGATAGCATGACAATTTCTGAACGGCCCACACGAGACACGCACACTCTTTCTCGGTGGCGCTATACGCCTGCTCACGACTGGTCAGCTTACGACTAGCATACAGGACGGGGTGTTCTACTTCTCCATTTTCCCGTTGGCACAGTACAACGCCCATGCCTCGCTCACTAGCATCGCACTGAACAACGAACCCTTTTGTATAGTCTGGCGATCGTAGCACAGGCTGGTTTGTTAGGGCACTCTTTAGGGCGCTAAAAGCTCTTTCCTTTGTCTCGTCCCAGACGACTGTTTGAGGCTCTGTCTTTCTTAGAGCATCCGTCAGGGGAGCCGCGATATCAGAGTACCTAGGGATGTACCTCTGATAGTAGCCGGCGACACCCAAGAACGACCGAATATCGGTCTTGGTGCGCGGTTGCGGAAAGTCTCGCACAGCGGCCACTTTTATTTCAGAGGGGCGGCGACGACCCTGACCAATCACGTGACCGAGGTAGACAACCTCGGCCTGTGCTAACTGGCACTTAGGAGCCTTGACTGTCAAGCCCGCTTCGCGCAGGCGGGTTAGCACTGCCCGCAAGTGTGCCATATGCTCAGACCAGGATGCGGAGAATATCGCTACGTCGTCTAGATACGGTAAAGCGAATTCTTGCTGTCCCCGCAACACTTTATCCATGAGGCTTGAAAAACAGTATGGCGCGTTCTTCAAACCAAAACTCAACACTTTAGGACGGAATGTTCCCATTGGTGAAATGAACGCCGCATACCTACTAGCCTCTTCTGTAAGTGGAACCTGCCAATAACCCCTGACAAGATCTAGGGTGGAAATAAACTGAGCGCTACTAACTTTCTCAAGGCGCTCCTCGATGTTAGGGATCGGATAAATTTGATCCTTAGTGATGGAATTAAGCCTGCGGTAGTCGACGCAAGGACGAGGTTCCTTGCCCGGTACCTCAACTAAAATCAAAGGGGAGGTATAATCACTCTCACCTGCCTCAATAACACCGAGCTGTAGCATTTTCTTTACCTCAGCCTCCATAATATCGCTCTGGCGGGGTGACACCCGATACGCCTTGGATCGTACTGGCTCTGTGGAGGTAAGTTCTATATCATGAGTAAGTACAGAAGTCCTACCAGGCCTCTCAGAGAACAGACCTTGAAACTCTTGTAATAGCTGGTGTAGTTCGGTTTTCTGCTCGGGCGACAGCGGTGCTTTACTGATAAGGTCACTAATGACTTGACCGGTGTCTTCCCTGTTCGTCACTGAGCCTAGTCCCGGAAGCTCGACCGGAAGCTCTTCAGGAACGTTTACCATCATGCACACCACTGCTTCCCTTTGTCTATAAGGTTTGAGCAGATTACAGTGGTAAACTTGCTGTGCTTTCCGCTTTCCTGGCAGACTTACCACGTAGTTAATGTCCGACAGTTTCTGAACAATTCGTGCTGGGCCCTCCCACTGCACGTCTAGTTTGTTGTTTAGCGATGTGCGTAATATCATGACCTCATCGCCAACCTCAAAACGTCGGGCCCTGGCTGTCCGATCATAATAAACCTTGGCCCTCTGCTGGGCCTTTGTCATTGCTTCACCTGACAACTCCTGTGCCCTTCTTAAGCGTTCGAGGAGCTTAAGCACGTACTCCACCACGACTGGGTCGTCGCCCCTACCTTCCCACGATTCTCGAAGCATGCGAAGCGGAGATCGAAGCGAGCGACCGTACACCAGTTCAGCTGGCGAAAACCCCGTAGCCGCATGCGGCGCGGTCCTTAAAGCAAACATCACCCCAGGCAGACACAGCTCCCAGTCAGTTTGATGTTCAAAACCCAAGGCTCGCAACACGCGCTTCATGACGGAGTGGAGCTTCTCAACGGAATTCGACTGTGGGTGGTACACTGAGCTGTGTAGCAGCTTTACCCCACACCTTTCGAGAAAAGTTGTCGTCAAAGCGCTAGTAAACACTGTGCCCTGATCTGATTGAATTTCTGCAGGAAAACCAACTCGCGCAAATATGGACAGTAGTGCATTAACTATCTCAACTGAGCTGAGTTCTTTAAGCGGCACTGCTTCAGGGAACTTTGTCGCTGGGCAGATCACAGTCAAAATGTGTCTGTACCCCGTGGCTGTTACCGGCAGAGGTCCCACAGTATCAATAACGAGCCGTCTAAAAGGCTCCGTAATGATAGGTACCAATTTCAACGGCGCCCTCGATTTGTCCCCTGGTTTGCCCACCCGCTGACAGGTGTCACATGACCGCACGAAGTGGTCTGCGTCCCGAAAACACCCTGGCCAATAGTACTCTTGCAAGAGACGGTCCTTAGTTTTCTTAACTCCTAGGTGTCCGGACCACGAACCCCCATGCGACAAGCGCAACAGATCCTGACGATAGCATTGAGGAACGATCAGCTGATCGAACTCCACTCCTCTGCGGTCTAGATACTTCCGGTACAGGACTCCACCTCTTTCCACAAAACGCGCAGTTTTCCTGGCGATACCTTCTTTGACATTGCAGCGCACGTTTTCCAGGCTGCCATCCTTTTTTTGCTCGGCTATCAAAGCCGACCGGCTGACTTTTAGCAACCTATCAAGTCCGTCTGACGTAGGCGCGATGAGCAAATCAGTAGATAGCTCTTCTAACTTTCCCGAATCGGGATTTTCCTCTCCAGTATCTGGCGCCTTCAACGCTACAGACTCAATTTTATTCTGTTCGGGCGTGCTCTGAATATCGGCTTGCTGCGCCTCTGACCCTTTTTCGTTGTTTGATAACGTCGGCCCCGCAACTACCGCCTTTGCAGCGAGCTCCCGAACCTTCGATCTGGTTAAGGCCTGAACACTAGCTTCACCAAACAAAAGCCCCTTCTCGCGCAGGAGGTGATCGGACCTGTTTGAAAATAGGTACGGGTACTGGGGTGGCAGCATAGATGACACTGCCGCCTCTGTCTCAAGCGCTCCGAAAGGTCCTTCAATAAGCACCTTTGCTACTGGCAGACACACGCTATGAGCTTCCACGGCTTGCTTGATCCACGCGCACTCGCCCGTGAACATATGGGGTTCTACATAAGACGGGTGAACTACATCCATCGTAGCTGCGGAATCGCGAAGCACTCGGCACTCTTTCCCGTTCACGAGGAGGTCTCGCATGTAAGGCTCGAGAAGCTTCATGTTCTCGTCAGTGCTGCCTATTGAAAAAAACACAACTTTTGGTGTTGTTTCCGGACACTGCGCCGAAAAGTGACCCGGCTTCTGGCACGTATAACACAAGCGCGCTCGCCTCATCTCGAACCGCTTTCTGCGTTTGGCTGCCGCCGTCTCTTTACGTTTGGTCGGACTGCTTTCGCTCGCATCCGCACTACGCGTGTCCCCCTTTAATCTCATGGGCGTGAACCTCGGCCTCTCAAACTTGGAGCCAAATTCACCCCTTTGACCGTCCTTAGCTCCGCGAGCCCGACGCGTCACAAACTCTTCGGCTAGCTCAGCGGCTTTAGCCACCGTACAAACGTCTGGCCTATCCAAGACCCAGTATCGCACGTTCTCCGGTAACCGACTATAAAACTGTTCTAGCCCGAAACACTGCAGAACTTTATCGTGGTCACCAAACGCTTTCTCTTCTTTGAGCCACTCCTGCATGTTCGACCTAAGCCTATACGCAAACTCTGTATATGACTCACTTCTGCCTTTCTCATTTTCCCGAAACTTCCGACGGAACGCCTCCGCAGACAGCCGGTACTTTTTTAGCAGACTCGATTTTACTTTGTCGAAATCCTCTGCTTCCTCTCTATCCAAGCGAGCGACTACGTCGGCCGCCTCGCCGGGTAACAAAGTGAGCAAGCGCTGTGGCCACGTTTCCCGAGAGAACCCCTGCTTCTCGCACGTTCGCTCAAAGTTAACCAGGAACAAACCAATGTCCTCTCCAAGCTTAAACGGCCGCATTAGGTCAGTCATTTTGAACAATACGCGTTCTCCTGCACCGTGTGCCTGACTTCCATTACGAGCGCGTTCCATCTCTACCTCAAGACGCTTCATTTCCAAAGCGTGTTGACGGTCACGCTCTTGTTGCTCTCGCTCTTTCTGTTCTTTACGTTCACGCTCTTCTTTTTCTTTTGCAGTCTCCCTCTCTTCAATAGTCTCAAGGCATTCCGACAGCTCGTCATCCTCAGCCTCTAACTCAAGAATAGCCTTTAGCAGTTCTGGTTTTCTGAGTTTGTCTGAGACATCCAGACCCAACTCTCTTGCAAGCTCCAACAATTTCGGTTTGCGCAACGACTTCAAATCCATGGCTGCTCTGAATGCTGCTTTCTCTACTGCTTACTATTGTCTTGCCGCAAACTAACCCGGCAGCAACGACAACCACAATTACCAGCTCTGTTTCTGACACTAACAAAAAGCCTGGCAAAGCTCAGAAGAAGAAAGTCCCGCACTCACCAAACCTCGCAGGCAGGAATTCCGCGCAGTCGTTCCGCTGCAGGCAACCAGTCGTCACACAGGGCTCGTTGCACTGCTCCCGGATCGTCGTTGAGCTGCTCAGCATACTGTCAACTGCATCTCTTTGCTGCTGGCCTCCGTTGTCGCGATCTCACCGCTGGCAGACAGTTGTTTGAAGTCGTAGGCGATCTCACCGCTGCCAACCAGATGTTTGGATCGCACCGCTGGTACGATCTGTTGGGAACTCGGCGCTGACGCCCGTGGTTGTACCTGGGTCGCAAGCCCCAAGGGTAGCGTTGGCCTGGCGGCCTGGGGTACAACTGGAAGCATCCGAAGGTCCCGGCAAAGCATGAGTCGACTGGTAACAACAAAACAACTTGTTTATTTTAACATCGCAAAGAGTTGGCGGTCAGGTTGACCGAAGTAGAGAGACGGGAGAGCACTTTACTCAACAGAAGAAATCGGAGCCCTCCTTTTGGCGTCCGGGGGCAGCTGTTTTTATACTCTCGCAGTTGAGGGCAAGAAGGAACCCCTCAAAAGACGAGCACGTGAATGTACAATGGGCTAATGGTGACGCACACTGTCGTAGCGATGCCGTAGCACCATGACGAGCACGATCTCGTAGCACCCTGTCGAGCACGATCTCGTAGCACCCTGTTGTAGCGCTGCCGGTCGGGCACAATGACTGTAATGAGAGGATGATCCCTGCTTTGGCATCGCCTGTTTCAGGCACAATGACTGGAATGAGAGGATGATCCCTGCTTTGGCATCGCCTGTTTCGGGCACAATGACTGGAATGAGAGGATGATCCCTGCTTTGGCATCGCCTGTTTCGGGCACAATGACTGGAATGAGAGGGTGATCCTTTGCGGTCGCATCGCCGCAGTCGCGCCTGGAAACACCTGCCAATGAGTGTTGCGGCGACGACGATCGGGCCAAAATGTCTGCCGCCCCGCCGCAGTCGCGCCGGCAAAACCACGTGTCGCAGGCGAAACGCAACAATGAGCATGCTGAGCACCTGCCAGAATTTTGAGACGCGAACTTTCCTAATAGGGATCCTGTAGTAATTGATTATGATGGTATCGTTGGCCTTATTAGCAAGTTAAAGGTTTTGTGATCATACGGCGTCGATGGTGTAAACGCAACATTTTTGAAAAGCACGGTTGCTCACTCATCCATTTTAAATTCTGGTAAATCCACTTTAAATTCTGGTGTGTTGCCTTCTGATTGGAAGGTGGGCAAAGTGGTGCCGTTGTTTAAATCTGGTGACATTCATTCTGCGCTAAATTATAGGCCAATATCATTGACCAGTGTCCCTTGTAAGATTTTTGAACATGTCATTTATTCTTACCTGGTTAACTTTCTTGAAGCTAATTCTTTTTTCACATCTCATCAGCATGGTTTCAGGAAGAGATTCTCCTGTGAAATGCAATTAATTTCATTGACTAATGACCTATTAGTTGCTCTAGATTTGGGATGTTATATTGATTGTGTATCCTTAGATTTCTCTAAGGCTTTTGACCTTGTCTGCCCTGAACTACTTTATCTTAAGCTCAGTAAACTAAATCTTGACTCTAACATTCTTGCTTTGATAAAAAACTTTTTGTTAAACCGACAGCAATTTGTAACTGCTAATGGCTACGATTCTTCTCTCTGTCCTTTCAGGGGTGCCCCAAGGTTCGGTCCTTGGGCCCCTTCTTTTTCTAATTTACATAAAAGATTTACATGATTGTGTTAATTCCTCTATTAGACTTTTTGCAGGTGACTGTGTTGTATATCGAATGATTTCCTCTGATAATGACACATCACTGCTACAGACTGACCTTAACAATATTTCTTACTGGTGTAACACATGAAAAATGAAACTCAACACAATGAAGTGCAAACTAATGAAAATTTATCGTAAACTTTCCTTTGACGCTTGTGAGTATAACATAAATGGTTCCCCTCTCGAAGAAGTGACTACTTACAAGCACTTAAGGGTCCACATTTATCCTAACCTGTCTTGGCAACCACACATTAATTATATTGTCAATAATGCTAACCGCATGCTTGAATACCTGCGTCAAATTTTTCAATGGCCCCTTCTTCTCTTTAATCTCTTTCTTTATAAAACTTTTGTTCGTTCCAAACAAGAATATGCATTAGCTGTGTGGGATCCATTTACTGAAAGTCTTATTAGTCATCTTGAAGCTGTGCAGAATCGTAGCGCATGCTTCATTCTTTCCAACTACTCCCGTCTTTCCAGTGTTTCATCTATGAAAACTGCGCTACAGCTTCCATCCCTTTCCTTATGCAGGAAAAGAGCACGTCTCTCCTTATTTCATAAGATTTACTACAATAACCCTCGTCTTAAGCAGGAATTACTTTCCCACCCTTCATTCATATCACCTCGTATTGACCATCATTATAAAGTGCTTGTTTCTCATTGTCGTACTAACCAACACTTTCATTCTTTCATCCCTCAAACTTGTAATGATTGGAACCACTTGCCCGCCTCCACTGTATCTATTACAGACCCCAGTGACTTCAAAAATGCACTTGAATATGTTACCCAAGATTTGCTTTTTTTTTTTTTAAATTTCCTATTCATTGTTCCTACTCCCTTCCGTAACACCCTACGGGCCTTGAAAGTATTCAAATAAATAAATAAATAAATAAATAAATAAATAAAAAATAGTTTTTTGGTATAACAATGACTAACAATTATACAGCACATCAAAGCTTTCTGTTCAAAATGGGTTCAAAGTGGCTGTTTAATGTACGGACAATAAAAAAATATTAAAACTGAGATACAAAAATCAGGTCCAACCACTGTGTGCAGTATTCATGTAGTTCAGTACTGCAACAAAAATTACAATTCTAGGTGCCCCGATTACTGCAATATCACTCCTGGAAGGATGCAAATATTCAAAAATTCATGTTTTGAAAAAGCGCAAGAGAACGGACAAGCTCATTTTTATTCAAATATAAAAAAAAATTATTGATGTATCCACATATCTAAATGGTTAGTAACCACCTGGGACGTAATTTGTATGCCTACAGCTACCCAAATGGCGTTTTTGAAGGCTTGTCCCAGATTTCCTGCAGATACACGCTTGCGGCTGATGCTGCTGCTCGCTGGTTATCTTTCTCGGCCATTCTTACGCTGTTCGGTAGCCCCGGGTTCAAATGAAGCTCCTGTATGGCAGATGCAGCTCTCTCATTCCCCTAATTAAATTTAATTAGTGCTTCAGGCACAGCAGCTTCAACAGCAAAAAGCGAGGGATGCTGTTCCTTAGGTGCCAATGCCCAAATCATGGAATGCAAGCATTCACTATTGTTTTGGGTGATGCTGCGCTGGCACCTTTGAAGCAATTTTTCTTCTGAGAGGCGCTCATACACTGGTAGAAGGGCTTGACAAACATGGACAGGCAAATTATGTCGATGCTTTGGGATGGGCTCATTTTTTGCTTGCGCAGCATTCTGATGGCACCAAGAGTCTGGACCAGATGGGCAAAGACTGTGGTTTGAAACCTTGTCGTTTGACGTGATGTGGTGGTATATTGCCATCACAGCCTTCTGCATAGCCTTCACATCCCCTTTGTTGGATTTTAATGCCCATCCAAAGTAGGCACCGAGTTTGGTGATCAGGTCGCCCTTCAATTTTCCTTTGCCACCAAGTGTTTCAGAAGCAGAGCACCTGTGTTTGGCAATGAGAGTGCGCAAAGCAGCCTAGATCCTTTTTTGGACGTGATTCACGCAATCTTCCTTCTCGACTGGCACGACACGACAAAGCCATACACTTTGGCTTGCCCGAGAGCAAGAGATGCACAACTATCATCACTCGAGAGGACTGTGGTGTACCTCAGTTTGTGCAGCTCAAGTGACCTCTGGAACAGTATAAGCGCCGCTTCAACTTCCATTTCCTCTTTTTTTTCGGTATTTTTTTGGCACATATGGCTTGCCTTCTGTAGTATAGTGTCGCCCCCTGCCAGATCTCCGTGTTATCATACATTTATGTTTCGTAGTAGTCTAACTAGATGGCGCACCCCCCTTCTGTCATGTGACGAGCTTGGACCAATCGGGAGGTGTCATCTGGCGTGTGAAGTCGTTTTTGGTAATAAACGGCCGCGAACCGGCTCAGTCCTAGTCCGGTTTTCATCAGGAGCAGTTAGCTCCGCGTCTCCCTCTCTGCGTCGGCGCTCACCGCGCGTTCGCTGGGCGCAGGCCCCCACTTGCCCGTCGCTGCCGACGCAACATCTTTTGGCGACGAGGATGGGATTCCCGCTGCGGTTCCGACTGAAGCCCCGGGAAACCAACGAGCTTCGTAAGTGAAGCGCCCCTTCCTGTGTCTGCACGGCACGCAAACGCCGCCGACGCACTTGGCGTCGCGAGGCTTCCAAAAGCCTAGGCCTGCCCGATCCCTTTGTTCTTCCTTGCCCCATTCCTGCTGCGAGCTCCGGCTTGTCTCCTGTGCTGTCTCCTGCACGCCACCTGGCGTGGCGTCTTTTACGGCGAACCTTCCCATTTTTCTTGAAGTGCCCGGGCCACCGTTAATTCCATGGCATCGATGGAAAAAAATTTTTCAGGCCCACCTCGAAGCGGCCGGCGGTGGTGGCTGTACAGACGCACGACGAGCGTCCGCGCTCGTCAGCGCTCTCGGGCGTGAGGGACAACGAAAGTACTTTGCAGACGAGGAGCAGGAAGCAGCAAGGCAGTCGACCGGCGCAGCATCAACGTCAAGTGATGCGGACCCGCCAGCGTCAGAGTTCCAGAAACTCTTACAGCGGCTTGACCGGCTGTTCGCCGCATCAACAAATGTTCTGGCGGAGAGGCGCGAATTCACCAGTCGAAGGCAGTTTGAGGGAGGATTCCTGGAATTCGTGACCGCAATGAAGGAGAAGGCGGTACAGCGCAACTTCGGCACAACCTACAATGAGCGCGTCCGAGACCAAATACCGTATTTACCCGCGTATAACCCGCCCCTGCGTATAACCCGCACCCCTAACTTTGAACTCGGCGGAAAAAAAAAAAAAAAAGCTCGCGTATAACCCGCACGTTTACCTGAAAAAAAAAATTAGCGCTAGAAAGATGCAACTCACACTCAGTGGTCATTTCGTTTTCAGAACATTTATTCAAACGACCGCCACCACGTCACTGGTTATCCGATTCTTAATCGTCGCCGCTCTCACTACTGCCATCCGAGGCTTCATCGCCACTCTCAAAGACGTAGTCGTCCTCGGAACCATCCAGACTATTACTGATCGCACATTTTTTAAAGCTTTTGCGCACCAAATCGGCCGGTATCGCTTTCCACGCATCCACGATCCACTGGCACAGCAATAGAATATCAGGCCTTCGCACGCGTCCCGTCGGTGTGAGGGCGTAAATGCCGTCGGCCATCCACTGGGCATACAGCCGCTTCACGCGTGCCTTGAACGGCTTGTTCAGGCACACGTCGAGTGGCTGTAGCATGGACGTCATGCCGCCAGGTATTATGACGAGGTCGGTGCTGGTCTCGGCAAGGCGAGCCTTCATCGCATCAGTGCAGTGGCCTCTGAAGGAATCTAGTACGAGCATCGAACGGCGTGCCAGCAAGGCACCTGGTCTTCGCTCCCAGATTACTCGAAGCCAGTCACCGACTAGGCCACTGTTCATCCACGAATTTTCTTCCGCACGCACAACGATTCCTGGGGGCAGTGGAATGCCAGGTAGCGTCTTGCGTTTGAAAATGACACACGGGCGCAGTTTCGTGCCGTCAGCCAAAGCGCATAGCATGACTGTGCAGCGCAGCTTGGCATTTCCGCCGGTCAGCACGCTGACTGATTTGGAGCCCTTTTTTTCCATGGTCGTGTCCATCGGCATCTCAAAGTACACAGGTGTTTGATCAGCATTTCCCACTTGAGACAGCAAATAGCTGTGCTCCTTCCGAAGTGCGATCACATATCGTTGAAAGTTCAACAACTTTTCCTCGTAGGCTTCAGGAAGCCGCTGGCACATGGTTGTTCGCCGCCGCATAGAAAATCCATGTCTTCGCATGAAGCGCTGAAGCCATCCACGGCTTGCACGAAACTCACGTGGAATATTCAATTCCCGGGCCAACTTCAGGGCTTCCATTTGCGCCATCTCAGTCGAAACAGCGTGGCCACGACTTCTCTGCTCCTCAATGAACTTCGCAAGCTGCGTCTCGAGGTGGGGGTACGCGCCAGTCTTCGGACCCCGAAACGCTCGCCTGTTCCGGTTCGTTGCTTCGAGACTCTCTTTTTTCTTCCTCCAGTCGCGAATGCACGACTCGTCGACGTCATGCTGTCTTGCAGCAGCTCTGTTGCCGATTTCTTCGGCAGCGGCTATAATCTTTAGCTTCTCTTTCGCTGTGAAACACTGCCGTCGAGTCGCACTCATGATGCCAAAACAAAGCAGGCAAACAGTGCAAACTGGGGTAAGTACACTAAACAGCGCCTAACGCGAGGCTCAACAATGCTGGCCTTTCGTTGGCCCTTCATCGGCTTGACAAGCGTCGATGACGATGGGGATGGCGGACTACACGGGGAGGCCGCCGCACATTGCGGTGAAGCCGACCCCCCCCCCTCCCACGGAAAAAATTCGCAGATAACCCGCACCCCCACTTTTTAAACGCGTTTTTTCACATTTTGGTGCGGGTTATACGCGAATAAATACGGTAATACATGGGGTAGCAAACGTCAGCGTTCGCGAAAAGTTATTAGCTCATGGCGAAACCCTGTCCCTGGACAAAGCAGAAGAAATTGGACGCTCTTTAGAAGCCTTGCATCGAGCGAACCGCGCGTTCGGCTCCGAAAATGTACGAAGAATTGAGGTATTTCAACCTGGAGTTCCGTCGACAGGCCAAGATGACAGACTTCTTCCGGGAAGCTGCCAAGATGGCCGACTTCTTCCGAGAAGCTGCCAAGATGACCGACTTCTTCCGAGAAGCCGCCAAGAGGGCCGACTTCTTCCGAGAAGCCGCCAAGAGGGCCGACTTCTTCCGGGAGGCCGCCAAGATGACCGACTTCTTCCGAGAGGCCGCCAAGAGGGCCGACTTCTTCCGAGAGGCCTCCAAGAGGGCCGACTTCTTCCGAGAAGCCGCCAAGAGGGCTGACTTCTTCCGAGCAGCCGCCAAGAGGGCCGACTTCTTCCGAGAAGCCGTCAAGAGGGCCGACATTTCGCACATGGCTCTTCCGGGAACCGTGGTGCATGCGATCGGTGTAGCAGCAAGAACCATATCACGTCTTACAGGAATTGTCCACCAAGAAATCGGCGATGCAACGCCTGCCACACGTTGGGCCATTTCGCTTCGGTATGTCGAAAGACCCAAACAGCGGTGCAACACGTCTCTTCCGCAGAGACGCTGTCTTCGTCAACTTCCGCAGGGCAGCCGTCCGCGTTTGTCTTGACGGTAAGCGCTTTTGAAACTAAAAAAGATTTGGAAGTTCCGGTCGTAGTTAACGGCGTCTCCATGCGACTGCTGGTGGATACAGGAGCGTCTGTGTCATTCATGACGGCCGAAGATTTTAGAAATCACTTTGGTCGACAGCACAGGCTGTCACAAACAACAGTGGACTTGAGAAATTTCTCCAAGCAACGCATCGACATTCAAGGCCTGTTTCAAGCCACTGTCCAGTTTTTCCAAAGGTCATGCTCCGTCACGTTCCACGTAACGACTACAGGAACATCACTGCTGGGTTTAGACGCCATCCAACGCTTGGGCATACAGATCGACGGTACGTCGCTGATATGTTGTCTACCATCGCTTCCTTCAGTACAGAGCCCCGCAGGTGTGCTTCCGGGTTTTGATCACCACTTCAGTGACGAGTTGGGTCTCGTCAACAACTTTGTGCACCGAATTCATCGGCAGCAAGATGCGAAACCAGTACCTTCAAAGTTGCGCCGACTACCCCTGGCTCTCCGTGACCAGGGCACAAATGAATTGCGACGTCTCGAGGACTGCGATGTCATGAGCACATCGAGGCTTCTGAGTGTGTGTCTCCACTCGTGGTGGTGCGCAAGAAGGATGGAACCATGCGGCTCTGTGTAGATCTACGGGAACAGGACAGTCTTGTCCTGTTCTTGCAAGGGTCTTGCAAAAACAGTGGCAAACTAAGCAGTGTGTAGACAAATGTAGAGGTGTTCAGGCAACTCGTGTCAAGGTGGGAGACACCGTCAGAATTAGATTTAACAGGAAAGGATTTTTTAAGTACAGTAAACCTCGTACAGTTAAGGCCCAGATAGGACCATCTACTTTTCTACTCAGTGATGGGAAGTTGTGGCATGTGTCTAAGTTAACCCTAGTGATAAAGGATTCAGCAGATAGTACATTGTCTACAAGTGATAGAGACTTTTTGTACTCATATTCAAATCTAGATAGTCATTCCGATGAGTCGTCTGTAGTGACAGCGTCTTCTCATAGTTATAAGCATCAGCTAAGTAGTTCGTCTGACTGTATCGCTTCCGAGTCTGCACAGTCAGCAGTCGTCTCTGATTCCGTGGGGGAATCGGTAGCCTCCCAGGACTTGTTAGGACTTCGAGAGGAGCTTCCTGGGCAACCTTCTCCAGCTTTGAGCGACAACCACATTCAATTTTCCAACCAGGGGGAGGGAAATAGTAGTGGGACGACTGGGTCTTCGAAGTCGACCGATACGCGTCGCAACCCCCAAAGTTCTTCTGAGGTACGCATGCGTCCTCATCGTGACAGAAAACGGCCTCCGTGGCTTGATGATTTTGTTTTCTGAGTGTAGAGCGTATTGCCGTCTCAGGCAATTCACATGTTTCATTAACACAGGTATAAAATGTGTTCCTTGTTGCGGTGCAGTGAGTCTTGTGCAGTGTTCCTTGTCGGATTTTGCTTTGAGTGATTGCCTGTGTTTTGGTGCCCGACTGGTACGCGTGTGTGTGAACTTGGGCGGGAATGAACTGAGTTTGTCCTTGGACTTAAGTGCGCGTCTTGTGTGCGCGTTTCACTGTATGCTTACTTTGTTTCCAGGGGGGATGATGTAGTGTCGCCCCCTGCCAGATCTCTGTGTTATCATAGATTTATGTTTCGTAGTAGTCTAACTAGATGGCGCACCCCCTTCTGTCATGTGACGAGCTTGGACCAATCGGGAGGTGTCATCTGGCGTGTGAAGTCCTTTTTGGTAATAAACGGCCGCGAGCTGGCTCAGTCCTAGTTCGGTTTTCATCAGGACCAGTTAGCTCCGCGTCTCCCTCTCTGCGTCGGTGCTCGCCGCGCGTTCGCTGGGCGCGGGCCCCCGCTTGCCTGCCGCTGCCGACACAACACTTTCCAATCTTGGTAGTCCGGGTGACCAGATTTCAGGCCGCACACGCGCCCAGCACAGAAGTTGCTCAGGACAACTTAGTCGAGCACAAGTCCGGAGAACAGTTCGATGACCATGACAACTCCGATGTGCGACGAATGGCTGCGCGTCATCCACGAGCCATTGTAGGATACCGCTATATTGCCGTAGTTTGCAAGTTTCAAGTCATTATATAATGACTTCACTGATAGTGCACATGCACCCATCAGCTTTTGGGCAGCAGACGACGCTGCCGGCGCCAGCTTCTGTTTGAGATAGCATTGCCATGTTTTGTTATGAATGCCACAGTGCGAGATATTCATTGCAGCAAAAACGTCGTTCATCGCTGTTTGTTGATTTCCAGTGCTAACCATTGCAGGAGCGGCAAGAATGTTCACTACGAAGGGGTTGACCGTTTTGCTGTTTTTCACATGCGACGAGTTCAGCTCTGGAACAACATCGCCGCAGTTTTCACAAATGGCGAAAAGCTTGACGGCAAGGCCGTATTCTCGCTTCTCTGAGCCAAAAGTCACGGAGCCGCCACAGAGACTGCACTTTAGACGCAAGACCAAAGCGTTTATCCCTTCCGCATTGATAACATAAAAGCGTGACTCCATCTCCGCCAGCCTGTCCGCACTGTCGTTGAGGCTCGTACACATGTCCAATTTCCACTTCGTTACTGAAGTTCCCACCAGTTGTCCGAAGTTTACCCCTGCTTGATTCTGCCGTTGGAGCAATTCCGCTGGCTGCTCCCTTTTTTGTGTCGTGCCGAACGCTGCTCCTGCAATCTCTATCGGCCGGCGACATCAACAGGCCTGGCTGGCTCTCGCCAGGTCTGTTGCATCCTGCGTCACAGCCGTCGCTTGTGGGGATGCGTGACTTTCACGCCTCCCCTGAGATCTAGTTTTCCCGCATAGCTCGTCTCCTGCAGGGCGGCTTCGCCCGCCGCGTGGCCTGGCGCCCGCGGCGGTTGGAGTGGTTGAAGCGCAGTGCGAGAGATGCCGCTAGTGTTGCGCTGCGGCGGGGTTACTTAGGCGCGGGAAAGAAAGGCGCTTGGGCTTTTTCCCGGCGGGTCGGCTAACAGCGAGGACGTCCCGCGCGCGGCGACCGATGCTTCTGCGAGACCACCTCGCGTGGCCGCCTTCGAACGCGCCACGATTCGCGTGACCATAC
Organism: Dermacentor variabilis; assembly: GCF_050947875.1. Taxonomy (NCBI): domain Eukaryota; kingdom Metazoa; phylum Arthropoda; class Arachnida; order Ixodida; family Ixodidae; genus Dermacentor; species Dermacentor variabilis. The sequence goes on along the minus strand of NW_027460302.1, from coordinate 3,253,650 downwards.
ACGCGAAGGACCAGGCGTTGGGATCCAGCATGGGGCGAACATATTCGCTCGCTTCCGGTCGCGGTGAGTCAGACTTCTAGATTTGTCGCGCGCCCACCGGCATGTTTTGTGAGTAGCAACTCGGCTAGCAGGCATTGATCTATGAAAGGTGCAATAAATGCCCTTGTGACTGTTTGCACTACTGTGTGTTGTCGTTCCTTTGTCCCAAGAGCACGGGTGTGAGAGACCCCACGTCTGGCTGCACAACGTGGACCTCTTGGGGCATCGGACGATAGTTTTAACAGTTTTGCTTCGTTCGAGACCTTTGTTTGAACCGAAGCGTAGGCCTAGCGTGAATTTTGATCGCTAGCGTCGGCGGCGTGCTTTCTCGAGCGAGGTGATGGTGGCGGTAGTGTGTTTGAACATGTCAACATGCTAAGCCTTTTCGCAAGTGTTTTTTTTTTATGGCATTCGTCGGTACGAGAGCCACGTGGTCTGCATCCTGGGAGAGCGAGGCTCAGCGCCCGCGGAGCAGTGGCAAGCCTGAAGCGAGTGAGTACGGAAGCCTCGTGGGAGGTCCGAATTTCTCATGTAAATAGCTTCTCCTATCTCTTTGACTCTGATGAAGTCGCGGCTCTGGGAGCCGGGTGGCCGCGGGCCACGAGTGCCACTACGGGCTGACTGGTATTGCGGCCTGGCACCGGGCGCTCCGACACCGTCTGGGACGGTGGGTGCCGTCAACTCGGATGCTTTGTGCACCGAGCGGAGTAGGACCACCTCACAGAGCTGACGTCTCCTCGCGGCCGCCTGTTTTGCGCTCATTTTGGGTGTTGTTTTTGGATGCCGGTTGTTGTCAGGGTAGCGACGATTTAGGCCTAAGGCTTTACGAAGCTGCCTGTCGCACGTGGAGGGACACAACCTGGTGGACCGTGGCGTTGAGGTGTTGCAATTCGCTTCCCTCATTCTATTTAGCCTCGCACGAATTGAAATTACTCGTTCGACTCAAGAAAGCGAGCTTCGTTCACGTGAACTTAGCATCTAAGTAGCTGCCCGATCTTTTGCTAGCCGAGTTGAACATCGTATATGGTGGGCGATGCGCATGCATAATTCCTCTGCCTTGCACTACTTTAGTGTTTGCCGAGTGTGTTGAGCGTACGCAGTGTGAACGGAGTCACCCCTGGTCTGCCGTCACCTGCACATCGTCTGCGCTGCTGCCCTGGACTACGACCGAGCCACCCCGGGCGATGGTGATGCTGTGGCCAGTTCGGCGCAGCGACTTCGGCGGCCTCCTGTATCCAGCTCACAACCCTCGGCGGCGGAGAAAAGAGCCGGCAGTCACTGACAGCTACGGCGGCTCTTCCCAGCAGGGCGCGTCGGCGCGAGCGACGCTTGCTCGTACCGACTACTGCGTCGTCGTTTCCGAAGTCCTGGCCTGGAATCGTGCCGTCGAGTCCGCAAAGCTGCTGCTGTGACCGGCGGACGCCAGCGGTGTACCCAGGGACAGTCGGCTCGCATGTTATGGACAGCGTGTGGACATCTCCCCGGCGCGGCCACTGTTGCATGTACCACCTTGTTCACGAAGCACGTGTTGATGTTAGACTGTGTGAAATGTTTCGCCGGAATATGTAGTGATTTAAGGTTGGGGGGATGTGGGGATGCGTGACTCTCACGCCTCCCCTGAGATCTAGTTTTCCCGCATAGCTTGTCTCCTGCAGGGCGGCTTCGCCCGCCGCGTGGCCTGGCGCCCGCGGCGGTTGGAGTGGTTGAAGCGCAGTGCGAGAGATGCCGCTAGTGTTGCGCTGCGGCGGGGTTACTTAGGCGCGGGAAAGAAAGGCGCTTGGGCTTTTTCCCGGCGGGTCGGCTAACAACGAGGACGTCCCGCGCGCGGCGACCGATGCTTCTGCGAGACCGCCTCGCGTGGTCGCCTTCGAACGCGCCATGATTCGCGTGACCATACACGCGAAGGACCAGGCGTTGGGATCCAGCATGGGGCGAACATATTCGCTCGCTTCCGGTCGCGGTGAGTCAGACTTCTAGATTTGTCGCGCGCCCACCGGCATGTTTTGTGGGTAGCAACTCGGCTAGCAGGCATTGATCTATGAAAGGTGCAATAAATGCCCTTGTGACTGTTTGCACTACTGTGTGTTGTCGTTCCTTTGTCCCAAGAGCACGGGTGTGAGAGACCCCACACGCTTGAAACCGCCGGCGGGTGGTCGTCACTGTGTTTTTCGGCAGGGTCGGAGCACTTTTCAAAGCTGCAGCACACTCGCTTCCTTTTCTTTCCAAACTTGTTTCATGTGGTAAACTTCCGACATTCCGACATCACTAGACGCTACGCTAGCGACTTTCAAAATGGCGTCGTGGTTCGCTTTTCAAGCGCGTCCGCACGCCTCAGCAGACGATGCCAGCCGCCTAAGCCAATTGCAGGACTTTATTTAGTCATGTGCACTGAATGGTCGAATGGGGTCGCACGCTTGGGCTTTTTTTCGGTGCGGTATTTCTAAACAGTGAACAGGGGGACGAATGAAAATGTGGCGGGAAATTGAAGAAGAGAAGTATTTCTTTCCAGAGCGACCAAGACGGCTGCGACAGCATACGTCGTTCAGCAGCGGCGTGGCATGAAAAAAGCTCCCCCTTTTTATGCTTCTTTCTGTCAAAATATAGCTCACGGCTGTTACATAAATTGACATTGCGGCTAAAATATTGATCCATGACGCGGCAAATTTGGTAAGAACATGCGGCAGTGTTTGTATATTGCGAAAATAGCACTTTCAAGAAACCCATCTTTTTTCCGCAATTTTTTGGTCTCCCCCTTAACAGAGATGCCATTTGTGTGCCTCCCATTCAACAAGGATCTAAAAGAGAAATGTGAAGTGAATAGTGCTAGCCTTCTTATATTGCTTTCAACGACTATGCATGATGTTGCAACAAATATTTCAGTTGTAATGGGTGCACTGAACAGTTTCGAGGGTAACGTCTCTTCGTAACCGAGGAGGCAGGTGACGGAGAGCAGGAACAGCTGGTTGCCCGAACGGCTCACACTCGTGCCAAGCACTGGCGATCTGGCTGGCCCACTGGCTGCACAGCAGGCATGGAAGAGACGATCTGGCTGGCCTTGTTCTTGTGCTCCTCTTCTTCATTACACAGTGTTATTTTTGCACAGTGGCCACATATATGTCATGAACTTGTTTCTGAAGGACAGGGCTACATGGTGAAGCAGTTCATATTGCCATATTGCTAGGCCAATAAATGTTACAGTGAATTGAAAGTTTAGATTCGTTTTTCTCAGTTTCATTTTTTTCGGCATTGCACTGCTTTACTCTCCGTAAGGCAGTGTACGTTCTTTTTAACCCTTTCGCTGTCACGGACGTACCGGTACGTCTTCGCGCTTCCCCACAACAGTGTCACTGACGTACCGGTACATTCTCTATCGTGCGTTCAAAATTTCGAGCCTGAGCGCTAAGCTGGCCACGCCATCTGTTGACTCTTTCTACAAGTTCGTATTTTCACTTTGACCTGCGTTGATACATGTATTGAAGAGTACGGTGTGACTGCCACTCCCCCCTCTCTCCTTGCTGAGTGGCGCGGTGGCTCCGCGTTCGCAGGATCATGCGTTGCGCGCGTGTGGTTATGGGTTCAAGAGTTGTTCTGCCATCTCCGCTGGTTTGAAAGTTTTTATTTTTCTTCTGTTCGTGTGTCTGCAACGGCGCATCAAGTTCAGGGGCACGTGCCATTGCCTCTCCGAAAAGAGTGACTTGATTGCTGCTTTCACTCTCTCGCCGCACCCTCGCTTCCGACTTGCAGCAGTAAACGTAAAGCCCTTCGAACTTTGTTTTTAGTCTTTTTCCATCTCACTCTATCTTCTTGATCATGCAACGTCCCATTTCTCTCTGTTGTGCAGGCGACTGAAAGTGCATCCTCCCTGCGCGCGCGATTACTTTCGGATGGCTGAGTGCGCGGGACCTTCGTCTGCTCATTGGAGCGGTGGCTCTTCCGATTCAGAATACGAGCCTAACTCGGATTCGGACTTGGACAGAGTCTCATGCGAGGAAGAGGCGAGTTCCGCATCGTCGGATTCAGATGTTGAACGGATGTTATAGTCAGGCTGATGATGATGAAGATGTTTACTAACAACAGCTGCAGAACACTGAAATGTGCATATTGCATTGACAATGTTATTTGTATACCAATCATAATCAAAAATAAATTGCTATGTTCATTCCCTGTTAGGGCATATTCCCTGAAACCAAGCCGACACTGGGGGTGCGTCACGGTCAGAAAGGTCCGACAGCGAAACGGTTAAGTACGAGCAATATGTTTTGTATCAATATACAGTCGCCGACCGATTTTCCGGACTCCAAGAATTCGGACATGCCCGATTATTCGGTCAGCTTTGCGGCACCGCCATTCTCCCCATAGACCATAATGTAAACAACCGCCAAAAGTTCAGGACACCTTGCAACCTCTCGTCTGATTTTTCTGACACTCCTTGAGCCAACTCGATCGAGAGCATCATGCATAGACTATGACCGGCGCATAGTTCGACTTGCTGAACACCATTTTTGTTTTGAACAGAGCCTCCTTGCTGCCCCACAAAGTGGCGCTACTGGAAATTTCCGCTCATCATCATCGTTTCGGCCTGGTTCGATAGAGTGGCTGGAGTGGATGGAGCAGCAGTTCCTGTTTTCAGCTTAGTAAGCCATGTCAAGACAATCCAGCAGTTGATTTGTTTCTTCGCGCACGACGCTGCGAGCAGGCCACGTTTTTCGTTTGTGTGACTGGTGTCGGCACGGTGGTGTTTGCTTTGTGTGCTGTGTTGAGGTTTCGGTGATCCAACGCGGCGTACGGAAACATTGCGTCAAGTGTCTAATGGCGCCGACAGCGCCCGCGCAGACTTCGCTGGGGAATGCCGGCAAGCGGGTGCCGGGAGGCCTAAGATTTGTCGCCTTCCGATGTGCTCCCTACTGAAGCGGAAAATGTTCTGCCGAGACCTGTGCAGTGGTTGCATTGCGATTCCAGACACCGTCTCACAGGTGCTGACACTGCTGTACTGACAAGCGCAGAACTCGACGACGGCGAGATCATTCGTCAGGTTTCTGCTGCACCGCCGGACGATGACTCTGAGTTGGAAGATGACGCACCATGTGCTACGCTGCCGTCGCATGCGGAGCGTGCACAAACAGTGACTGTGCTTTCAGCCGCCTATAGTGACCGTACAACCCTCTCCGAGATTCAGGCTTATCTGATTGCGCGTTAACGGAACAGCGTGCAATGGCGCATTCACGATTTCTTCAAGCCTACTGCCGAGCCCGAATAAGTACGTGGAAATAAAGGATTTCATTTTTTTTTTTCTTAATCTGCTTTTTCGGACACTAGTTTATTCTGACATTTCCGCAGTCCCCGTGAGGTCCGAATAAACAGTCGGCGACTGTATTCGTATCGAATTGATCTAGCCAGTGATGCTATTCATTTATTTCTAAAGTTGTCTGCTAAATTCTAATTGCCACTGATTATAAACAAAAATTTGCAAAAATATTGCAGTCAAGTTTACATCGTGTTTTTTCGCATTTTAAGTGCACTGAGAACAATAAAATTAGCATCACCGGCTAGATCTACTCTCTGGCATTCTCGCCATATGCTTTGTTTTTGCTTTTGACAAAGTGAAGTTATTGAAGAGTACCATAAAAAATCGACTGAATTTCTGTACTAAAAACTTTGTATCGTTTGTTCTAATGCAGATATACAATATCTAATTAGATATTGCAACCGTCAGAAAAAACTAAACAATACTGTTAAATATCATCCAATTCACAACAAAATTAACCAAACTGGTTTTGAACCCACGTCTCCCCTTAAGAGGAAGCTTTAGCTCAGGCCCAACTCTGCTGCGACGTATTCAAATAGATGCAAAATGCAAAAACGTTTTTCCGGGACAACCCCTGGACCAATTTTAATGAAATTTGTTGCATTTGAGAAAATGAAATTCTAGCGACTGTTGGAAGCAGAATTTCAATTTAGGGCCTGAATTTCGTTATAAAACTTTTCGAAAATTTGAAAGTATGAAAAAAAAAAATAGAAGCACGAAGTTTATAAATTTATAGCTCTGCATCAAGAACAGATATCGTGGTTCTGTAAACGGCATCCACTATATCAATGAAAGGGGACAAATTTGATATGCCATTCTATATCTTACATGAATATGTTAAATCGTATACAAGAGTTCTGCATAAAGCTGGATTTCCATATTAGTAAGTTTTTTGAGATTCATGTGTAACACATCAATTTTGCCTGCTTTAGATGCACTATTAGATGCAATTCACATAATTGTGATATCATTTTTCATTGCTGAGTTACAGAGTTGTAAACTTGATAGTTTTGTTTTCTGAAGGTTTGCAATTTTTGCCGATTTCTAATAAAACATTGACAACCTAAATCGAAAATTCGAAACCAACAGTCACTAGACCAAGTTTTTCCTTTAAATGCAACAAACCTCACCAAATTTGGTGCAGTGGTTGCCGAGAAAAATGAATTCTCCTTTTACATGTATTTAGATAGGAGCATCCGAGCTAAAGCTCCCTCTTAAAGGGTTAAGCTTGGCTTCTATTACTCTTAGGTAGCCGTCTCCCGAGTGAATTTCATTTCGTTACCACTCGGACTGCTGTATGATTCAATTGAGAATATAAAAAATTTTAAATACGAATTTTCTATTGCACCGAATGCACTAAAAATTTTGTCAGCTTGCAGTGTGTAGCGTATGGTTTAACATGCAATGCATAATTCAAGCTCAAAAATATAGTGTCATGGCCACTTTCAAGGGGGCACACTGCTGTTGAAATAATGTTCATCTTCTTCATTAATATTAATGAAACTTTCCAGTCTTATTAACATTATTGTGCTGATTTGAAATATGTAATTAGTTTTATTGTAGGCCAATTAGTTTCTACAATAATTAACATTTCACTTCCATTGTTTAAGGCCACAATAGAAAATAAATGGCACAATAAAAATTATTTATAAGTAATGTTTAGATAGCGTAAAGAGTAAGGAATGAAAGATAGGAAGCACAATTATTATTGGACCCTTAATAGATATTTTACAGCCCATTGCATGCAAGCCCACAAAATGTGGCAACCATGTGGCAGAAATTGTAGCAAAATAATTAATTACCAAAGTGAAAACAAAAAAATGTCCTTGCTATACTACATTGTTGTGATCTGCGGTGAGGTATTGCTGGATGACGCCATTGAGGAGGCTTTGCCTCGTGCCGACACCGCTGCAACATAGGACGAGGACAACGACGACGCCACAGATGCCATGCCTGTGCCTACCACGTTCGCCGAGGTGCTACGGCACATAGACGGCATCCGGAACTTCATCTGTTCACGTGACACCGCAGAGGACTTCCTTTTGGACGTTTCCGAACTCGAGCAAAAGCTCTTGGTTCATGGATCAAAAAGGTCCAAAAGAAACTTACCGTCATTTTTTAAAAGTTTGTGCCGGCTGGCGAGAATGCGGCAGTGGGCAGTGGAGTGCCGTAAAGGTTCGTTTGTATAAAACAGGATTGGTACCTGTACTGTAGCATTAATTCTTATCGTATTTACTTTTTTGGTAATTTGGGTTTCCCAGCCCTGCAGAATATGTTAGTAGTTTACATTGAAGTTTCTCGTAAATCTGTCGTGCGAAATAAGTAGTATTTTTATAGGCATAATCTATGTTCGGATTTTATGACGGTCGCATTTTACGACGCTTTTTCGTGGTCCTGAGAAAGTCGTATAATCAGGGTTCCAATATAATTAAGAACGCAAAATTCTTCCACTGATGTAGACATTAGGCACATGTATAAGCTCGTAACAGAATCTGGAATGCACCAACACAAACCCGTGTATGCACGAGGGGCACAGGAATAGGCATCGTCACATCGTCTGCGGTCCAAAGTAAACCTACGCGCGGGGATAAAATGGAATGGTTAGCTTTCCTGCTGCGTTATTGCCGATGTGGCATGAGCTTCCACGACGCAGTGACTTATCTCCGCCACGATCTTGTCAGCTCGTCTGAACCTTGGGATAATTGCCTCTTTCTTGCTGTAGGAAGCAGACGGCTCGCACTTGACTTTTCATAGACCCATGTTCGGTTTAACACTTCTTATTTTTTAGAGAGGGTCGATTTGCCGCTTGTTCGCAATACGATGAACAAAGAAATGGCATATCAGCCGTTTCCGAAGCGACCCGCAGCTAGGCCTAGCAGATGAGCTCGTCTGCTAAGCAACAGCCAATCAGAAGGTGCCTCTCAGGATGCTGGCCCAGTGAGCCAATTGGAGGGCCGCATGCATCGCGAGTTTCAGCAGACCGGCTTCTAATTGTTTAACGTTTGCACTTTTTCTATGCAGCATTCAGTGGCAAGGATGTGGGGAAATGAAAGGCGGAACTGTGAGCTTTCGAACGATAACAAGATGGCGTTGCTGAGTGGCGGGAAAGACGAGAAATAGCTCCGTGAACTCCAGTGTTTCTGTGCGATGTTGTGGTCGTTTCTCGCCATCCGTGCTGACAAAATAATTTTTTTCTGACACTTAGGGTGCGTTTTTGGGCAAATCGTTTTGATACGGTGTAGATTGGGCATTACAGATGCGGAAACAAGTACATGTAGTTCCCAAAAATCGACTTTTTTCGCGATTTTCGGTTTTTCAGACTCGTGTCCCCCTTAACGATTGCAGGAGTCGGCTTTTAAGCTTTACTTGCCACAATCAGCTTCCGTCCTTGGGACGACTAGTCTTTGGTGACCCTGTACTGAAGGATGTTTACACGAATGACCGAGTACATGTTTAGAAGCATGATCCCTACAAATGGTAGCCCTTCCCCCGTAGATATTAACAGTGCTGCACAAGTTATCGGCATCTTAGTGCTCATGTACAACATAGCATGGGCATTATGAATTTTGCAATATGAAGCTTGACACCTCAACTGCATCTCTGATGGCCGTGCATGGCACCCACCTGTTCTCTGTCCATGCGGCTGATCATGTCATCCAGCTTCGTCTTGCCCTGCGTCAGCTCGTCGTGAGTGCGCTTCAGTACGTCCATCTCCGCCTGCAGCACAACGCGCCAAGAGTTCTGCTTTGTCATCAGCCCATTTCACGTACACTGCAAGACCTCTGCGAGTGGTCTCCAAGACCCCGTGCACGGCAGGCCTGCCAGTGCCATGATGGCAGTAGTCCATTCCCTTTCTAATAGACCACCAGCTGCATCCACCATTCATCATGTGATGTGCTGAACTCCATTTCTTCTTTGATACATTATCAATTAGAATGTCTCAGTATAGAGGAACCTCCATGCGAAATTTCATGTTTGTCATTAGAGTTGAAAGCAACGAAACACTTGCAGAAGTAGCCAATTTTTATACTGAATCTGACAAAAAAAAAGGGGGGGGGGTAGCTTTACCACTCGCCAAAAGTGACGCATGACTTAAGACTGCAGCTCCTAAGCATGACCTCCAAAATAAGGCAGAGCCCGTGACTGCTCGCGTCCTCGTGAAAAAACTCAGAGGCAACATGCTTGGACTTATAGCTGCAAAACTGAGCATTTCGTCGGATAAAAAGTTTTTTTCTTCAACGACAACATTTTAAGCTAGTTGTCTTTCAGCAGGTGCCCCATGACATGTAGATAAGAAAAATAGCGGCAACTAAAAATTGATTTGCTGGTGATATTTTGGTCTCCAAGACGGGTCCCCCTCTTAAATACAAGTCTAAGCTGGACACCTAGCAGAAAAAATAAAAAAACAAAAATAATAATAAATAAAGCTGCTGAAGATTGCTGGATCCTGTCCACGCAGCAAGCCAGAACATACAAGGGTGGTCAATGCCAGCGATGGTGCCTGGCTTGAGTCGTCAGGCACAATGGGTGGCAACTTCCAACTGCGAAGTTCCAAGATTACAACAACCACAACAAACTCTTTTATTATTTCTATAAAACCTAATACATTCATCAGGCCTGCCAATGCCACATTGGGCTCGACTGTATGCAGAAAGCCTACAGTTGGGTAGAACTTTAGAAGAAAAGGGAGGCCCCGCCCAGATGACTGAAGTGCAAAACCGTGCTTCGAAAACGCATAATTCTCGATATAAAAAAAAACTTCTTCATTTTGATCACTGGTTTAGTAGAGTTCCCGTGATTGGAATGCTACAGCACATGCCGAATCGTTAAAGAAAAATAACCCTATGCATTCTGCAACACCGTTCTTTGTATGCTTTTTAGCTTTGTTGCAAGGGACAGAAGAAAAAAGAGCAGCTCTGCATGGCTTTTGTGCTGGTTTACATGTACACGCCACATTCACTACTTGTTTTCTGAGCTTCAAATGAATCAGTTGCTATTTAACAAGTACTTAGAAAAAAACACTGCATTTATCAAAAGCATTACAAACCTGGGGCAAGAAGACGATTGAGGCAGAAAAGGTACAAAATTGCTTCATTCATCATTTTAAATAAGTACTCTTGGTTTGAAATGGCATAAAATTTGTATATTTTTGGTTTTTATGTTTTTACAAACTTATTTTGAAGAATGTGATAGTTTTCTTTTTCGTTCCTTCTCAATTTTATTTTGTTCTTCTTTCCCCCCTTTTTTTTACAGCGACACAGTACAACATACCTGCAGCTATCAGTAAGCACCAGACTGTGGCAAACTTTCCTCATCGTAGCTTCCCTTTGGAGCAAAACAAAACACCATGGAACAAACATGCAGCATGTTTGTTTGTAGCGGTGCGCCGCCGTGGGACCCTGTTTGTGGATGAAGCGTAGCGCAGTGTCAGCGATGCTCGCTGCAATCCTTCGTCGCAGGATTACCACTCAGAATAAACGCATGCGGCACAAATGTGCATCGTAAGCAATAATATTTCAAGCATGATAGACCACCACAAACAGTTTGGGAATTCACTCTGACCAGGGGCAGACGCACACAGCTGATGCGACTCAAGCTAGTTCGAAGTGTGCGCGTCCATCTTCTCCAGCCGTCCGGCTCGTGACGTCAGTCTAGAGTGCTCAGTGCGAGAGAGCTCAGTGCTCACCTTTTGCCAATTGTTGTGTCTCTGCTGTTTGCACTATTGTGCCGACTAGCTTTGTATTGGTTCTGAACGACATGGAAGCCCTGACCTGAGCTCCAGAGAGGGCCTCCTTGAGACGGGCCTTGACCTTCTCCTCGACGGCCGTGAGCAGAGAGGCCCGGATGTGCTCCTGGGTGATGGTGCCGGTCTGGGAGACACTGGCCGCACCAACAGACGTGCTTGTCTGCAGCATCAAAAAGGAACATCTGTTGTCAGAAAGTGCATCAACCCAAGGTGACAGCATACAACCAAGCGTTGGGAAAATTGGATCATTGCATTCACTGTGTTTAAATGGCACGACATACAACAGACACAAGAGCATGGGACTCAACAACAGAGTTTGATCCGAGTTGGTTGGTAAATGATCACTGTAGTTGAGAGTTCCACGGAATACTGGTATGGTCAGGTAAAAATTATTGTTAGGAGATTGCTATGGTCAATGACCTCCTCCATTCCTAACAGTAAATGTCTACCGTAGCATACAGCCTAACATTATGGACAGGACGGGTCCACATTATTTCTTTTGCCAGTGCCCAGTTTACTGCACCACAATTACAGTGGAACCACGATTATACCACTTTCTTGGGAGCACGAAAAAGCATTATAAAATGTGGGCGTCCTAAAATCCAAACATAAATTATGCCTATAAATATACTACTTATTTCGCACGACAGATTTAGGAGGAACTTCAATGTAAACTACTAACATACTCTGCAGGGTTTGGAAACCCAAATTACCAAAAAAGTAAATGCGACGACAATTAATGCTACAGTAGAGGTACCAATCTTGTTTTATACAAACGAACCTTTACGGCACTCCACTGCCCACTGCCGCGATTTCCATCAGCCGGCGTGAACTTTAAAAAATTTTTGTAAGTTTCTCTTGGATCTTGTTTGATCCGTGAATCAAGAGCTTTTGCTCAAGTTGGGCAACGTCCAAAAGGAGGTCCTCTGTGGCATCACATGAACAGATTAAGTTCCGGATGCCGTCTATGTGCCGTAGCACCTCGGTGAACGTGGTAGGCACAGGCACGGCATCTGTGGCATCATCGTTGTCCTCGTCCAATCTCGCAGCGGTATCGGCACTCACGGCATCGGTATCGGATGGCGTCATCCAGCAACACCTCGCCGCAGATCGCAACGTTGTTGTCGCAACGATCTGCTGCAGGGAAACTGGAAGGAGGGAAACGATTCCGCAAAGCGACGAGCGGAGAAGCCACCGAGAAGAGAGGGAGAAAGTGATTGTGGAGAAGAAAAGGCGTTATTTCAGCACAGCGGGCGTCGCGAGTGGCTGGTGGGGGGGGAAGAAATGCTTCCCCAATGCGATAAGAGGCGACGCCACCGAGAAGAGAGGTAGAAAGTGATTGTGGAGAAGAAAAGGCGCTATATTTCAGCACAGCGGGTGTAGCGAGCGGCTGGTGGGGGGGAGAGAAATGCTTCCCCAATGCGATGAGAGGCGACACCACCGAGAAGAGAGGTAGAAAGTGATTGTGGAGAAGAAAAGGCATGTTATATGATGTCCCGCGCTTTGCGAGGGTCGTATAACACGAGTCAGACATAAAATTGCGTGGGATAACCGGGGTTTTTAATGCATTGCTTCTATGGGGACTTCGCTGGGAATGCGCTAATCTGTTGTAAAAGCCGGGTCGTCGCAAAAACGGGGGATGTATAACCGGTATTCCACTGTATATTTCCATATGTGCAATAACTAGCGCAACAATGTTTCTAATAAAGGCATCATACTGCCTCCTGTCTGTCCTGTTCCTAAATGAGGATGTGTGACTACTCGAATATTTGATTTCGAATTTAATAGGTGAGTGCTTGAATAATTCAATTTGTAAATTGAATATCTAATATTCAATTTTTTGAATATTGGTACTTTGGTGAGTGACCCAGCCGTGTTCGGTTCCCCGATGCGTGCAGCGTTTCTACGGCGTGCAATCTTTACTGGTATAAGGTTCGACCACGTTGATCAGACCGATTGAAAAGATTAACACTCCGCAAACAGGGGGAACAACAAAAGCAGCGCTTGTGGAAAGCATGGAAGTATGTGTGAAGACTCAGCCAATTAGCTACCGGAAGGCAAGCTGGTTGTAATGGATACGCATGGTCAGTGTTCACGCAAGCAGATTCGCACAGTTGGGAGCTTTCTGCCCACATTCGAGCACACAGACCAACCTGGCACACATGCTCACGGTAGTTGCCGGCTGGTCAACCGTGGTCCCGAACACTGCTTCAACGGCCGTCAATCTAACCTAGACCCGTGATCTTCAAACCAATCACTGATGAGCCACTGGTACGAACACGGGAGCAACAAGCTTTCCACAACAGTTTGCTGGCTGCCATCACACATCAGTCGGCAGCAAATTTTTGGCACGGCCATACCATTGGCTACACTGTCTAGCCTGTTAGGCCTAATGAGAACTTCGTTGTTGGGTGTTGGTGATTAAAGTTACGATTACCGAATCAATGCAAATCTATTCACAGTGGTTGCACAACCCTCAGAAAGCTAACAAACCGCCTCGCCAATGAAAGCAAGTGCACGGAATGACCGTTACATGTTCACAGCCACCACCTTTGGTAAATATGGTGGCCGCTGGTGGTGATCGCAGTCGATGCTGCAGCGCTGATGACCACGCGGAGCTGTGCTAAGTGACACAATGCGCATTCCCCACTTTTGTCTATCGTGCAGATTGGCCAGATTCATTCTTTCTCGCTACTCCTATAACATAACTGTTTCAGCCTTAAAATCCCGGTTGTGTATTTCCCCGCCTGTCTTTATTTATTTTTTAGCTTCTTCCATTCACAGCCCACAGGTTACCAAATCCATCATCCCAGCTCATCGCTTCTACTGCCACACGCATCTTAATGCTGTGTATCCACCACTCGCCCATTCCACTACGTATCAACATTATTTTTTTCTACACAAAGCCCGTCAATGGAATACCCTTCCTCTTGACATCACCCTCATCACTGCATTTCTCGTTTCAAAGCTGCCATCAAATACCATCTTTCAAGTCACACTTGACATAAAAATTGTAACAGCACCAACCCATGCAACCACAAAGTAACGAGGACGAGACACTTGTTACTTTGTGGATGCATGGGTTGGCGCTGTTACAATTTTTATGCCATGTATGCACCAACTCGCCCAGAGAGAAGTTTTAATCAAGTCACACTACCTAACCTGACATGCCGCTTTTCAATATGTGCCCACTCCTCATGTAATGTCCCGTTTAGGGACCTTTTGGGGTATAATAAATAAATAAATAACGAGTAGACGATTACCACAGAAACCACCTGGCACGAAGATGGAAAATTGTTCTGTTTTCTGGAAGAAAACTGGAAACCAAAACTTTCTAGGAAATAGAAGATTCCCATTAAACACACACCAGTGTGGTCCACTACTAAACTGAAAACTCAGTTGGCAATTAGGATGAATTTGACATTTCTTCAGCTTCCAAGGGGAAAAGAGCACTCCAATTATATTTGACAGACATATTCCATCAACAGAAAACACTTTCGAGACCTTCGTATATGAACTGAGTTGTTATCAGCGCTGGCATACTAACTAGGTGTCGCAGCTTGGCTTATTGTCAGTCGCTAAGTTTGCAACCCACAACGCAACAAGGGTGAACCATGGTGCTTGCAGTAAGAAAGATCGAGACCAACACTGGCCGTGGAGCTGTTGTCAACACGGAGCAAGCTGTAACACAAGCAGACGACACTTGCTGTGTGCCGGAAGTCTCGAGTGTAGTGATAAATTGTCCTTGTGCATTCTTTTTCCGTTACTTTCTTTTCTATAGAAACAAATGAACCAACATTCGAAATATTATGAACATTTGTTCACCATAAGGTTGGAAAAATTATTGATGACGCGCCCTGAGCAGCCAATTGGGCAGCTTGCCCTACTGCCATCATATGATCACTTGGAGTTGCCGAATGAGGGGTGGTTGAAAACTCACCCTAGTGGGTTGCTGCAATGGGTAGCGATGTAGATTTTTAAAACCTTATAATAAATTACACGCTTTACGTGGAGCACTTAGACGCATCAATTAATGATCAGAAGAGCCTACCCTAACGACTGAGAACATTTGTACAATATCGTCAAAATCGTTTCAGAGTCCCTTTAAAACATAAAAATAGGTTTTGTGAATTTTATAAGATATGGGCAAAAAACAAATAATGGTAGTTTATCTATGAATTCAACCATTAAAGGCCAACTGCAATGAAATTTAACTTGGGCCAAATTGACTTAGCATATACTCTCAAAGTTTTCTAGGCAAAGCCGCAGGGCTGGTAATCATCTAATTTTGTTATTAGCAGCTACTAAATAGCGCCTATGTAGACGACGCATCTACCTGGCGGCAAAGCGGTAGTGATGCGGATGTGGTGAATATTGAAGAACCATGCGCAACAGTTGATCTCTCAGTTGCACCTAGGCAGCCAGGCTCATTGCTCACTCATCATTTGCGAATTGACGAGCGCCCCTCTCGGTGTGCGTTCTCCCTGTTGTGCTTGTGACCTGAGTTGTTGTAAGAAAGCCGATGCGTTGCGTGGCTGCCGGGTGCTCGAGTACGTACTTGAGCACGAGCAATGGTTGTGCAGTACACGACGCTGAGTAGAGGAAGGCCAAACACATCTTTCCTGTTCCAGCTTTCACAGCAAAAGCGTCCGTCGCGACACAGCAGGCAAGTGGGACGCACATCAGCCAAAGCGCACAAAGCATGTAAACTGCAGTCCAGGAGGCAGCACAAGCTACATCTCAACAGCACAGTCGCTTACCCATGAAGATCTGCTTGGCAAAGGCTTTCTTGGGGTGACTATAATATGCTGCGATGGTGCAAGAAAACCAAAGGTAATGTTGAAAGGTAAGTTTTACTCAAGGGTGACATTCTCCAGTGATCATTTCTGGTAGCACATCATCTTCCAGGATATTTTGTGCGTATCTACATGAGACGCGTCGAAGTAGACGAACGAAATCTTTTCTGACATAGCGCCAGAAATGAGCAGGAACCGCATGCTGCATTTGTCACAAAGGACGACGAGACACGGCGGCAAGCCATGTAGGAACGCAATGCTGCCACAGTGAAATGGGTGAATATTTATCACGGCTGCAGTCCGCCCTGTCGGTACGCGAGTTTATGCACACTTAACACCGAGCCCCTCTAGCCCGGCCAAGTCAAGCCAGAGCTACTTATTATCCTTTACGACAGATGGCAGCAGATGCCCAATCGGTAGACGAGCCTGGCACTTCCAGCATGTAAGGCAGCAGCCGGTGAAGTCTTGACACGTCATGCCGGAGACGTTAAAATCGCTAAAATTTTACCCTGCTCTTTAAACGTGACGCGCAGCAGCGTGGCAATCACTTGTTGACTTAGCGCTGGCGGACAAGTGCTCGGCGAGCGTGCGTTTCTTTGTTTGCTGAAGGTGCAAACGCAACACACTCGCTTCAGTGAACCCAAACAGCATGCTGCTGGTTAGCCAAGCTAGCGTGCCATGCAATCTGTTCCCACTGCTCTGGCGTGCGATAGGACCCGTTCTATTCCTGCGGCACGTGTGGATCGTGTGCGTGTTAAGCCGGACCATGCTGCACCTTTAGCTCGGCCACCCCAATGCACTCTTCTTCGAGCGAAGACAGAACGCATCGAGGCCCTGCTGTTGAACGTAGACAACCAGGTAGAGAAAACCGGCTCAACTCGGAGAATACTTCAAATTAAGAAAAATATCGTGGGTGCACTACGGCGTTGCCACAGCGCACGAAGTAGCTAACAAAGTATACTAACCCTGTGGCTAGCATACGTAGGGGACCTGTTCACTGACACACCGGAACGGAATACAAGCAAGGAAAGCAGACAGCATGCACGCTGGTTCTCCACATTCTCCACTGTATGCCACTTCTACCGTACAATAATGGCGTCATTTTTTTTTTTCAGTTTTGGTATGAGAAACAGATTTTTGCGAGCTATTTGTGACTATAGCGTGCTCACTATAGCGTGCTCACTTACAGTGCTGGCTGGCGGGTATGGGTATCCTGTGTTAGCTGTGGTGGGGCCTGACGTTGGGTAGGGTGGGTACGGTGCTGCCCCAGATGCCACCGAGGGGAAGATGGGGTACGTGGGCATACCGCCTCCGCCCACCGTGTTCGCCGAGGCTGATGCAGCGCCACTGGCTGGTGATGCTGGGCAGTAAACGACAGAAAAAAAAAGCTGTTTGCAAGGCTTCCTTCCTCAATCAGGGTGCACAAATGCCATACAGCTAAGACCACCTGCAACATGATCGCTTACGGTGGAGGGCCTGATATGACGAGGGGCTTTCCAGACCCCCATTTACGCTCACACAGAGCTCAACGAACTGCTTATGGTGCAGCTGTGTTAGAAAAAAATGCCAGTTATAATGCGGCAAGAAGAAAATGCCACAGACAGGCCAGGCAGCGAAAGGGAGAGCAATGAAGGCAGTGTGCAGGAGCAGGACGTGCAGAGTGAACAAGCAAAAAAGCAGAAAAGAAAATACTACCACCACTGGCGATGATTTTCAATGGAAGCAAATAGCTGAACGCTTCAAGAAAGCTTTCCGCTTTATTAAAGGAATGGTGCGTTTGATGGTGTATATTTGTTGCAGAGACTATTTAGGTAGGGCTTGTTGTTTTACTGCATAATGCCAGAGAGAACAGAGCTGTTATTTGTAGTGGTAGTATAGGTAGACAGCATGTGCATGCCATTAATGGTCGGCATTTGCCAATGAACACAGCCTGCCACTTGGTTGCATGATTTCATTTAAATTATGCCACAGGACGTAACTCGTCAATAAAAAGAAAGAAAAAAAAATGTTCATGTACTTAGCACCAGTGTATTCATACCGGTGGTGAAAGAAGTCAAACCCTAACCACAAGAATGGCCAAAAGAGTAAAAAAAAACGCATCCGCTGTGTTAAGGGAAGAGTGGGCCAGCCATGGTGGCAGAACACTGTACAAGTCCTGTGATATGAGTCACTTTGCATAAGTGGAAGCTATGGACATGTGGGTGCTGCGTAGGCGATTGAGAAACCTCTGCATTTCTGCTCCTGTTCGCCGAGATCATGCACGGTCAATCTTGTGGGCTACGCTAAACACACTAAACATGTGCAAGGCCGTTCCATGGCTTTTCAGTTTGTGCATGCAAAGTAAATGCTTAGAGCGCAGCTCTTAAGCACCCATTCCTGCTTTGCGCGTCGGCGTCCTCGACGTGACCGAGCGAACGAGCACCGTGAAAGATGAAAGAGCAAATGCGAAGTGCAGCGGGGGATGAAAGACAGCGAAGAGAGAGAGAGAGAGGAGGAAAGTTCAGAAGAGGGTGCAGCGGAACCATGAAGTGTAAAGTGGAGGAGGAGGGTACGGTGAAAGCATGAGAAGGAAAGGTTATTGCCGTGCAAGACGAGCTCTGCGGCGACGACTGCTACGAGATGGTGCCAGAGTAGCGCACTGTCGTCTGTTCACCAATGACGCCATCGATAAGGCATGCGGCGAGCATGTCCACCAATACCATATATGGAAACAAAGCGGCACTTGAGCGGGGGTTTGTCTGCGACGGCTGCTGTGAATTGCACCTATGGGTCACCCATGCACTGCCTCTGGCGATCTCCCAATTAGCAAAGCAGTCGCACCACACTATGCTCCGTTTGCAATGTGCAGACGAGATGGATTGCCCGCACCTGCTACGCTACTCACAGCGCTCTTTTCCTAATATGAACCGTGTACCTATGTAATCATAAAACGATATGCTGACACACAATATAAAAACACATATAGAACTGTGCTCAAAATTTCGCATCAGGGAGTATCGTAATCGTTGGTGAATTTTTTTTTTCTGGCTTCGTTCGCTTCATGCAAAGACAGTCAGTAAAAGTCGATCGTCAAGTGTTAAACTTTTAACATTGGTAGACCTCAAAGGACACAAACACCCTGGTCGCATGCTTCGACTGTTGGATACGTCTGTTTGCTTGGTCTAAGTGTTTTACACTTGTGCAGGCTTTGAAAACTTTTTCTTAATGTTGTCCCACTTATACTGCAGATATTTGCAACTCTGGTGGTGATTGTTATAAGAAGTTCATGCTGTAATAACACATCACTGCTGATTTGAGACTGCTCCTGTTCATAACCCTCCCCACAGAAAAAAAAAGTGCACACAGTTTATGCAAGTTTTAGTGCTGACAGACACAAAGACAAGAAGGGGCAAAGAACACATGAAGCAATACTTTGAGTAGTGTTTCATATGTCTATGAAAAATTTCACTACAAATAACCAACTTGCCTAAATCACCATACTGGCTATGCAAGTATTGTATTTTCCAGTCTATAAGTCACACCTTTGTATAAGTCGCACCCCCCACAACACGGTAGTTTTTCTGGAAAAAAAAACAAAGCTTATATAAGTTGCATTGGTGTATAAGACACACCTGTTCATTTGGTAAGTGATTTCAAAAAGTATGGTGATGCTTCACTACGTGAATGCGGGTCACATGCAAAGCGTATTGGTGCCATTCCTACAGAATTGCGATAGCAATGATATGGAGACTCCAGGTGCATTTCTGCTGCCGTGGTCCATATAAAGTCCAAGGGCGATAACACTGTTCCCGTGCGCCATATGCTGTATGTGCGACTGAAAGCATGCGATGGTGAGCCAAATCCTGCACAAGGGAAGAAAGCCGGAAAGCAGCGTGGAAGTGAAGGTACTCTGGTAGCAACTGCGTAGTTTGTGCAGCGGCGCGTGCTTTATCTGGAAAGCAATCTGCAGATGCGACGACTTCAGAGTTGGTCGACTCGTGGTGGTCGGCCTGTCGCCGCTCGCATTGCGGCTCTATCCTTATTGCACAGCGCTTGGCAACTAAATCATGAGAAGAACCTGATACCTCCATAGTGTGCACACAACCTGTAGCAACTGCTAGAGGAGGTCAACCCAGCATTCTTCGTGTGGCAATAAAATGCAATCCGATTTTGAAGACAGTTCTTTGCGAAAAAAAAAAAAAAAAAAACCAAGCACAACAACATATAAGTCGCACCATTATATCAGACGCACCGATGAATAATTCAGAAGAAAAAAAGGAATGCAGCTTATAAACATGGAAATACGGTAATTGCACTGATGTCGCAGTGGTAAATGACCTTTCGGCACGAATGTTGGTGCAGTGTCAAGAGTACACCTGTACATCATATGGTTTCAATTTTAACTGCAATAGCCATCAAATATAGCAGATTTTTGTGAACTTAAACTGCACCAGAAGCGAGGAGCCGAGGTAGAAAAAGACGGGATGAACTCGGAACGTGTTCGTCCTGTCTTCTACCTCGGTGTCTGATCCCTGGCGCAATTTAAGTTCAGAAAAGACGTCTTACCAACTAACCTCCCAACACACTCTCCTTAAGTATAGCAGAGCAGGCTTTATGCATATCAATGCTGCAATCCGGGTTAACAAGTGTTAAATCAGTTTAACTAGAAAACTAGCAAAGCGGCTTTTATGCTTCTCTGGCACAGGCTTTTTTTCCGCTATGATGTTTTGGAACAGGATGGCGCAAAGAACCACTCTCGGCTCAATTGGCACAGCTGCTCCAACATTGACATCATTATGTCGCTAGACGCCATACAAGAAAGTACTCGCCATGTGTTTTGCGAAACTTCCATACACGCTGTGATGCTTGCTACTTGACTCAGTGAGAGGCCCAAATCAGAAGACTTGAAGGAGGTGGCTCTGATAGCTAGACAAAGCTGCAAATGACGTTTCTGACACTATAAAGAGCTGTACTGGCGGTGACAATGACATGAAAAACTGCATAGCTGACACCAGGGAAACAATAACAGACAGTTTTAGTGTAGGTTATAGCACCAAACGCAAGGAGTTAGCGTTGAACGCCTCACACTGTGCATACATTGTACGTAAACGGGGCTGGGGTTCTTACGACGTAAGCTATTACTGTTAGTTAGTACTAGTTATTAGTGACTTAGTGTTCAACGCTAATACTTGCAAGGGGAGCCTTATGTAGGGCGCCCATCGAAGTGAGAGCCGGCCGCTTCGGATCCATCGAGCCATCAGCCTGCACTGCTTGGCTCATTCGTTCCTCACTAATGCTCGTACTTGCTTTAGACTTGTGCAATGACACTTCGACAGCGGCACACTGGTGCCAAACGGGCGCCGTTTTCAAGACGTGTTCTTCATTGGCGGCCAAGTAGATTTAATGAGACAGTTTGCCCGTGTCTGCTGTGGCTGCATCGAGATGTTGCCACAGCCAGTATCTAGTTTTTCATTCATTCATTCATTCACCCGTTTCAAAGGATATGGCCACAAGTCAAGCCAAGACGTGTCACGTTTTCTGCTGCAAAACAAAGTGAAGCACGGTCGATGCTTTGGGCATGATGCACGCGTGCTTCACGACCGAAGATGACATCAACTTCCTAGGTGTTCGTCTTAAGGGGGGACGCGGCAATTGAAGTGGTCAACATGGTCAAAATTTTCAATTTTCCTATTTATTTCTTTTTCGTGATTCCCGGACCTTCTTTTGCCTCGTGGTGAACTATTATAACAAAATACGGGGTAGAAATCGAGAAAACAGCACTTTCCTAGAGTGCTGTCATCAAAAATTGCAAAAAAATCGGGCTTCGAAAGGCATTGTCGCACCGCAGATAGCTTGACTATCCGATGACCCAGTGCTGCCATCTTGGTATCATCGTAAAGAGGAGAGATCGGAACTCAAGATAGCTGCAGAGCCGTATTTTTCCCCCGAAAAATAAAACCAGCATACACGAGCGAAAAAGAGGTAAAAGAGGCATCGTGATTGGGCGCAGTAGTCACGCGAGGAACATGGAGTGCTCCTATTGGCTGTTGTACATTTGAATTGCCCGTGAAACACACTCACGCACATTGGCGCAGCAGCGCCTTGCACATTCCGTTCATTGTGCTTGACCATCGTGGCAGCCAAACTACCCTAACGGGCGTGTTCCGTGATGAGCCCCAAAGGAAGCAAGTTCCGAATGGCCCACGCATATGGAAAATGACGAAAGGCGTGGAACAGAAGACGAAAACTACCCGCAGAAGCGGATGCCGCCACCCGTGTCGACGAGATGCGACCGGCGCACGTCGGTGATCGGGGAAGCGCGTCTGCGTGCAGTGCTGATGACTTGACCACGTGTGCTGGTGATGACGTGACCGTGGGCCGTGTTGACGACGCAACAGCATGCTGTGGTGATGACGCGACCATGGGCTGTGTTGATGACGTGACTGTGGGCTGTGTTGACTATGCGACCGCGTGCACTGGTGACAACGTGACCGTGGGCTGTGGTGACGACACACCCGCGTGCGGTGGTGAAGGCGCACCTGCGCGTGATCGTGACGGCAATGTGACATTGGCTTGAGCAGATGTCGCATCAAATATTCAGCTGCGGATTTCAGCTCCAATTTTAACGAATGAAGAGATTGCGAAACGAACGGAGACAAGAGCGGACGTTTGGATGCGCTGTCATCTACCTTTGCAACAAAGAGGAAATTTCAGCTTTTGAAAGAAGGAGAGTGCGCCGACGACGTGGTTCCCGAGTCATCATTTTTCATAGTATATACAGCACTCTTAAACAAGCTGCTCTCTGCAGCAAGCTGCAATTAGTTCGGGAAAACACCAATTCGTGTCGAAACTGGGCCACGTCTTGGGCTTGCGACCAAAATGGAACTGTTGTGTGATGACTGTGGGGTGATAATGATAAGCAAAAGGTGGTCATCCCCAAGATGTGCTGGCACTCAGAAGATCAACCCTTTTGAAGTGAATGTTCGTCCGCTGAGAGCTGTGCAGTCAGTAGGCAAAAAGCAAGCCACATTGAATGACGTTTTTTTCCACATGGACATTTCCCATCGAGGACTGCAAGGCTGCACCGTAAGCATAGTCATCCTGCCACTGCCTCAGCAGCCATGACAATAGAGTCCGAAAGTGCACAGAAGGTGCGCGAGATCTATAGGGAACTTGGATGCGCCCCACGTTGATGTGATCTCTGATGGCAGTTGGATGACAAGGTGACATTGGTGTTGGCTCTGTTATTGAACTATATTCTGGCCTTGTCTTGGACCACTGTGTCCCCTCCAATCATTGCCATGGTCGTTCCCTTGGCCCCAAGCCTGGAGATAGTATTTATTCAGAGTGGCATGAAGAACACCGACCACAATGCCAAAAAAATACCCGAGGCAAGTGCAGGGCAAATGAAAATAATTGCGGCAAAAACCATGTTTCAGCGGTCTCTTCAGAAACACCAGCTCCATTACACAAATGTCCTTTGTGATGGGGATAGCCGCACTTATACTGCCCTCAGTGAGGAGAAGGTGTATGGTTTCATACCCACACACAAACAAGAGTGTGTGAATCACGTGAACAAAGAATGGGAACTGCTTTGCACAACCTTGTTGAGAAAAACAAGAGCAAGGACCGTGAGCTCGGTAAGAGTGGAAAGGGCCGCCTAACGCAGAATTTAATTAAGAAACTCACAAATTATTATGGCTTAGCCATAAAAAGTAACCCAAATGATGTGCCTGCTATGGAAAAGGCCATCATGGCTACTTTTCACCATATAACATTGACCAATGACGAGCCGCATCATCAGCACTGTCCCACTGGCATGAACTCTTGGTGCAAGTTTAATTCTGCGGTGGCCTCAGGTCAACCAGCCCCTGCACACAAGCTGCAGCTTCCTGCACATGTCCGAGCTGCACTCCTGCCTATATATAAGCGACTATCTGCAAGAGAACTCCTTGAAAGATGCCAGCAAGGCAGAACACAGAACACCATCGAGTCGCTGAACAATGTCATTTCGTCACTCCAATAAAAAAATCAGTTTGCTTCACTCCTGGGTGTTGAAAGTGCTGTGGCAAATGCAGTTTGCCGTTTCAATGCTGGCTGTGAAAGAGCACTGCAAACAATCACGTCGCAACTGGGATACAGTCCAGAATCGTGTTCACTGCGGCAGGCTGCTGAAAAGGATGCACGATGTATCAAAAAGGCAACGAAGGCATGTGAAACTGCTGTAATGAAGCGAAAAATTACCTCAAAATGCAGAGAAAATGTGTTCTCACTGGCCAAGGACTGCATTTCAGATGGGTTTTAGGTGCTAATAGTAAATATTTTGACGTTTCCAGCAAATAGAACTTTGAGCTCCGTTTTCTCACTTTTCATTTTTTTGTGCAGTTGCTTTCAGTCATCCCAGTGATATTTCACACCGAATGAATGTCTGAATGAATGAATAAATGTCTTTTGCACTTAGATCGTGAAACATCGATGAGTGCAATAAAGCTGTCCCCCCCTCCCCCATTTTCATCTGCACCTCATAAAAAAATTTATAACGGATTTTTGGAAAGGTTGTTAGTAAGACAATATGCACAGAAAAGTTAAAAAAAAAAGCTTTTGTGCTTATTTTGGCATTTAAAAAATAAACCAATAGCTTTATTGCACATAATTGACTTTCTTGAACATGCTGCCATGTGAATCTTGACAAACTTATGTGTAATTAATTAATTAATTTGGGGCATGACGATTAGAGGATGTCAAGTGTTCTAACTCAAGAACTATAATAGGTAGCTCAAAACTGATTTCAGTTATAATATCCGCATAACAAATCACACCTGCATGCCAAATTTTGTCAATTTATTCCTATAAATAAAAAAAAATTCATTGCCACATCCCCCCTTAATTGAGTCCACTCAAACGGACATTGAGATGGTGTCGTATATGTTTGAGTTAACGTTTCACTTCGTTCCGCTATTTTAAAGGATTATTTTGTGCTGCGCAGTGCAGCCTATCTTAGTGGCATTAGTGTTGCGTCGCACGCTAATGCTAACGCAAGTGTCTTGCGTTATAAACTAAACTATAACTAAACTAAACTATAAACTAAGGTAGTGACTACAGTGACGGGGCCCGGTACTTTAACACCTGCACTACAGTGACGGGGCCCGGCACTTTAACAACAACACTGTAGCGACGGGGCCGTTACTATAACAATGTCGGCATTGGGGGCGAGGACTTACGGAGTCGCCATCTGTCGGAAGAGCCTCACTTGCGTAGTCTGAGGGATAATGCAGCGCGCTCCGCATAGGCTTAGCTACCGGCGCTAAATAAACATACTACGCGGGAGCTCTCCTGGACATTTTTGCAAGTACTCTCGAAATGACAGAAGCACCTTACCTTTAAAATAATAATCTTGGACAAACAGAAGGCACAGAATTGTTTACAGAGTCTATCTCTTTACCTATACGTACGGTAGGCTGGGACACTTCGCGTGGTTGCCGCGGCCGATTCCCGCAAACTGGTTTCTTGCATTAAAGGTAGCAATCGCTGAGAGAAAACTATGTGAAATAAGTTCTTATAGTGGGCTGTCTGTGTAACCAAACGGAGCATCACAGAATGAAGCTTCAATGCCGCGATCGCACGGGTTTGCGGTGACCGACTGCGCATCTGCATGCATGTCCGTGCACAATATGTTTCACTTTCGCTGTGAGAGCATTTTCGCACCATGCCATGAGCTTTATGCCGCAGTATATGAGCATTTGACCGTACGCAAGCAACCATTGTTGCATGTAAACTATCAGAGCTGTTCAAAAATAATTTCGTTATAGCTAGGGACTTCGACGTCTATATGGCGACTTGTGCTGTGCTGTCGCGATGATTCAGTGTTTTCTTTTTCTTTTCTTCTAAAATCTTCGAAGCTTCAATATCATTATTTCTCAAGTAGCATCACACTGGATGCTTATCGATCTTCTAAGCGAGCAATTACCCACTGCTTCCTTTTCTTAATCCAGTGCAGTATTCATTGTCTGGTGCTACACAAGCATCAACATGCGCCATGCCTTTTTTTTAATGCGCTTTGTACCGTTTCCTTTCCCTTCCAGTAAACTTTCTTTCTTTCTTTATTATCATCATCATAGGTGTTACAGTGCATACGCAAAAGACTGCTGGACCCAATAGCCGCATGCTAGTGGATGGGTCTGGATGCGAAATATAATAAACATTTGGTACAAGCATAGGGGGATCAATGCAGAGGATGAATGCAACACATTAGCAAATTAAAAACAGGGAAAAAAATAATTTTTTTACAGCATGCATAAAAATTATCACCAGTTACATAAATTATCAAACCGCGAAGAAGAGAACACCAAGCAAGAATTCAGGCACCAAATCAGTGGTTTATAGCTAATAAATGTGATTGTCGTGCTTTGCCTAATTTTTGTGCTTTTTTTGGAGGGTACGTTGTTCCATGTCTCCAAAGGCTATCAGGGGACACAAGATTGGTGAAAAAGAAATTAAGTCGCCCCTGAGAATGTTCCTTCAGCAGTTCTGGACGACAGAGTTGAGATAGGTGAAATTTGGAACTATTTCACCGATGATGGGTGGGCCGCACTCACTGCAACAATTACTCAGAAGCGTAATCATAGTTCGTGGACATGTAGTGCAGGTCGACAAAGGGTTCATGATAACGCCATTGGGTGTGACGCGTGCCTGAAGTGGCTGCACTTTAAATGTGTGTCTGTCACATCTGCGCCAAAAAGTAAGGTGTGGTTTTGTCGGACTTGTGTGAAATTTTCGATATTATGCAAAGTTTTCTCAATATGGGCGTGTTCAGATTACGCTAATCAAAGTCCCATTACCATTTTCTTGCTTTCTGTAGAATTTTTATATGTGGTGGGCGAATATGTTGACACAAAGGAATAACCCTTAGCTCGAAATGCTCTAGTTTACTTGGGAAAATGTTTTATATGAGAAGAAATGGAGCATGCTATTTTTTCGATTTCCCAAAGTTCCAAGTCTGGGGCCCTCCTGCATGCACATTTTTTTTGTCATGCTTGAGTATTTTCTGATGTAGGCCTAAAAACTTGTTTGTTTCAAACACTATTTCTTTTGTTGTCTTCTTATTCTGGGAAAAATTCCTAAACATTTCTCCACGAGCTACGTGCTACGAAGAATACACTTCTCAGCCCAACCTTCATGCAAGATGTATCGAGATTCAATCACTGATCGCTGAGAAAATATTCATGTGCAACAAAAATGTATCGTGTATGCAGGAGGGCCCCAAACATGGAACATAGCGAAATTGCGAAAACGCCATTCTCCACGTTTTGTCATACACGATCGCGGTCATGGGACCTCGATTACCGTTCTTATATCACCATGTCCATATATACGTTCGTATTTTTGTCACATGTCAATGTGGTTAAAGAGCCGGACCCCGCCTCTGTAGTGTAGATGTTAAAGTGCCGGGCCCCGTCGCTGTAGTGCACATGTTAAAGTACCGGGCCCCGTCACTGTAGTCACTACCATAAACTAAAGCTCTCTAATGATGATGATACAGGGCTGACAATTAGGGTGCATTTGCACCACCGACTGGAAGAGGTTGCTCGACCAGCCGTCACTGCATGATCAAGGAGAGATTTGATGTTCATACCGGCAAGCGCTACTTCTCTATCGCCACACTGAAATGCCTCACGATTGATGCCATTTGTGTCTGCACACATTGTCATCATCACGTAAAATAGGTGTCAGCATGTAAACATCCACTCCTCCTGTGCTGCTGATTGGTTCAGTAACTCTGCAACTGCAGTCGCGTGATCGAAAAACTGAGCAGCGAGCTAATGACCCAAAACAGCTCTTTTTCGACAAAAGCGATTATTTGTGACCGTGCGGTTGGTTGTGTGACCTCTGCGAGTTGACAGCATGAATGAGCCCATACGGCAAAAACACTGCCCAGGAAGCACAATAACCGGTAGTGTTCCTGCTTGATGAAGCTGATAATGCCCAAAATACTTTTTTTTCAACATCAGAGAAATGAGGAAATTTTGAGCAATTTTCAGGTGAAATGTCAGCTTTTGCAAGAGCACTCACGTTTGCACAGCATATGCAAGGAATTGCTCCATTGCTTAGAATTAGATAATGGAATGAAATTTAATTAATTTGACACTCTATAATTTAAAGAATCACATAATTCAGACTTGTTATCTGGTCCTGGCAATGGCATCAAACTTAAATTAACTATGACATACAGCAAACTCTCTTTAACTGGAACTCTGATATCTCGAAATTCTGGTTAAGTATAAATTTTTTTAGCCTTGGTGCCAGCCCATGTGTTCTTTGCGACAAAAATTTTTGTGTCTGACTCTCGAAATCTTGACTTCAAACATACAAGACAAAAAAGGCAGCGTGGCCAGATCACTTGCACTCATTTTTCCCCCGGCAATGGTAGCTCGCCAGCTGAACCAGACGCTGGGCCGTGAGTGAGCCCCGCTTGTCTTTCCTCCTATCAAGCACAGCTTCTCACTGCCATTTCAACATGGCCTCACACATGCAGCTGAAGTTTTCTTTTTTCTTCTCCTTTAGGACGCTGTGAGTGATGCATCAATGTGGTCACAGCGTATCAATCTTGACCTTGAGCAAGATGATTCTCACTTTTGAGCAGGCACAATCAACCCACGCACTGTGCCACCAGGCAGCCACCATGTGAGCCCAGTGTGTCACTGCGATCGTTGGTCTGGTACGGACGCTCACTTCCTGCTCTCCGAACGATGAGGCCCGACCATTGCGCTCATCCATAGTTCAGTTTGAAGTGAAATTGTCCGGAATTCGTTAGAATGCAGGAAGTGGTAGCAACAGCTTTTGGTTGTGTAAGCCCAATTATGCTCGAATGACTGGCTTCAAATATTGCCTTATGATCAATCGTCTTGACTATTAGCTAACCGAGAACAACGTAAAAGCGGGAGCCAACGTTTTGACAAAGTAGAATTGTCTTCTTCAAAGCGACATATCACCTGTATGTACTGTAGGCAATGTTTAAAAGACATTACCTATATTAAAAACCATAAATATATAACTAAGACCTGTTATCTCCTCTATACACATACCAACACTTATTCAATTATAAGGAGGTCAAGATTATCAGGCGAGGATGCTGTTGGGGGTCCTGGGAAAATTAACAAGTATGAACACTAATAAAACGCGATATAAAGTAGCTGATGGATTATTCAGACTTGGCGGGGAATGCTTGAAATATTGAGTACAGTAAAACCTTGTTACCTCATATTTCACGGAACTGAAAAAAATGTCTGAATTAAGCGAATGTTGAATTATTGAGGGTATCGAGAAAACAACAACTGCTTACTACATCAACATGCTTTTATTTACTGAATGACTGAGCAAATACTGCTTTTATTTTGCTCAATGGCAGGGCAAAAGCTGCAATTCTCTGCTTTGCACCGAGTAAAAACAAAACTACTGCTTGCCGCAACCGCTGCAGATCACCATCGAAGTAATCATGGATGGCAACTACACAGTTTAAAGGCGCGTAGCCGACGTGGTGTTATGCGCAGCAGTAAACGCAAGAATAAAGGCATTAAAGGCACAAGTAGGGACAAAGCATTCCAGTGTTACTGTCACTCCCATACGATTTCTGCTGATGACTATGGCCACGTAGACTCCGCCGCTTCGTTTCGGTTGAACGCTAACCCCGTTTTTGCTCTTTTGCGTAACAGGTTTGCAGAGCTCCGCGTTCGCCGAGCTACGAGAGTTGTCCAAATTAACCGACGTACTGTCAAATACGTCCAGATTAACAAGAATTTGATTGCATTTAATGCACATGCCTGTCGGGATCTGAGGACGAGTCCGAATTATCTGATTGGACTAGCCTTTACTGCAGTTGGAAACATCCAGAATAATCAGAACAATTGATGTGGGTTATATGCCAATTTGTAGCAGCATGAATTTCACTCTATGATGTGGCTTTACGGCAGCGCATGCCACGCTGCCGTGAAGCCAAACTACAAGCTGAAATTTGTTATAACCCGTACCCTGCCTTTGGCATCAAATTTTTCTAGCTATCCGTACGACACTGCATTACCTGCCAAGGTTTATTAGTTGCTACAATTTATGCAGCCATCTAAAACCTGAAAGCCAGAAATGTGGCGCTGCTGCTGCCATATTGAAACGGTAATTAGCCTCGCATATAAGGTGGGAGATGACTTTGTGTCTAAGGCTTCCAGGAAAAAACCTCACCTTAATTCAAACAAGTATGGTATCTGGAAAAATGCAAGAACACATTAGTCATGATACATCTAAATAAAATAACAACGTACTACAAGGCTAGCATTAAATACCCTATTCAAGGACATTAGTTACACAAGAGGGCAAACAAATTTTTATGTGTGTGAATAGAGTAATTTCGCTGGACGACCAACGGCACCCTTACGGTACGGTGTCCATGGTGCAGGCATGCTGGTGGCTCCTCCTGGGGGATAAGGAGGCATGGCCGTCCCCGATGTTGGGTACGGAGGCTGGCCCCCCACGGCCGGTGGCATCACCCCCGTCGTGGGACGGAAGAAGCCTCCGCCTGCAGCTGCACGTGGAAAATATGGAGCCAGTTTCCTTAACAGTTGCACCAACATCAACAATACACAGATTTAGCTTTCTGCAAACTTCTTACCATTTATGAATAACCAGTTTACGAAGGCCACGGGCAGCAGCAGCAAAGATAGTAGTGACAACTGGTGATGATTTGTCAAATCACAATGCGTTCAAGATATATTGTGTTGTGTCAGTATTATTGTTGAAGGAAAATTATAAAAAGACCACTTGTAACAATTATGTTGCTGCAGTTAAATGGAATATGCAAGTCACTGCAGTATTATCTTTGTGTGCTTTCTGGTCAAGTGCTATCTCACAAGATTTCCCTACCAGTCATACACCACTCTGGTAACCCAGACTTCCACAAACACTCATACATTTACAGACAAGGTAAAACTCTCATCGGCATCGAGATGGATGCCAATGACCAGCCATCAGAATTCAATGCTACAGAATTAGAGGCATGGAAACTTGGGCAAGTTGGCATGGATTCATAATTTGGGTAATGGCAACACAGAAGAAACACAAAACTTCAGAAAGCAAGACATGGTGAATTTGACAGTCGGCACTTCCGTTTAATCTTTCCACACCACCCCCATTGGGCATCGTTAGCCCGCTAACAATGGTTTGAAACATCGCTTTTGACACCTTCTGCACCACTCACGGACAGACTGCACTATTGGATGTGAAGGAGGAAAACTATATTTTTGTTTTATGAGCAGTTTGCTTTTCTTCCCCAGGTGGTGATGTTTGAATGCACTCCAAAGTTTTCACGATCGTCAAAGTAGAAAGCAAAAATGGCCGTCTGCTATCGATGGTTTGAAATACCACTCTTGAGACCTTCCGTGCCGCTGGCAGATCTCACGATTCTGCTGCACCTGTGGCTGATTGTATCGACGGATCGAGCAGCAGTGAGCTTGAGGATGCTGCCCTTTCGTCAGACTTTGACCCTGAAAGCGGCGATGACGTAAGCCAGCCCGGTGTACCAGTGAACTGTAGTGCTTGCATTTAATTTTTGTAGTAGGATACCTGTTCAAGGAAAAATTTTGATTTTTTTGGAGGTAGCGCCTATTAGACGGCCAATACATTTTGCATATCTCATAATTTATTTTTTTACATTTTTTCCCTAGAACATATAAGCGTGCCTTTACAAAACTTTGTTCAATTTTATCCCACAATCTTGATTCTGGTAATTTATATCTGTTTCATGACATACATCTCATTAATAAAGCTTTTATGCATGAAAAGTGCAATCATTCTGCTTTTTGTTTATGTATTACATAAAATATTGAGTGCTGTAGTTCCTTCAGAAAAAAAAAAAGAAAAAAGTGGCCATATCCTACAAAAAACACTTAGTTTCCCATGGTAGGGAAAGAGTTAAAGGGACACTAAAGTGAAACAAACTGTACTGTACTATTGCAGGTAGTCATTTCAAAATAATAGTTTGATTATTAGACGAGAAAATGAAGGTCGAAGTATCAGTATTTTCGCAGCAAAACCTCGACGCCGGTACATCAGTATGACGTCAGGGATTCCAAAGTATGTTTTCACATTTGGGCCACGTTGGCTGAGTAAAGGTTCCTGAAACTTGCCATGTTGAATATTTGGTTCCTTTTAAACACAATGTAGTCAATCTGTACTGCTATATAATTAAGTAGGCCGTAGAAGATGCCATTAAAATCCATGATGTCACAGCGACCAGGTGTGGGAACTTCAAGGGGGCATCGCCCACCCGTCTTTCGTTCTTGCGCTTTTTCTGGCTTACCAAGCGTCTTACCGTGGTAAGAGTGGTGTTTTTGGTGTAGTAGAGAGGCAATTTACTGATCCAGAAGAAATCATTTTTCTCTTTAATGTCCCTTTAAATGTCTTGCTTTACAACTTGTGGTTTCTCTGGGGTCCCATAACCACAAAAATGCACACTCTACATGTCCAGTGCAAGCAGGATTGGATCAAGTTAGAGGCCCCAAGATATTGGTGTAAGTGTGGTAACAGTAAGTGTAGTTCCAAATAATAGTTTCAAATAATGGTATGTCAGATTAGATCAAGCCATAATAATAATATTTGGGGTTTTACGTGCCAAAACCACTTTCTGATTATGAGGCACGCCGTAGTGGAGGACTCCGGAAATTTTGACCACCTGGGGTTCTTTAACGTGCACCTAAATCTAAGCACACGGGTGTTTTCGCATTTCGCCCCCATCGAAATGCGGCCGCCGTGGCCGGGATTCGATCCCGCGACCTCGTGCTCAGCAGCCCAACACCATAGATCAAGCCATCAGCTTGTCAACTGTGAAACTGACATTCAGTTAAATACATTCAACGCATGCTTGGGCTTAGTTGATCTGGCTTAATTCAGCCCTATTCACCTCCCCCCGCCAACATCAGCCACAAAAATCACCTTGTTCTAACATGGTCACGCATATAAAGTCATTTTGTCTGAAACATCAGCAATTGAGACAGCCTGCCAATATCACTAGCACGGTGTAAGATTATGAGAGGTGTGCAAACAGCGGCGCCTCGCCGTGCTGAGGGTGCGTCAACAACTTGCGTGTGCTTCTGCCAACGGCGGTTTATGTTCAGGGGCCGCCAGCTTGTTCTAAAGGGTGAAGCATCATCGACATCACATCATCGTTCGCGTTCGTCACATGCACTTCTATGCACTTCGAGCACTTCTATGCTTTGCGCTGGTATACATGTGTCACTTCTGCACGGTCTCTTGAGGTGCGACTTGTTTTGTGAACCTGTTCACCCATTGATTTCTCACCGTGGCAATTGAAACAAGCATGAATGAGACCAAACCAACCAAACAAGTGCGAGCTGATGATAGTATGAAATGAGTGGTTGGGCGGGTTGGCATAACACCAGTTTCCTGCGCGCACATCACTGAAGGGCTTATTGGCACAATGCGGTGGCGGGCTAGTTGGTGCGAATCCATGAATACTTTGTTTAGCGCAAAACAACAGACACAAGAAAGACGACCAGGACAAGGCGCTACTCTCAACTGAGATCATTTTATTGCGTCACTCCTTTACAGACCGCTCAAACTAGAGGAACATGCTCAGTGAGCACCATGCGCTGGAGCCACCAACACCCGATCCCAAGAGCGCACTCATGCGACAGAATCCAAGAAACCAAATTCAGCGCTGTACAAGGTTAAGGAAGGCACACTAATGCACTGTGACCCCAATGACTGAATGAAAAATGCTTCCGATAACCCTCAGGCGGTGGTGTCACGGCTCTTTTTCAATATTGTGGTATCACGAAACATGGGTTTGCACTTGCATATTTTACAAAGCTGAGCCAAATGGGAACCTGTGCCTGTTGGCATGGATCGCTCATGTTCTCTAAGGCGCTCGTTAACACAGCGGCCTTACTGCCCTACATACACTTTGCCACATGACAACGAAATCTTATAAACCACACCGACGCTGCAATCTACAAACTTCACGTGGTTCTTTTCACAATCAGGTTTTTTACTTGTTTTAGAAATACGGCTGCACAACATTGACAGTTTCTGAGAAGCGGAAAACACTACCGGAATTTGGTTTCTAGTGGCGACATTCTTGCGCGAATGGTGCCACAGAAAGCAACATGACCATTCACGAGTATGCGCTGTGCGGGCAGGATGTACCGGCTGAACTTACTGCCGCCGAAATCGCTGGGATCACTACAAATGGAAAGGACAGTGAAGGCGGTGACGACGAAAGACCTCGAGAGGTGCCGACATCAGCCACAGCAAGAAACATGCTTCGCTTGCTGCGAAATAAAGTTGAGTGCGGCGGCGGGAACAATCAGCTCGTGTGATGTGTGAAACAGCTCAAGGACACCTTCCTATGTTTAAGTGCTACCACAAAGCAGACCAGCCTTACAGTTTTCATGCACTGAATAAAATGGCAATGCCAAAAAAACGAAGCGGGTTGATATCTCTGGTATGTTTTAATTTTTTTTTCTTTGAAACCATTACAAAGAGCCAGTATAGAAAAGCTCTTGTTGAAAAGCCAGTCAGAAGCAGTGAATTTTCTAGAAAGAACGGAACTTTTTACGGCAATTTCCACAACAATGCTCGAAATTTTCCCGGTTTTTAGTACTTCGAGTTAACAACGTATTACTGTATGTTGCATTTACAGGAATGGAAGTGTCCAAGGGAGGTTTGGAGCAGCTCTGGAAGCTGCAAGTTTAGCACTTTGGAGTAGGTTTGGAGTATGAATGATTTTTTTTACAGCATTTGACAAGTGTTCTGGAGCACTGTTGTAAAGCTCAACATGAGTGAAATACAGGCAGATAAAGAACAGATGTTCTTTACTTGACTTTGCACAACACACCAAAGTTATGGAAAATCAGTTCTGCGGAAGCCCACAGGGTGAAGGAAGGTTCATGAAAGGCAAACATTCTCATTCACTCAACTGTAGCATAGAGCTACAAAAGAAACCCATATGAGTTTCTCAGAAATCACTACAGTCGAACCCGACTATATCGAACAATTTCTGGACATGATATATTTACAATGAGTATATATAGCAAAAATTACGCTTACATCGAACAAAAATAGCAGCGACTCCTGATACATTGAATGTCAAGCGGCGGAAAAGTGCCCCCAGAAGTTTGCTTTCCCTCGCAGTGACGGGGTAACCCCGCGGTGTAGCTCCATTCAACCACTCTCTCTACTATAACCGCGCTGCCTCGGATGAGCCGTCGACACCCCCTGCAAAAAATGATCCTGGCCCGTCCACAGCGCTTGCTCAGACAGCCAATAAGAAGCTCTTGTGCCCTCATCGTGCAAGATGGCGAAAGTGTGAGATGTCTCGCTGCTTTTCTGGGCCTTCTCCAGCAGTGTTGCCGTGATGAAGTGGCAGAAATCGCCTTTCGTCGTGAAGCTCGAAATAATAAATAGGGTCGAACGCGGAGAGAAGTCAGATGTCCCCACAGCATGCAAGATTCCGAGGTGCTCTCTCAGCACTATCTTGAAGAATAAAGGGGAAATTAGGGCTAAAGCGGCCAAACTCGCGATCCGGTGCCCGTGGCACCCGACGCGTACGCACGGCCGTGTACAAGTGGTTCATCCGAAATTGCTTCAGACGTGCTGGCTTCCGCGTGCTCAGTGATGAGTGTAAGTTCTGATGAATGCAATGAAGCCGTTGCCGGTGTTGCCGAAGTTTGGAGTGAGCTGTCCGAATTTGCGGAAGCTGTTGAGGAATCAACAGTGGACGAGTTTGTGAGTGCAGATGATGGTGTCGCGACCGCGGGAGTGCCCGAAAACGAAGACTACATTGCCGACATCGTACCGAGCACAAGTGAAAGTGGGCACAATGAGGAAAGCAACGACGGTCCTTTGCCCACATCCTCCGAAGTGATTGGTGCACTCGCACTATCCCGGTGCTTCTGCGCGAATGCGGAAGGTGGCGGCCTCAGCCGCTCCCGACTCCTTAGACAATGTGGAGAAGTGCATGCATCACATGCAGCGAAATTGCCCAGGCAGAAGAAAACACAAAACTATTTCATGCGAAACCAAGCTAGTTTCATCAATAAAGTGATTTTATAAATGATATGTGTTTTTATCACATCCAATCATTTAGCAGGCTTATATCAAATTATGCTCTATATCAGGGTGTCTACCAAGTTGACATTTTCAAATTCCCTGAGTTTTCCAGGTTTTCCCTGAGTGCCTTTGCAAAATTCCTTGAGCGACGCAAAACTATGTTTTATGTCAAGATGGGCTGAAACCACGTCACCCAATGCTGTCACTTTCTAGTAAGCATATGAAAAAAAAAAAACGATTTAATCCAGTTTGAATACTAAGGAGTAGTGTTTATGTTATTCAAAAAGAGAATAGAAAGGAGGGGTTAGTAATATGCACAGCAAATGTCTTCGAAAAAAAATTGCAAATCGAGTTAGAAATCCTCAAATACAAATAAAAAGGAGATGCATACAGAAGCAAACATTTTAAAATATGAGCTATTTCTATCAACTGATAGCAAGCTCAGTGGTTTGAGGCCCAAACTTTGTCACAATTGAGATTCTCTCTCAACAGTTCGTAAGTCAACCTCAACTGTCCTGACATACTCTCAGCCCACGCACAATGCCTCAGTGTTGTGTTTCACTGCTTTAAAGAGTTCATTTGGTTTGGACGAGGGACACCTGCATCTCGGCATCAGCCAACACTGTTTTTTGAGCTCTAGCTCCTTCAAAACGCCGGCAGCCCGCTGCCTTTCCCGTTCATTCCTCAATGTGTAGGTCCTTTCTGTTCCTGTCCTCCTTCCGCCACTCGTTCGCCCCATGGACCATTTGAAGCATCTTCTTGGTCACTTGCACAGTCCAATTTTTCGAACTCCATAGGGGCTGCGAAAACGCCCGAAAAATCGGCCAGTTGGAGAAAATAAATGCATGTTATTTACTGCCCTTAACCCTTTGAAGGTTTTTGCCGTACATGTACGGTGGCGGTTTTCTGTCCTGCAATGTCTTTGCCGTACAGGTACGGTTCCGACCCTCCGTTTGAAATTTCGCACCATAATTTTCTTTTATTTATTCTTTATTCATCAATTACCCCACAGCGCGTAAAGGCGTTACAGCAGGGGGGTTACAACATGGAATAAAATACATCTTCATTCACACAATGCACTTGCTTTCCAGTCAGCCTATTCCGTTGTTTAATTGTTCGAACAAAAAATGAGTTGGCATACATGTTCGCCTTGGCAGGGTACTCGAGGATTTTGCAACTATGATCAGTTCGTTTTGAAATGTAATGAGGTTTCTGTAGGTAAATTTCCCTATTAATTCCAGTTTTATTATAGTAAATCGAATAGAGAAATTTTAATCTCAGTTTATTGCGGCAGGCAGAAAGTGATTCCCATCCTAGCTCAGCCTTCATTGCAGTGCAGCTCTCCCTTCTTCCGTACCGCCCTAAGACGAACCTGGCGGCATGGTTTTGTATTTTTTTCTAGAGCGGCAATGAAGGTTACCTCCTGGGGGTCCCACACAACACAGCCATATTCTAAGAGTGGTTGAACACAAGTTGTATATGCCATATGTTTTAAATTCACATGTGAACATCGCAGGTTTCTCTGAATGAAATTCAAAGCTTTACCAGCTTTGGCTATGATACTGTCTACTTGTGGTTTCCACGAACATTCAGACGACAGTAGCACACCTAAATACTTATACGTACTGCCTTGCTTCAATAGTATATTGTTCAGATGATACCATGACTGAATTGGTTTCTTCTTTTTAGTAAATGAGAGATGTACACACTTTGTTATGTTCAAAGCCATTTTCTATTTAGTACACCAATCATGAATAAGTTATAAGTCGTTCTGAAGTTCAGTTGTATCATTGTGATGGGCAATTTTTTTGTACACAAAACAGTCATCCGCAAACAACCGTAGAAGATGAAATTCCGGCAGAGATATCATTAATGTACACCAAAAATAATAGCTGACCCAGAATGGAGCCCTGTGGGACTCCTGACGTAACATTTGCATATTCGGAACATTTTCCATTCAGTATTACACATTGCCTTCTTTGGGAAAGGTAACATTCAATCCATTTAAAAACAGTCGCATCAATGTGTAGAGTATTAAGCTTAAACAATAAGAGTGAATGTGACACCGCGTCGAAGGCTTTCCGAAAATCCAGGACCACACTGTCTACCTGTCCTCTTGCATCTATGCTGGATATTATGTCATGATAAAACTCAGCTAGTAGTGTTGACGATGCCGATGCGTGCTCAGCAGGAGGTGCTGCCACCTCTTAGCATTTACAAGATGCGTTTGAAATTGGTGCTACCTTCTTGGGGAGATAAGCTCAACTGATTGCTAGCTTCAGCGCGTCGCTCAGACTGCGGCAACGCCCCTTTGGCGGTTGCGGTTTCGCCGCGTGATCGCAACAGAGGCGCGCGAAACGCCATTTTTTTCCTTGTCGGCACTCTCTTGCAGGGCGGTGGAAGTTGATTTCTATCTTGATTGGCGCTGCTTTTAGCTTGCTTATCAGCGTCGTTCGCGACATATTCTCGCTCTCAGTGGCAATGCGCTTTCGTGGTTTCGGTTCCACCGCGTGATCGCAACGGAGGTGCGCGAAACGTGGTTTTTCCCTTTGTCGGCATGCTCTCACAGGGGCGGTGGAAGTTGATTTTTATTTTGATTAGCACTGCTCTTAGCCTGTTTATCACCACCGCTCACGAGGTATTCTCGCTCTCTGCGGCAACGCGCTTGCACGAGAGGGTGCCTCAGACCTCTGCCCAAGGCAGCCGCACGCAGAGATGTCATGTGTGCACCAACACAACTCCTCGCTCCAAGAGCACAGACATGCATTTTAGGTGTGCAGACTGTGATAAGGCGCTATGCGTAGACCCGTATTTAAAGGGGAACCACGCTTGGAAATACTATTGAACATTTTGCAGTTCTGAGTGATGCCGACACCAAAATACTGTTCCTAATTATTTTTTACTATATATTCCCGGCTTTATACATTTTGTACATTCAAGATCCGCAATAAAGTAATTTGACCACCTGGGAAAGTTTCTTTCAAAATAATTTGACCCTCAAAGGGTAAAGGGGGTATGGTAGGATACACAACCCAAAAATCGAATTTGCAATTTTGTCACAGAAAAATCGACTGCTCTATGAGGAACAAACCTGCGAAAGCACGACCTCGAGCGCCCGCTCAAAGCGGTTCAAATGTTGCGCCGAAGTGTGCCGCGTGCCCTGGCATTTAAAAATGGTGGACGGAGGCCGGTTTGTTTATCGCTGTCGTTCGCAGTTTTCTTCGTTATGCATGGTTCTTTTTTTTTTTGCTTGTGTGTGTGGTAAGTACATGATTTGTACTAAAGGATCATACATTAATTAAAAGAAAATCACACATCCACCCAATTGTACCAAGTGTCACAAAGGAATCCCACACGGTTTTCTCGAAAGAAAAGCATCGCACTTGATGAAAAATTCGTCCTGGTCCGGAGCTCGAACCCGGGACCACCACCTTTCTGGGGCAGCCGCTCTACCATCTGAGCTAACCAGGCGGCTAGCAGATGGCAGGGAGAAATCAAATTTGTTAACAACTCGAATCAAAAGTTTGACGTAATAGCCCTTTGTAGAAAAGAACTATTACGTCAAACTTTTGCTTTTGCTTATGTGGTCATGGTCGCCTCTGTTTCGAGTTTCAAATGCATTACTTGCCCAGAAGATGGCACGATTGTACAGCAAATGGAACAGAAAGAGAACTTTCAAAGGTAACTGGTCTTCTGAGCAAATGTACTCATGGACAAACACAGAACACCAATGAGTCGCTCAACCAACTCATCTAGTGCCACTGCCCTAAGAAAACTTTGTCAGTGCTTACCCATTGATGACAGCAACAATGCTGTAGCCTACCACAATGATGGTAATTCTGCATGAGCAGCTGTTAAGCTGTTCTGCAGGCCCTTGGTCCACTCCAGGTCTGTTTTGTAACATTGCCCTCGACAGGATAGACAAAGAGCGTGTTGAGAGGGCAGAATTCTATGACTCTGCTGAGA
This sequence comes from Dermacentor variabilis, assembly GCF_050947875.1. NCBI lineage: Eukaryota > Metazoa > Arthropoda > Arachnida > Ixodida > Ixodidae > Dermacentor > Dermacentor variabilis. The sequence goes on along the minus strand of NW_027460302.1, from coordinate 3,213,707 downwards.
GCGAGGAAGGATGGATAAAAAGGAACACTAACCCCCATATTCAGAAATGCAACTTTAGTCAAAGCCCATGCTTGACTTGATTTAGATGACGCCTGGCGTTAACATGCCCAAAGATGCTCACTGCTTTTCCTTCGACGCGTTCACGACTGGCGTCACTTGGATCAAGTCAAGCATGGGCTTCAACTTAAGTTGCCTTTCTGAATACGGGAAAGAAGGATTTTGATGACACTTGCAAGAAAGTCAGCAGTGAAATGTATTCTCCTGGGGTATTTTGAGCATGCATAAGCTGTATTCGAACATAAAACTTCATTTTTCTCAAATTGCGTTTTTATGAACTTTTTGAATTCAATGTACCTTTCCTCAGGAAGTATTCATTACATTCCAGTGAAATTTTGTACACATGTACTACAACCAGTCATAAATATTCTGAACTAAAAAAATCTGAGATGATATGAATGATAACACTAAAAAATTTACACTGCAAGAAACCCCCCTTGTTGTTTTGTGCGAGCAGATATATAATTTTTTTTTAGGTGTGAACCCCAAAGTGGACATGATAACTCTTTAGTTCAGATATAGCCTACGGGAATTTAGAATAACACTGTGTAATATCATCACATTCCTCTGTGTGGTTGCAAAGAAAAGATACATCAAATATTTAAACACACCTAAAATTTTGGGAGTAGGCCACAGTAAATTCACACCATCTAGACACAATGTGTCTCGTGTTGTACCCAAGAGAATCTTTTGTAATCGCGTGAAATTTGATGGGAATATCTGCAGCCATTTCTAAAATATTACGTTAAAACTAACACATACCATTTACCCTACCATACCTCCTTAAGGGCTCAAACCGCCACAGGCACATTTGAAAACGCTCTGAAGGCCTGTCGGTACACGTATTAGGCATCTCGGCGCTCGTTCTGTAACAGGAGATACCGGATGGACGCATGTATAATTATATACTGTGTCCTGTGGCAATAGCCCCTTCCCACTCTTGTTATGCTTCACTGCAATACTTTTGCGTATGCTTCACCAAGTAACATTCCTGTAAAGAGGCGAAGCTGACTTTCGGGAACCGGCATTATGAGACACACCATGCTTTCCAAGCTTCTAAGCCAATCGTGAGGACCGCAAAGGCGCAGTCGGTGCCATTGCTAACAGCAGCGTATTTTTTAAATGAAAAACACGGCACCAAATGAGAAGAAGCTTAATAGCAAACGTCGAAGCAGCTAGGTCTAGCGTTGCCGCAGTGGTGGCTATGGCTGCTAGCAGATCTGCGTGCGAGAGCGCCGTTTCGAGGCGGCGAGGTAATTAAAACAGCAGCGGTGGTGGCTTTGATTAATGCTGTTTCGGACCAGCGGTCACGGCAAGAAGTCCGGGAAATCGGACGGCGAAAGGTTCTTGCGTCCTAAATTTTAGACATTCTGATACATTGACTCTATGGGGTACGTGGTGGTGCCGCGAACCCGTCCAAATTACCGGGCATCCGGAAAGACGTCAGTTGACTATGCAATGGAAACTCCTCCAGCCGAAAACAGGGTGTTAAAGACGATTCATTACGATTCCTGTCTGTTACTCAAGCCGGCATTACTGCAACTTTCGACCCTTTCAACAAAATTACCACCAATTTTCCCTGATAGAGGCACAAATTCCCTGAGCTTTCCCTGAGTTTTTCCAGACTACTCAAAATCCCTGAGAATTCCTGGTTTTCCCGGTTGGTAGACACCCTGTATATCGAACTGATAGGCATTTATTTGCGAGTTCGATACAGCCGGGTTCGACTGTATTAAGTTACACATTTGATGTACCCAACTAAATGCGGCCAAGAAAAAAAATAATCGAGGGCATTACGTGAACAGCACCCACTGTATGTTGATAGGCGTTTGTTAATGCTAGTTGTTTTTTTGTTGTTGTGCTCAATAAACTAATATTAGGTTTGATTAGCTGACATTTATTAACTTACTTATTTGATTAGGTGCCAATGCAAAAGTTACGGAGGATGTCGAGAAATGACTGATAAGATTGCATAGAGCAACCTAAACGTCTTGTGTGTTTTCTTGTTTTGGGAGGGCGCGGGAGGAATAACAGATGCGAAATTAAAAAAAAATTCCATGTGACAATCTATCTGCGCCAGTAATAGCAGCAATCTCAGATGTAAACATAGTCATCGAGTACGTTGTGCACATTACGTACATGCAAACCAGGGGTGTGGTCTTGGTAACCGTTCGGAAAGCGAACCGTTACAGTACTGCGCTACTTTGTGTTATATAAGGACTGAATAGGTGCGTTAAAAGCACGGCTGCTAGTTCACAGCACCTGTATTGACGAGGTTTCTGAAAAGATTGACGCAATCTTTGGTATGCCAAAGCATTGTCACACTCATAGCCTATATTAAAAAAAAAAGATATTGCAGGCTTTCTTCTTCATTAAAGGGCCCTTCACTAGGCCACATAGCAAATTTTGGTTATACAGTAAAACCTCGTTAAACCGTACCTGCTTGTACAGTAGTTTCATTTTAATAGTAGTAAAGTCAAATCCCCGATTCAACGGCCATTGAACATAGTGCGTTTTGTATCTGCATAAACCGTACCAGCTTATTGCGTATGTATCGGTTACAGGGTTCGTACAGGCTTTGAAGGGACAAATTCAAGGGTTTTCAAGGACTTTCAAGACCCCCAAAAGTTTTTTTCAAGGACTTATTTCAATACTCAATTTAGTACCCTTTATAGTAAAACAACTTTTTTAAAACACGCTGCAACAAATTTATTGAACTCAAAGAAAAAGACGCACTTACAGACTAGACTAGTTTAATACTAAACAAAGACAGGTCGTAACAAGCGCTCATGAAAGCTCCTGAAGCTTTCTGATTATTTCTTGCTTGATGTTTAGAAGATCTTCCGTCTTGCTTTTTGCCGTTTTCCTAAGGCAATACGACTTCACAATGTGCACGACGTTGCCTGTCTCTTCTGCTTTCTCAGCCAAGTTGTCTGCTGAAGCTGTCAGATCAGCAACGGTTGCTTGAAGTCTTGCTTTCTTTCGCTTTAAGGCATCAATTTCTTCCTCAACAAGGCGCCTTTGACTCCTTTGCTTCTTCAAGTTGCTCCTTCTTCTGCGCCTTCAGATATGCAATCCAGTCTTTGTACTCATCATGGCTATGCCACGATCGCTGGAAATTGCACTTCCCGGGCATTGCGCGCACACACAATTACGTCCATGTCTAGCGCTTGCCGAAATACACGTGCTCTGAATAAGCCAACAGGAGGCGATTAACAAGCGGTATGAGGACAGCAACTATAAAAAGTGCGCGACCGCAGCGAACAAAGAAACACAACCCGACAATATGACAACATGGAGGACGAACGCCTGAACCGGACTGGATTTTCTTGGCTTGGATCGGGAGGTAACCCTCGCTTTCAATGTGGCCAGTTGATCAACAGGCAATCGCCGAACGGCGCCAATGACTATCATCACGGAATTCAAGGGTTTTTCTGGCACCATTAAATATTTCAAGGTTTTCAAGGCCTTGAAAATCACATTTTCAAATTCAAGAGTTTTCAAGGTTTTCAAGGACCCGTGCAAACCCTGTGGTTAAGACGTAATGTTTCCACTTTTTGTCGTGCAAACACGGCGGTGCGTTATCTTCATCGGGTGGCCCGGCAGAACAACAAGCTTCAGAGATCAGAACAACGGCCTCCAAGCGCCCTGTGCGTATGTGCGTGAAGCCACATCAACATCACTTTGGCGCTGTGCCAGAGAGTGCTGCAGCATTGTGCAAGCAAGGACTCGTGTCATGCTGAAGCTCGCATAAAAAAGACGCCGGGTGCTCAGCCTAGAAGAAAAATTAGACATCGTTAGTGCTATCGTACGTCACACAAGTCGGCGCTGGCAGGGATCTGCTGTTGACTACGGTGTGTGGCATTTGGAATGCGAAGAAGTTGCTCGGCAGTGCTGTTGCGACCGCGAAGAGATGTTGGCTACAAGGGTCGACCTTTCGCCATCGTTGCCTCTGTTGTTGCCGAAGTGTGGACTAGTGACAGTGATGAGAATGACATGGAAAGCGACAGCATGGGTGATTCAGGCCCAACAGTGGCAGAAGCTGCCCGTTACGTCAGCTTCGTGAATGCAATCATCGCGACAAGAACAGCACCTCACAATGAAATAAGCCGCATGCGTGCACGGAGAATACGTAACGCCAACGAGGAATCTGCCATGTGAGTGTTTGCCGAGAAGAGGGGGCTGGCTGAAAAGTTGGCACGCAGCTTCGGTAAGTTTGAAGCCGCTGTCGTCGCTGCTAGGCTGCCGCGGCATCAAGCGAAAAAAACTTTTGTCATGCCAATTGAATAAATACTTATGTTTTTTTCCCCTTTTATCACACTTTCTCTGAGCACCATGTTCCGTTTTTGACAGGTAAGTGGGCGATCTGATGCTATTTCGGTTAAACAGTACTACCGTTAGTACGTACTTTTTCCAAGCTCCGGCCAACTACGGTTTAACGAGGTTTCACTGCAGTTGCATTATGCTGATCCAACGTTGTTGATAAAGCTAGCTTGGAAGCAGCTGCTTTTACACAGTACATGTTACAGCTCTGTCATAAAACTGATCAACTGAGAAATGAAAACTTACCCGTGTTCCTGGCTCCAAGGTAGGCAGGTGAACTATCCTCCTGGGGTTTTGAGAAGACAGGTGGTGTCTCGCCAAATACGATGATCATCACCTGGATGAGGCCCAGCAGGTCTGACGAGCTCTGCAGAGTTATGCAGGCATCCACACGATTAATGTGGGAAAATGCGTACAGCTGCTTTACCGCAGTTCAAGTGATGCACTACTAACAACAGGCTGCATAGCAGCTGTTTACGATGTTATCACCATTTTCGATAAAATGTTTTTTGACATTTTCAATTATACAGTTGAAACCACTTATAACAGTATTCAAGTGTCACGAAAATTCCATTGTTGTAACCGATAATTGTTATAACTGGGTTGCATGAAAAAATGAAATAGGGGATGGTAGATCTGACGTGAAAAAACTATAATGGCAGGGAGGCCAGTGCCCTTCCCCACCACCTTCCTTCGTCCGGCTGCTGATCGTGTTCGCTCGTTTAACTGCTTTCTGGGCGCTCTGATCACATGTACCGTATTTACACGATTGTAAGTCGACCCCTTTTTTAATATTTGAAAGTCTGAAGTTGGGGGGGTCGACTTACAATCGAAACCAAAACATGGCCCCGCCAAAAAAAAAGCGATACCAATGAGAGCTACAACGTAGTTACAATTTTATGTTTGCTCTATGGTCCTACCCGTATCTTTTCGCTATCCCGCGTGTTTGTTTGCTTTTCGGAAGGGTTTTTCAACATTTTTGAGAGTCTTACAGTGCATGCAATACTCATGGGGGGTGTCGATAGTTGATGGAAGCGCCGCTGTTCCCATTTGCGGCGGCACCCTTAGAACGGCGGCGCTTGCGGGGAGTATCGGTAGTTCATGGAAGAGCAGACACCGTTCGTGGGTTTCTCTTTCTCTGTTTAAAGGCCTTAAAGGCATTGGCATTGGTTTGACCAACTTTTTGACGCGCTCCACTTGACTGCCGGCTACGTGCTACTTCTATGCTTCCCCAGTCGTCATGAGTGCTGCAGGCCCACTAATCTTTCGGCACTCGTTCACAGCAGCGTTCAAGAGGGCTGCCATCCTTTACGCCGAAGAAACAAATCACTGCGCTGCGGGCCGCGATTTCGATGTTTCTAAACGGGTGGTGCGAGAGTGGCGACTGCAGCGAAGCAAAATTTTCACCCTGTGGCGGCAAGTGAGAAATTTCCCACGTGCCGAAGTCTGGACGCTTTCCGGAACTGTAGGCTAAGCTTGCGGCAGCGTCGCTGAAATGCGTGATCAGTCCCTGCCAGTGAAGTGTGACGTGGTCATGAAACAAGCCCGGACCTTCGCCTTAGTTTTAAGGTTCTGCTCCGCCGTGAGTACGAGTGGCTGGCGGCAGAAGATTGCGAAATTACGCCAACCGGACCTGTCAAAAGAGCCTCCCTGACGGCTGCGTGTGGTTGGGTGCATTCGGCGTGGGCTGCTGTTCTGCAAGATGTCCTGGTGCGGTCGTTTGCCAAATTTGAAATTTCGCTGGACCACGACGCGCCGTGGGACCGCAGCAACGATGACGATGGCAGCACTAGTGAAGACGAGTAGTCCAGTGACCATGTCAGCTACTAATAAATTTTCGTTATCGAATGCACCCTCGGGTTTTTTTTTTTTTTTTTTCCCGGTCAAGCGATATGGGGGGGTCGACTTACATTCGAGTCGACTTACAATCGTGTAAATACGGTAACAAGCCACGGCTGTCGGCGTTAAAGAATAGCACTACTATAACAACTGCAAAGAGGGGTCACGGGTGGCAAACAATATGCGAGCACCGCCGAGGCATCGCTATAGTGGCCCCAAAGGGGCCTTTTAAAAAATGCGAGCAAACAGGCAGCATGTCAACTTGAGAAATCCAAAAGAAATGCTGAGGCGAGATCGCTACAAGCACCTCGCCATGTACTTCTCACTGGCTTGCACAAGAAAACCCCATGTCCGTCAACCTTGCATGCTTTACGCGAATCTTGCCGACATCATTCTCCAAAGCATCTAGCTGCTTCACATAATGCAACGGAAGATTTCTCGGGAAAATGAAGCCATGAAGGGACTGAATCATCTACCGGGCCTCCTGTGAGGACACCGTTGAGGCAGCCTGCCCTACCGTATCATCGCTACTGTCATCGCCGTCGCTATCCGATGCAAGCATGTTCGTGACGATTGCCTCATCGGTTAGAAGCACTTAGTTTCTAAATCTATAGCCATGCGCTTCCTTTCACTGGCAACATAGTGCATTGCCAATGACCTGCCATCTTCCGTTTCGGCGGCGAGTTAAATGGCGCTGAGAAACCACATGGCCAGGAACGATTTCGACGCAACCAACAAAGACGAACGCGAGCGATTAAGTTGTTTGCAGAACTGTGCCGAGTGAGGTGCCAGCGAGCAGCGCAGTTAGCACAGTCCATTTGGGTTTCGGAGGGTGGCGTGGCATAGAGCTATGGGTGCAGCCCATTCGTGTTCGGAGGGGTGAAAGGGCGACGGGAGAGAGGCACACGGAGAAGGCTGGAAAAGGAGCGCACGGTGGCTGTTGGAGCAGCGGGCCATCGTGCAGTGGCTCGAATCTATCGTTTTCTTTTGTTTTCTTTTCAAGGATTTCGCATTTCACTACCTTTCGGCTCAGACACCCAGCAGCCAGACTTCATTGTTATAACCAATAATGCGGCATCGGGGCATTGTAGTAAGCGGGTTATTTCACCATGGAAAACATGCAAAAGTTGACAGCGCAGTAGCTTCTCATTGTTATAACCGATATATTGTTCAAACCAGTATCGTTATAAGTGGATTCAACTGTATGATCTTTTCGCGCGTCTCTGAGAAATTGGTATAAATCGGGAGTCCCTTGTATCAATATCTTTATCAATGCTCTTGCGTTTGATGCACCATCTTGGCACACACTATTATTCACACAGTGCCTGAAAGGGTTTATGTGTACCATACCGGGTTCCACTCATGCAGGTAGGGCAGGAAGACGCGACCCGTCTGGTCGACGTGCCTGGACACCTTTATCTGCATGTAGCTAGTGGGCTTGACATAGCACATGGGCGAGTTGTACGGGTGCGTGTCCAGCAGCCAGATGCAGATCGGGATGTTGTACGTCGTGCCTGCACACACCGGGAGACTGACCACCTCAAGCCACTAATCCCCAAGAGCCCAAAAAGAAGCAAGCAGGTACAAAGGGTGATACGGCTCACCAGAGAAATACCCTGTGCACCTAAATGTGGCACTTACATGCACTGTGCAGGGCAGATCCCAAATGACTCATGTAAACATCTCCTGTAAGCGTGCCTTGTTGTGAAATGTGTCGTCAATATACTATTCTCCAAATAGAATGCTAGTTCTGCGTTTTTGGGCTGGAAGATTTGGTGGCAAACCAAGGCCCGCTATTATCTTCAGCAGCAGCGAGCTCTTCACAAGAATGGGTGAGTGAAAGAACTTGGATATTACTGGTTCAGTAAGTGTTCTTGAAACGACCGAATACAGCCTCCTTTTGAATATAGTGTAGTCTAGTTTACCAATAAACAACAACCCTTCCTCTACCGCTGACAAGTATAGTCATCATGAACAAAATTCGCTCACACAGCAAACCTGTCCAAGGGAAGGAAAGCGTAGCAGGTGGGGCAGAAAGTTAGGTGGGCAGATGAGATTAAGAAGTTTGCAGGGGCAACATGACCACAATTAGTACATGACCGGGGTAGTTGGAGAAGTATGGGAGAGGCCTTTGCCCTGCAGTGGGCATAACCAGGCTGATGATGATGATGACAGCAAACGGATGATCGGTTGTGACTTTTGACACTGGATGGCCACACTTGTCCATGGTGTGCCACTATGTCTTGCCTTCCTCTTTACTGCCACCTCCACTGATGCCTGCGTAAAAAACATGGCTGCCTTCCTGCCACATGGGAATAAAAGTGTAAAAGGAAGTATTTTGATGCCTCCTCGTGAGAAAACAGTTCTGCACAGCTTTGCTCGGAAACAGAAAGTGATGTGTTTTCCTTCGGATACTTGGGAAATGACAATTATGTGGATGGACAGGAGATTCTTGCCACTGCCTACGAATGGTTCCCCCACCTACTAAATGTGCCCTTGGAGCTGTGGAAAAGTGGTCACTATTCACGCACATGTGTTTTGCACCGTTTAGATTACTTTCTTTTCGTATTCTTCTTTTCAAAGCATAGTGCCGTCGAGGACATAGCGTGGCACCGTCTGCCGGAATCTCTCTGTGACGTAAAAAATGTCATCACGTGATACCGATTATGAAGTGTTCGACGTCTTCAGTGGCTTAGCCCGTTCAGCCGCCGTTATTGTCATGTTGCAAGCGTTGAATGTGTGCGTCTTAGCTTCAAAACAACCTAGTGTGCGGGCCAACGAAGGTTTTTTTTTTAGCGAGCCAACATATGGCATTCACTCTCGTCGGAGCGTGTGCATGTGGCGCCATGGACGACGAACATGAAGAGGCCACTCGCGCATATGGGAGCTGTTATGAAATTTACCCAGTAATCTACAACTCGAAGCACTCACACATCTCGTGTAGATTAATGTTTACTGAGGCAAGCGTGATAGCGTGCACCTATTTCTGACTTTTGCGCGCACGGTGCACGGCCGAAAGGTAAGATTTCGATTTGCGTCAACTGATTGCCGTGCATGATTCACGGCAACGCTTCGCCCTAGTTTTGAGCGCACATTTAAATTGGCGACGCATATGATGCTTTGATATTGGTTATTAAGTTCGCATGACATTTAATAAACACACTCTTGGCAGCATTCGTAGTGGCGGGTGCGGCGTGCCATTTTCACCAGAATTATTGCGGGACGATCATTTATCACTGATATAATTTAATAACTGGAACTTCAACCGGTTATACTTTTGTATCCTCAACCCATGCTTCCCACTATTTGTGCTTCTCTGCGCAGGGTATTTTCTCTGGTGTGATATCAAGTGAGCACACTGCAAGCCCAGTGTGCATCCCTTGCTCGACTCTTAATTACGATCACCATACCTTGTTTTCAGTGACTCTGCCAGTCTCTAGCATCAACCAATCCATTGACCAGCAGTTCAGCGTATCACGGTTGCTAACAGAACGAGAGGCAGTGTGTGAGGCTGACCAGGTTCTAATACGCAGCCTAAAGGAACAGCACGAGGGGAAATTCACTCTCGCCGCCCTTGTGCTGCAAACAGCAGGAATTTTGCATAATTCTGTGAGGCAACGGTGTTATCGCCCTTTGAATTCATACGGAACTTCACGGTGATGGCGGCGACTTAAATGCACTTGGAGTGTCCATATATGATTGCTCTCACAATAAAAACTTCACGTACTGAAATCACACCAAGCACTACACAAAGGCAAGCAAATCGTCAGGTTCCGCATTTCACATTACGCGTGACCTCCCACAAGCTATGCAACCCAAAGGAAATTAGACGCGAGCTTATCTCCATCTCCCGATTCCGGCAAAGCACGGTGTGTTTTGGACGGTCCGAAGGCCGGACAGAAAGGTTCTGTGATGGCACTGCTCCGGGCACAAGGCACCGTCTTTTCCAGCCTGGCGCGAATAAACGTAGTAAATTCTAATACGTACAGTCTGGGGAAGTTCCACGCCGTACTAACCGAATATTTTAGCTCCAACACCACACACAAATCTTCTTTGTGGAAGTGCTTGTCCCACACGTGATAATGAATGTTGGGCTGCTTCCCCATGCTCAGCTTTATCAACCATGCATCCTGCTGTGCTTGGTTTTGGGGTACACCTGAAAACGCGCACTGGGCTCCATCGAAATACATTTGGCACAGTGGCACCGAGCAGTAAACCATGCTGAAAAAATGAAACAAATTACTGCCTTCGGTATGAGAGGCAGCGAGCATTGCTGGCGTGTCATGTCATTTACTATGTCACAGCGATAGCAGTGCCGGTCCCTCCCGTGGTGGCCCTAGAGGCCAATATTGAGCCCCGTAGATCGCTGTGCCACAAGACCTCAGTACTATGCAGAGAGGCCATCTTTAAACACTTATGCCAGGCAATTTGGGAAATAAAGCAACCTTACTGAAATGTTAAAAATGGGTACGTTTCGTTCAGTAAGGAAAGCTCTACAAATTCAGTGAAAAAAGAAAAATCATGTAAATGTGGGACAATCTTCGTCATTCCGCAAGGTATGAAAAAGGTTAACCAGGAGGAACAAGCAGACGGCACTAAATCCATGATGCCTCGGTGAGCTGTTACAAGAACTTCAAGGCGGTGCCACCACCTCCCAGCTTCACTTTTTGCATATTTTGTGGCTTAACGAACCTCTTCTCACCATAAGAATGCATTTTTTGGAATGGTAGTATGGTAATTTACTAATATGGCTCAACTTATGGTTCTTTTCAGTGCCATTTTACAGGGGTCATGACACGGTTGTCTGACTATCCTCAGTTTGTTATTGTAATTGATAGTAAAGGGCCATGATGATTATACCCATAAAAGAAATCTGAGCTCTCAGCTCACATTTTAACTCAAAATTTCAATATGAAAACGCTGCCTCTACACCCCTCCCACCGAGCAACTGCCATTTCGCCATTGACTGTGTGACGTCGGGAAACCGCAGGCGACTGCCATGTCATATGCTTTGAAACATCAAACCTTGCTAGTGGTGAAGCAGCGCACTGACACGGACACGGCGAAGACACACAAGAATGCACGACACTCGCTGCACTCGCAACTATTCTTGTGTGTCTTCGCCGTGTCCGTGCCAGTGCGCTGCTTCACCAGCAAGGTATGATGATTAATCACCAACTAGCCCAACTTTCCCCATTACTGCTTTGAAACAGTTTGAGATCACAGTGGAGATTTTTGCTCCTCCCTCTCTGGCACCTAATGGCACAGCAAGGGCATCGCTGCTTAATTGCGTCAGAAATTCTCGTACGGACTCATGTGAGGGCCACACCCGCGCAAGGGCCGCACTCCCAACTTGACAGCCCAACATTTGGGGGGGAAACGAAAAATCAGAGAAACAAGCGCGGTCGGTGCCCCAATGCCGTGCGCGTGCATCGGCGAATTTTCGCGCGCTGTGCACTCCTGCATGCCCCTACTACATGACGAGATCTGCGTGTTGACCTCTGATGCTATGCTACATTCAAGGATTTGGGGTGTGCAGTAGTTTCCGCCTGTACTGGCACCATTTTGACCCAAACGTTCGGTCCCGTGTAAGGGCCACACATTGTCAAAATTGTGAAAAAAAAGTGCAGCCCTTAAATTAGTTCATGGTTATATTGCGCTCAGTTTTACAAACACGATACTAAGGAAGGACAGGACGTGGACGGACGAAGCGCACTTGCGCTTCGTCCGTCCACGTCCTGTCCTTCCTTAGTATCGTGTTTGTAAAACTGAGCGCAATATAACCATGAACGTTCACCAACTAGCCCCCTTCATTGCTTTACTAAACCTTAAATTAGTCTATAAGGTAATTCGCTACTGTGATAAAAAGCCACTGCAAAGCACCAAAATGCTAAAACAGACCGGCGCATGGCAGCCACAATGTATTTTCAGCTCCTACCATCACTAACAGTGTTTGCAGTACACAAAAGCATGCCCTTCGAGATTGGCTTTTGTTACTCAAGGGTGCCATTTCCGGGGGCACTGATTCATTCCGTCACCCCTCAGTGTTGCGAGATTGCTGTACCGTTTAACTCATCATCATCAGCCTGACTACGCCTGCTGCAGGGCAAAGGCCTCTCTCATACTTCTCCAACTACCCCGATCATGTACTAATTGTGGCCATGTTGTCCCTGCAAACTTCTTAACCCTTTGAGGGTCAATGACGTAAATATGCGGCGCCGTCTGTATGTTTAAAAAGCGCACCAATTTTCCTATTTCTTCTTTTCTGTCATGTGCTGCCACTATGTGGGAATACAGGGAATTTTTTTCGTGTGCCTCCCTCTCTGTTTTCGTTCCATGGTTTGTTTTAGAGCTAGTTTGCTCCCGTGCCTCTATATACTACCGCTGGCGCATTGGTGCGCGCGGGCGGGCAGCGATTCGGGTTTTGTTCCGCAGGCGGTGTCGGTTTCTTGCGCTTACAAAACTGATGGCTACCTCGTTACTAATCGCTCAAAGGGCAATCGCCTCTTTCTCGCTCGCTTAGTGCTCGCAGGGGTGCGCATAGCAAGGAGCCGCTATGCATGAGAAATGTTGCTTCTCCTTTTTTTTTTGACACTCGCGAAAACTGATTGCCTCTGGTTGGCGATAAGATTAAGATTAGCGGAAGTTTGTCACACGCAGTGCTTTATTGACGGGCACAGAACCACACAGATTTCTTGAGTGCGCGCACCTACGCAGTTCGATTATGCTGTGGATGTAAATATTAGTGTAAGAGCAGGAACATTTGGGTTTTGCAAAATATTCTCGTGTGTGCATTTTAAGGCCTTGAACTATGTGTATAAAAATGCATCAAACTTATAATCCTTATAAGCTTATTTCCTTTTTTATTTTTATTATTCATGAATGAAGAGTACATATATACCAACACAAAATATTTTTTCTCACTTTACAGTCACCCTAGAAAAATTGCGGTAAATTTTTTTTTTCCAAATAAGTCCCTAAGAAGAATTGGAATGTGGAATAAAAGAAATTGACCCTGGGCGGTCGCATATGCTGAAAAAAATCGACCCTCAAAAGGTTAATCTCATCCGCCCACTCTACTTTCTGCCTCCCCCTGCTACGCTACCCTTCCCTTGGAATCCAGTCCGTAACCCTTAATGACCATCGGTCATCTTCCCTCCTCATTACATGTTCTGCCCATGCCCCCCCATTTCTTTTTCTTGATTTCAACTAAGATGTCATTAACTCGCGTTTGTTCCCTCACCCAATCTGCTCTTTTCTTATCCCTTAACATTACACCCAACATTCTTCTTTCCATAGCTTGTTGCGTCGTCCTCAATTTAAGTAGAACCCTTTTTGTAAGCTTCCAGGTTTCTGCCTCGTACGTGAGTACTGGTAAGACACAGCTGTTATACACTTTTCTCTTGAGGGATAATGGCAACCTCCTGTTCATGATCTGAGAATGCCTGCCGAATGCAGCCCAGCCCATTCTTATTCTTCTGATTATTTCAGTCTCATGATCCGAATCCGCGGTCACTATCTACCCTGAGTAGATGCATTCCCTTACCACTTACAGTGCCTCATTACCTATCGTAAACTGCTGTTCTCTTTTGAGACTGTTAAACATTACTTTAGTTTTCTGCAGATTAATTTTAGACCCACCCTTCTGCTTTGCCTCTCCAGGTCAGTGAGCATGCATTGCAATTGGTCCTCTGAGTTACTAAGCAAGGCACTATCATCAGCGAATCGCAAGTTACTAAGGTATTCTCCATTAACTCTTATCCCCAATTCTTCCCAATCCAGGTCTCTGAATACCTTGTGTAAACACGATGTGAATAGCATTAGAGAGATCCTATCTCCCTGCCTGACACCTTTCTTTATTGGGATTTTGTTGCTTTTTTTATGGAGGACTACAGTGGCTATGGAGCCGCTACAGATATCTTTCAGTATTTTTACATGCACCCTGTCTACACCCTGATTCCGTAATGCCTCCATGACTGCTGAGGTTTCGACTGAATCAAATGCTTTCTCGTTTAACTAGGACTTCAAAAATTCAAATACAAGCTTTCTACTGCAACAAACCCGCTCAAATTTTACCAGCTTCCTGTGGAACATGTTTAGTGTGCAATGCATACCGTATAGACTTGTGTAAGAGAGGCAATTTTTTTTTTTACAATTTTCACGATATGCAGCCCTTGGAAGCTGCCAAAATATATGGCACCGTGTGGCCCCTTGGTCAAAATGGTGCCAGCCCCGCTGGCGGCGGCACCCTGGATCATGTGGACACACTGGCTCTCGTGACTGCTTCTCCGCAGGAAATCTTTTTCAAAATTTTCTTCTCCCAAGCTGGAGGTGTGGCCCTTACATGAGTGTGGGCCTTGCACAAGCTTATATCCTAATTCAAGATAGAAAATTTAGTGTGATGGCCCATTTGAAGCGACTAACAACCAATTTTCATGCTACTCATTTCTTTTTTAACAACTGAAAGCTTACTGTAATGGCAACACAGAAAACGCCATGGAACATTTCTTTTTTATCAGAATTTTCCAAGCTGCATTGAAGGCGCAGTCAGGCTCAAGAAATACGCTGGAAACAGTAATAGGCAAGCGTGACAGCGATTATACGCCGGCATTAGTGGGAAGCAGACGAAAAGTGCGGCTCCAGCTGTAAGAAAGTAATATTTTGTTTATCAAGATGATGTAACTGCGAGTCATGTTTTATGAAGCGTTGAACTATTTTTACATTACTAGGTGGTGTCTGAATCTACACCCCATCAACGGCTCCCTCCAAGTAACACAAGCTGATCTCAAAGGCCATGCTTTTGCTGGCTGCATAAGTGGTAGGATATGCCAGTAGAGCTATTATTGTTAAGTCTCTGCCAATTTAAAATTATAATTCCTACTGAAATCGCAAAGCCGTGTGCTGGATTCTATCACTATAAATGATTGTCATTTAACCCTTTCTGGATTGATTTCTTCCGCCATATGCGACCGCCCAGGGTCGTTTGTTTTTTAGTGCAAATTCCAATTCTTCTTAGGGACTTATTTTTTAAAAAAATTTACCATGATTTTTCTGGGGTGACCGTTAAGTGAGAAAAAAAGTATTTTGCGTTGGTATATATTTACTCTTCATTCATGAATAACAACAATAAAAAAGGAAATAAACTTATAAGAATGAAAAATTTCATGCATCCTTATGCACATAGTTCAAGGCTTTGAGAATGCGCACACGAGAATATTTTGCAAGACTCAAATGTTCTTGCTCTTACACTAATATGTACGACCATAGTGTAATCGAAGTGGGTAGGTGCGCACACTCAAGAAAACTGTGTGGTTGTGTGCCCGTCAAAAAAGCAAAACGTGTGAGAAACTTCTGGTAATCTTCATCTTATCGCCAACCAGAGGCAATTAGTTTTCGCGAGCCTCAAAAAAAAAAAAAAAAAAAAAAAAAGAAGAAGAAGAAGAAGAAGAAGAAGAAACGTGAACAAAAACACATGCATGATGACATCCTTCCTATGTGCACCCCTGTGAGCACTAAACGAGCAAGAAACAAACCGTCGTCCTTTGAGCGATTAGTAGTGAGATAGCCGTCAGTTTTGCAAGCACAAGAAGCCGAAACTGCCTGTGGAATAAAACCCAAACCGCCACCCAGCTGCACGCACCCCAATGCGCGAGCAGTAGTACGAGTATATAGATGCACTGGAGCAAACTAGCTCTAAAACAAACCATGCAATGAAAATTGAGAGAGGAAGGTGCGCGAAAAGAAAAGAATTCCCTGTATTCACACATAGTGGCAGCGCATGACAGAAAAGAAAAAGTTAGGAAATGGCCATGCTTTTTGAACGTACAGACGGTGCCATAAATATATGGCATTGACCATTTTGGACTTGTTCGCGGCACCGCATATTTATGTCACTGACTCTCACACGGTTAATTGCCATCAAGAACACACACTGGCCAGTTGCGCAGCCCCTTCCCATCTCTCTAACAAAGCTCCAGGGCGTCAGCAGGAGTTATCTGACCTTTGTAGTTCACCGGGATGGTGCCGTCCAGGCAGAACAGCTCCTTTTTAATGCCATCGTTGAAGACTGCAAGTGGTGTGAAAGCCAGTGCATTCTGAGTAACCAGACATAATATGAACAACCTCAAAACTAACATTTGTACAGCAAATAAAGAATGCAGGCTATCGACACAAATACTTTGCTTATCTTTCTCCAGTGGCTGTTTTAACTGGCTGACCACTGTTGCAAAGATATCGCTAAGTCCAAGTCACACATACACGTATTGAAACTTTCCCAAATGCGGTCGGCAATTACACCAAGGTAACGGTTCAGTAAACGTGAGAAGGCAGGAATGAAATGTCACATGCTGGCACTGGTTGACGGCAAGTGGGCCACTGCTTCCCAACATTGCTCGGCTTCTATGTTGGCTACTCACAAATGCTATTTAACAATTCATGTGTGTAAAGCACTTCTTGAGCTGCACCATTATGACTCCTAGCATATAACGAAAATTTCCAATGAGACCTGGTAGAGGGTTCTTTAAAGGCTACCTGCAACAAAATTTCAGGCTGTGGAAAAAATGAAGTCTCCAATAATGTAGACAACGAACGGCCCCCACGCGGAACGATATTATGTTTCAAATACTAGTGGATGTATACTAGTTGCTGTTTTTGATAAGGAAACGAGCAAAAAGAAAAGTGTCATTATCACTCACCAGGAGTGACACGCAACTAAATATGCCTGACTCCTCGAAATGACCTCCAAGATCTGGCACTGTCTGCAAAATCTCGAAGGCAATGTATCCAGATTTTCATCATATCCGCTAATCACCAGGTGTGCAAATTAAAGACTGCCAATAAGAAAATAATAGACCAGCACTGCAGCTTTGCCAAGTATAAAAGATACTAGTATGCTATTGCCAAAGCCAAAGTGAAATTTCACCCAGCGTGCTGCTGCCAGTTACATCCTGCCAGCACACTTTGAGAGTGGGTAATTTTAAGTCCCATCCACAGTTTGTTTTCTTTTTAAAATAAAATAGAAGTGAGGGGAAGATAGACTCACCAAACTGTGAGGTAGTCGGGGAGAGGTTCCGGTAATGCTGGAGTGCATTTGTGATGTCCTTCTTGGCCTGATCTGGATAGTGGTACTGAAATAAGAATAATTAATGCCGAAAGATGAGTTGGCTGGAGTGCTGACATTACTGGACACTTAAATAGCACTAGAGAAATAAGAAAAAGTAGCAGGAGCATTCCTGCCTGTTCCCTTCTTTCTTAAAAAAAGTGCTTATGTCAAACATATGAGGGCACCCATTTATTTGTTTACATATTGCCAACTCGCAGCTTTACAGAGGGCACAGCTCAAGTGAAAGGGCAATAACAAAGCTTAATCCAAGTTAACAATTACACAGGCACAAGGCCACGGTGGGCAGCAAGGGAAATGCCACCAGCTGCCCCTGTTGACCGCCTCTAAGGGGAGACTTGGCGATTAGAATGGCCAGCTCAGTCAAGGATTCCAATTCCTTCTCATTTTTTAGGATTCCCAGATGTTTCTTTATCACATAGGGTAGTATAAGAAAGAAATATGAAGTGGAAGTTGAGAAAATTGCATTTTCCTAGCAAGCTGTCAACAAAAATTGGGTATAAGATTGAGCTTTTGGAGGTGCCATCGCACCACGGATTGCGCGGCTTTCTGTTATGGCAAAATGCCGCCACACTGGTACTGTCACAAAGAAGAGAGATTGGAGCTTCAGATAGACATAGCACTGTATTTTGCCGTGAAAAACTAAATAAACAAAAGAAGCCTGCGAAAAGAGGAAATATTGGTGTCATGATTCGCTATTCCGAAATGATGTGGCATTGGAATAGTCAACGATCTTCAGAAATGAATATGTGAGCAGAATGGACACTACAAAGAAGTGAACAGTCCATAATGAGTCCAACGTTCTGTGGAGAAATTAAGAAAATTTGAAACAAACAGTCATGACGCTGTTTTTTGTTTTATCCTGAAGCAGTTTGTGGGAGGCCTAGCCCTAAACTGATTTTACAATAAAGGAAATGAAAGTGCAATGCAACAGTTTTTCTATGATGTGATTACCGACTAGCCCAGTGTCAAGCTATTCTAAAAATAGCCACAGTGCATTTTCTACCATGTTCAAATGCAACGTACTAGTAGATTCAACATCAGTGGCTGAAAAAGAAACTCTTTAAATAGTGAAAATTCCAAATGAAATTGAATACTGAATATACTGCTATTTCTAGGCAAGTGGAAAAAACGGAAGGTAGCATGAAGTCTATATGGTAAAAAGGAGAGGGATATTAAAATTTTTTTTGTAGTACACCAAACACTTTTAGCAACCGGACATCCGCTTAACTTGGTAATGAAAAACAACTGCAAAATGGTTGTTAGCTGGGTTTGTTGGTACGACAAATACAATATGGCAAACAGTGCAAAAATGGTGGAACAAAGATTGAAGGAACATGCCGCAGCCGCTTGTTGCACCAAACCATGCCATCTGTTCCCACATTATTACTATTTCTCATTTCTCTTTCTGTATGCCGCATTATAAAAACTACTGCTTTCAATCCTCTGGTGCACTATGACTGCCATGAAACAAGGGAGCCACATGTCACAAGATGCATGTGAGTGCCGTGTTCATTGAAGGAAAGAAGTGTGATACCACACATTGTTTTAAAAGGATCCAAACATGGTGAGCCTGGGCAAGTAATATATTGCTTGGAAATTTAGGTGACAGATTCGAATATGGGCTGCTTGAAAGCGAGGAATCCTTACTGAATGATGAGAAATTGTTGAGCAGATGCTATTCATTTTGTGAGCTCGTGCAGAAACTTCTGCCTGTGCAATGCAAAACACAGTGGCTACCCTCCAGCAGAATCATTAGTCCTCAGTTCATTTATTTCAAGTACCTTCAAGGTCAAGTGACATTACAGAGGATAGTGTTAATACAAAACAATGCATAAAAAAATTTGGCAGTTCCTGCCTATACAACATTACCTATGAGAGAAAAAAACAAATATTTATTGATGCACAGAAGTCTGCAAATATAATGTATAATATAAAAGGACAATTACTTCTTTGCTTTACAATAGTAGCTAGAACATTCAAAAATGCATGGTGTCCTAGAACTGTTGCAACTGATGCAGGAAATTAATTCCACTCGTTTGGTGTGCACGGTAGGTGAGAATTCAAAAACAAAGTAGTCCAACAATTTGGAACACTACGTGGAATGTGCGGCAGATTAGTCGCTTGTGTAAATCCGGGCAATTGATCCTCTCGTCGCATTGAACCCCTCACTTGAGACTACAACAGGTGCTGCTATCCCTCACACTTGAACAGAAATGAATATTCAATGATTTTGAATAGTGAATTTTCTAATTGAACACGAATTGAATAGCAAGTACTGAATTAAAAATTAAATTTCGGAATTTAACATCTCAAAACAGCACAGAGGGTGACGAGGCTTGACCTAGTGGGGAGGGGGGCTCTGGATTAATTTTGACTACGTGGGGTTCCTTAGCATGCATGGAAATTTAAGTAAACAAGCTTTGTTGCCTCTACTGAAATGCAGCTGCCAGAAATTAAACCCATGGCCTCCTGCTGGTGCAATGCCATTGCCACCAAGGTAGGCACAGCAAAGACTGCTGCTGTATTCATGTTCATAACTTCAAACATTCACCTACCTCTAGTTGACAAGTACTTGTAACACAAACAGGGTATTACATGGAGCCGTTAGCTAGTCCTTTATCATCACAGTAATGGTTCCAATCCTACAACTTTTATGTGACTTTCTCACTTGTAAAAGTGTCGTTTTCTGGCAAAAGCGATGGTTTGGAGCCTGCACATGTCACTGCAACTTGTCGTGGTTGTCACGTTTGAAGGTGTGCGCTTCCTTGCCCATGATACGCATGCGTCACAGCGCTAGGTGCGACTAGTGCTCGAAGGAGTGCTTGCCATGTGTATTCAAGGACACCTCCACATGTAGGAGAATCATGCTTACAAAGTAGAAATGTTGGTAAACACTTATAAGTTGAGCCTGTAAGTATAGGCACTTAAAACGCTGCTTTAAAGGCCTATAACAGGTGCTAAAGCTGTCACTTAAGGCACATGCTATAGGTGTCAAATATTGTCCTTTAGGCAGGTAGAGGCTTAATTATTAGCACTTCCACTGTGTATTTGAGGATAAATTATAATTTTCCAATAAACACAGACCATGTAGCATCTGTTTTTAAAATCTATCTAAATTTATCAGTAGAACATAATGAGACAATTTGCTTGTGTTACAAGATTTACCTCAAATTTAATGTGACTAGACATCAGGAGAAATGTTGTGAAAGCAGTGCTAAACAAGTAACATGTCCAGAATTTGGGGTTTCACACAGTGCCTGTTTTGACCAAATATTAGTTTGTAGGCAGAAAAGGAACGCTCAACATCTATTGAAGTTAGGGGTGTGTGCTTTTATTTTGGAACACTCGATCATCCAGAGTTCTCTGGAACTGCAGAATGTTTGCTGGTCAGAATCTTTTAGTGTTGAAAGTAACAAGAACCAAGGATTTTCATGCGAGACAGATTGAAGTTTGGAAGGAACTTCAGTGACAGGCCCATTGGGGATGGTGCAGAACCTTTCCCGAGCGTCCAAAACGAGCCCCACATTTCAGATCAGCATTGCACCTGCACATTTCTCAATGATGTTGGCTCAAAATGTGGAGTGAGCGCACAAGTGCACCGCCACCTTCGAGCGTGCGGTTGCGTAAAGCAGAAGTGCCCAGTGAGGTTCTGGAACGCTGCAGAGTTGTTAATAACAGCGTTTCACCGGCAAAGTGGTTTGTGCTAATAATCAGCTGCCTTCGGCCATGTTCCCCAGCAGGTTATAACATTAAAATGACTAGGACAAAATGTAAAGAAAATAAAAACAATTTTGGGCTCCGAAAGTTCAATGTAGGCTCCAATATCAAGATAGGTGTATATAGGCACAATAACAGTGCCAATAAAATGTTCCTAGACCCAGTGTTTGCTTATATGTTAAATAGGTACGATAAGTACATAAAAAACAAAAAAGTATATTGCCCAAAATTCCAGTATCAAGTCCTGACACATCCACTTATTGGGCAATTAAAGTGAAACTGGCTTGTAGAAACAGGTATACCATAGTAAATTTCTTAGGATGCTTTTTAGTATACCATTCCAATGCTTAGAGGGTTTGGAACGTCACATAAAAAATTATGAGTTGAAAATGTCTTGTTGGTACTCCTTCATGTATGGTGGGAAGCAAGTTCTATTCCTTCTAGTAATGCTCACAAGTTGAATAAAGTACAAGAGGCAATGCTGAAACACAATAGGTGGCATAAAAATGCAAGACATTTTGTGACCACTGCTCCTAGTGCCTGCTGTCTTGTATCAATCCCCTGGTTAACCAATATCAATGTGTGTTTACTCTTAGCAACCATGCTTTTGACACGATAAATTAAACTGAATAGAATGAACTTGGCCTTTTCTGTGCATTTCTGCAAATGCAGAGAGAGAGCACTGAATTTGTCTGCTGATGGGTGGCAACACGCACTGCAGCAAAAGGACAGCCTCTGTGATTATGGCGTTCAAAAAGTGGAATACTGCATCCTCGAAGGCCACGCAATACTTTATGCACATGCAGTGTTATGTTGCAGTGTCATAAAGTTAGACAGGACCTAATAAAAACATAATGCTTGCATGTCACTCTACTGCACTCAAGCATAACATGCAGCCTTCCTTGCATAATTTTTCTTTCTTCCTTTTGTTGATATGTCTTGTTGCAAACAAAAGCATCACAACACAAAAACATAGAGCCAAGTAAGGGAGCACTGCATGCATGTACCCTAATGTGTTCGGTGTTTTTGTGTTATGCTTTTGATTCCAAAATGTAGTATCAATCAGCCCAAGTCACAACACTCGCTTATGTCTCATCAGTATGCATTACTCAGAAAGCTATTACGAGGGGAGGTGTGGTCAAGGTACCGGCTACTACACATACTTTGATTGCCCTGCCTACTTTGTCTGCTGTGGTCTTCCTTAATGCTCCTTTTATGTCACATAACCAAAAAAAAATGGGCCTCTTGTGGCTGAAGTCACATGATGTAGACAATGTAGACAATGTTGGATGCTGCATTAGCGAGACTCGAAGGAATAAAGCTTGCAGCTAATCTCCAGTAGAAGGGAAACAGGCAAGCGCTACGATGCCAATAATCCTTCAGTTTAGTGACCTCCGGCTACATAATCTAGTGCAACCCATTAGCATTCCGGTCAGTGCAATAATGCTGGCACTTCTCGTGAAATCTGTAAATTTTGCAAGGAATCAGCTTCACTGAAAGAGCGTAGACTTTCGGAGGGTAAATACAGCCTACTGCCCAACCAACCATTGCCGGGAATGGTCCTCATGTTGCCCGTTTCCTTTCGCGATCGTCTGTATCTGCGTCGGGACACAACAGCGTTGCCCATTACGGTTGCAATGTCTTGCAAGTAACTGCGGTCGCCTGGGGTTCATAACGTCACACGGCCAGTGGAGTGTTGCGTCACTGCAAATAATCCGCTGCAAAACTTTGCGATCCCGGTGAAACACGACATTGTTCGCTACAAATGCGTTACATTTCTGTCAAAGAAGCAAAGAGAGACAGAAGGCAAGACACCGCGAACGACGATTTCGTGATCAAGAAGCCGCCGCACCCCTCCTACACCGGCGAAAGAAAAGCGTGCTTCGACTACTTGCAAATTTTGGCGGCACAAACTTTCATTCCGGCCCTACTTTCACAGAGGTCGCAATATTGTGCGGCCCTCCAACCCTCGCGTTCTGTTCTTAAGTACGGCCTAAAAACAAAGACAATACAATGATGTTATACCTCGCTCGACTACAGGAAGGAAAACCTCTGTCAAGCAACAAGTTCTACCAAGGTAGCGAGTGGGCGCACCGATATGGCTGCAACCTACCTTTGCGAGTAGAGATGATAGATACTGATTCAACGATTGAGGCATTTTCGCGCAGACAGTTCACGATCGGCTCACCCTCTTCACAAGAGAGCCTCACAAGCACGAAGCTACCGAGCACTTCGGGCAGTCACGGTTGTCGTTGACGGTTGACGCGCGCGTCCGAGTTGATTACAGCGCCGTTACGCGAAAGCGCGATCACACGGCAGCGATGTTAATGGCGTTAACATTCATCAAGGCAGTCAAAAACAGCAGGGATACACCGCTCTAACACCTCGACAGGAACCATCATGAATGACCACGACAACCGGAAACTATGGCACACAACACACCAAGCGACGGCTCCCTTCGGCAACAAACACCATGAAACAACGTATATCTCGAAGGCTATGCTTTTGTCCTAAGGTGATTGATACAAGACAACTCCGGCGTTTTCTTAGCCATATTAGGACATTGCCCTTTCAAACGATGTTTACAGTCATATAACCGATGGGGAAGTTCAATTTGCTTAGAAACTCATCAATATTTTTAAATAACCAATTTCAACCGAAACTGGCATAGAGTATCAGGCTCGTAATTGTTTTCTGTGACGTCACGATAAGTTGATGACGTCAGATACTACATTATCCATGACATTATCGTAACGTTGACGGCCGGCCATGGTAAAAGATCGGCCGTAATCGGCCGGCGTTGCGCGCACCCTCTGGAAGGTATCCCAGTGTCGTGAAGGCGCGAGCCGACGTGAAATACTTTGCTATGCTCCGGCAGATGGCGCCAGCGTTCGCTGGCGGATCTGATGACAGAGGAATTCATGATAAGTTGAGAGAAATGGTCATCGATGAGGAAAGGTTTAACAGCATAGGGAGTGACCATAAACGCATCATCTTGAAAATGGGATATGTAGTTTGGAAAGAGAGCAATGAGAGCAAAATGGCCAGTCCAAATTTGAACGCTGAACAAATAGCAAATGCAGTCACTAGAGTTGAGGAAGAACTTGGCAAATGGACAAGAAAAGAGTGGGAATATGGTGAGCTTCTAGGTGTAATAACGACAGACATACGGAAAGAGAAACAATATGTCGTTGGAAAGGAAAAAAAGAAACCGAAAAGCTGGTGTAACAAGGAGATACGAGAAGCGATTACCGAACGACAGAAAGCATCTTGAGAGCACAGGCAGGCAAACAAGGCGCAGTTGCCACAGGATAACATACCGGAAGAAAAAGTCTATGGTTCGAATACTGGTGCAAGCAAAATTAAAAGGTGAAAGTGAACGTTGGTTGTCAGAAATACGTGACAAAAAGAAGGCCACACCTAGAATATTTTGGAACCACATAAAATTATTAGGCAAGAAGTCAACAACAATACAACAACATATCCTAGACGAAGATGAAAACAGACTGGAAGGAGAAGCGGGAATAAATTACATCCGAAAACCAACAGCCGAATCTTTCCAAGGCAATGACGAGGTTATATTTGATGAAAAAAAAAGAGCATGACAGAGACCCAAGGGGAAAAGCAGCTGGTGCTGACAAACTTAAACTGGAAGAAAGCGGAAGAGAAAATTCCTAAGCACACAGCCACAGGGCTAGACGAGGTTCCCGTTAGGCTGATAAATGAACTAAAACCAAAAAGTAAGGAAGCACTGGTGAAAGCAGTGGAAGAAACTTTAAAAGATAGACGAATAGCAGACAGTTGGCGACAAAGTAGAATGAATTTAATTTATAAAGGTAAGGGAGAGAAAGACAGAATTCGCTCGTATAGACCGTTGACCATTACATCGGTAATATACAGGCTAGCAATGCAGGCAATCAAATTAAAGCTTCAAGCATGGGCAGAAAATAATGGCATTTTGGGAGAGCTTCAGAATGGCTTTAGAATAGGTAGGCGTTTGGATGATAACTTGTTTGTTCTTACTCAGTGTATTGAAATATCAAAAGCAGAAAGCAGACCGTTATATGTGGCTTTTTGGACATTACAGGAGCATACGACAACGTAGACCGCAGCATTTTGTGGGATATTCTGGAAGGGGAAGGCTTAGGTAACGATTGTATACAGCTTTTGAGAGAGATTTACCTAGAAAATACCGTTTGCGTTGAATGGGAAGGGATGAGGAGCGCGGAGAAAGTTCATATCAACAAGGGACTGAGGCAGGGGTGCCCTTTATCCCCGCTGCTGTTTATGATGTGCATGGTGAGGATGGAGAGGGCGCTAGAAGGAAGTAATATCGGGTTTAATCTATCATACAAACAGGCAGGCACAGTAATAGAGCAGCAACTCCCAGGTTTATTTTATGCGGACGACATTGTGTTGCTCGCAAACAAGCAAAGTGATTTGCAACGTCTGGCTAATATCTGTGGACAGGAAGGCAACAATTTAGGTTTGAAATTTAGTGTTAGAAAATCAGGTGTTATGGTATTCAATGAAAACAGTGAACTGACAGTGGAGATACAGGGCCAAGATATACCTCGGGTAACAGAATATAAATACCTTGGTATATGGATAAACGAAGGCAACGGATATATGGAAACACAGGAAAAAACCATAACAGTCAAGGGGAAGAGAAATGCAGCCATAATGAAGCACAGAGCGCTATGGGGATACAATAGGTACGAGGTCCTCCGAGGTATGTGGAAAGGTGTAATGGTTCCAGGACTTACTTTTGGAACTGCAGTTCTTTGCTATAAATCAGGCGTACAATCAGGACTCGACGGGAACCAAAGGTCAGTGGGTCACCTTGCATTGGGCGCTCACGGGAAGACTACAAATGAAGCTGTGCAGGCTGATATGGGCTGGACTAGTTCTGAAGTGAGGGAAGCTCGCAGTAAAATTGAGTATGAAGAACGGCTGAGGAATATGGAAGAAAGTAAATGGGCTGGGAGAGTGGTCAGGTATCTGTACAGGGAAAACATTGATTCACAGTGGAGGAAAAGAACTAGGAAGCTTACCAGCAAGTATGCGGCCTGTAGGGTGGACAGCACAGCAACAAAGAAGGTCAAAAATAAGCGGAAAGTCAGAGTGGCTGAATTAATCTCATGGGTGGTGGCAATGGAAAAGAAACCTGCCACGAGTAACTACTTAAGAGGAAAAAAACGAAATTAGGAAAGAAACCATTTATGATAACTCAAAGGGAAGCTCATTACTTTTCGAAGCGAGATCGGGATGCCTTAGAATACGCACCTATAAAGAGAGATATAAGAAGGAAGAAGAAGCATGTGCTTGCTGTGGTAAAGCTAGGGAAACTACGGAGCATGTTTTATTAGAATGTGAAGACGTCTACCCAGCGGTCGATTTAGGCACCACTGGCCTCCTTGAAGCCCTTGGGTTAAGAGGGAGCAGTGGTAAAGCAAACATGTCCGCAATAGACATTAATAAGAGGCGACTGGAGGATTGGTGGAAGAAAAGTAGGGGAACGACAAAAGACAGAGACGTACAAAAGCACAGTTCGCAATAGGGGATCAGAAAATTTGGGCGTGGTAGTTCATAGTGTTTTTTTTCTTTTTTCATTGTTTGACCTAGGTAGGATATTAGGCAGTATAGTAGCAGGAGCTTGGTGGCGCAACCCACCGCCCCGTTCCAAAGGGGACGCTCATAATATCTGTGAATAATGGAGTTAATTTCATTTCCCTTTGTCCTCTCGTAGCTTCAATGGTAGTCAAGGAGGGAAGGTGTACTTGAAGGGCCGAAGTCGGCGCCCCTCGATGATTCGAGTGCACGGTGGCAGCGCGGAGGAAGAGCCGTCGTTTTATTCAAACGCCCAGGCGTCTGTCCGAGTCCAAGCCCAAAGCTCCCTCCCTCCACACAACCAAACATGACTTTTTAAAGGGACCCTAAACGCTTTTGACGATTTTCTGCAAACGTATTGAGCCGTTAGAGTAGGTCCTTCTGATCATTAATTGACACATCTAAGTGCTCCGCGTAAAGCGTGTAATTTATTATTAGGTTTTAAATATGCACATCGCTGCCGATCGCAGCGCACTGCTCGGCAGAATTTTAAGCCGCCCCTACCCATATGACCGAAATCACCCATACGACGTCAGTGGGGCGAGCTATCCGATTGGCTGACAAGGGCGCGTGATCGATAATTTTTCCAAGTTTATGGTAAACAAATGATCTTCGTAATGGTTCGAATGTTAGTTAATTTGTTCTTATGAAAAGAAAGTAACATAAAGAGAATGCACAAGAATAATTTTTCAGTACACTTGAGCACTTCCGGCACACAGCATGCGTCGTCTGCTTGTGTTACAACGTACTCCATTTTGAAGAGAGCTCCGCGGTCAGAGTCGGTCTCAGTCTTTTCGCGAGCACTATGATTCGACTTTGTTGCCTTGTGGACTGCAAACGTAGCGACTGGCAATGTGTCAAGCTGCGACATCGTGTCCCTCTGCAAGGCAGCGTACGAGCGAACTGGCTGCTGCGCATCGGACTGCCGCTATCCAATCGGCGCCAGGATTTGCGCGTTTGTGGCCGTCACTTTACACCGGAAGATTACTAACGCAATAGCGTTTCCCGAGTCCGGTATTAGGGAAAACGCAAGCGCAAGGGGACAGAGTCTGGCGCTTGACTTTGCCGTAACGGGATGAGCCATGAGATGAGCAGAAGGGCAAATGCGAATGGTCTGCACGGTGCAGCCACCTGGTGGCACAGAGCTCAACCATACACAGTAGCAGCAACGAAGTGTATTCTTCTTTGCTGCTGGTGTGTATTTTTCGCAGGAGTGTAATCATGAACACGTTGTTTTTATAAATGTTTAAAATGTTTTACACTTGGTTAGAGCAATATTAGCGCTTTGTTTGGCTGGTTAAACGCTGCAACAACAAGTGTATGGACCGTGCTGACCGATCAGGCCGCTCACGTACGTCTACGCTAAAGTTCCTTCATCAGCTTATGCCTACAGTCATTTGCCGAAATGACCAGCTTGCCTGTGGTTACCGGAATACAAGACACGTTCGGCGCTACGACAGAATGCTCGCAACGCACGCTGCTTCGATAGCTCTCGCTTGGGGTCGACGGCCAAGCGGCTAGCGGAGCGGTCTCGTGCGGGCGGGGGCGGGCTCCAAAACAACCGGAAGTGAACGATGTGACGTCGCATCGTGACGCAGGACCAGTGAAGGCGGAGCTTAGCCCCACTCGCTCGGCGAACGAGTTGAGGAGGAAAAGCATGGCTAAGGAGGAGGGTAGCTTCTAATCGCTTGTAGCTCCATTAATACGTAACGCTTCACTTAAATTGTGGTGCGAATGTTCTACTTAAGCTGTACCCTACGCGTCTACAAAATTTGTTCGAACCGTTTCAGGGGCCCTTTAAGCGCTCAGTTGTACAAAGGATTCGCAAACCAGCCAATCACACATGCGAGTTCACATCATTGTAACCAATAGCACAACCACCTTCATGCCGCACACGGCATTGGTGGAAACAGTGGCACTCTTTAGAACACGCCAGGGGATAGGATTTCTCAAACACACGTGCCACCTCCCTCTCCCCTACGTTGGGCTGCGAGTATCGGCCCTTGATGTCTTCCCTCTTTTCACCTGTAAACGGCCGCCATGCAAGCTGCCGAGAATGTTCCGTGAAATCGCCGATTATTAACTGCATATCCGCCGGACAGCGGGCTACTCTGCCAGTACTGAGAAATCTGTCTCCCGTGCAGCTGTGTGCCGGTTCGCTTGAAATACAAACACCATAATTGGGACCCGATGGCAATCGCACACAAAAGCATTCCTCGGCCGTAGCCGGCTAAGTCGTAAAGCTACCGCCGTTTTCACGGGAATCCTTAGCAGGCGCACGCGGATGCCAAACATCAAATCGGCTGGGCAGCGTCGCGTCGCTCAATTTCCGTGACCGAGGCGGTCGACGGGTATTTGGGGAGCGCATGGGCATCAGTGGTGGCGGTGACCTCAAGCACCCCACTACTTTCATCTTCACGCTCGTCTCCCCGAACGCTCCCCTTCAGCTCGGGCCTTCTACCCTTTTGTTCCGAGCGGGGGTGCAGTTCCAGTGCCTTTTCTACGGTGCAGCCACTAATCCGCTTTCTTTCACGCGTGAGTGTTGCCCGCGTCCCCTCTTCGCGGAAGCCATATGCGTGCCTTATTTCCGGTTATTGGCAGATACAGCAGGTGTGGGCTCGTCCTACGCTTTGCTATAGTCGCCTAAACTGGGCCACAAAATAACAGCGAGGTCAAGTCCCTAATCTCAAACTGACTAATGGGAAAGGGAATGGGTTCGAGTCCCGGACCAGGACGAATTTTTCTTCAACTTTGAGGCTTTTCTTTCGAGGAACCCGTATGGGTTTCCTTTGTAGCAATTGCTACGAATGGGTGGATGTCTGATTTTCCCTTTATTCATTACTTCTCTCCACCTTGCGGGTTTCCGCAGAACTACTACGTCATAATAATATCCATCCATCCATCCGGGTTGCTCTTGCGGGCTATGGCGCGCTTTACAGCGGGCGCTCGCAAGTGATCGGTGCTTTCTGCCGATTTGCAAGTTGAGAAAACAGGCATGCAATAATCTATGAGGGCCAGTCAACCTTACAAAATTAGCGATCACGCTTATCGCGACGAGCAGTGAAATAAAACTTTGTTTTGAGCTAGTTTTCGCCCATAGCTGGCTATGACGGCAGCGTAACTGAGATGAAGAGACACAGAAACGAGACGGTGCGCTTGTCATGTGTTTCTATGTGCCTTGTCTTCGTCTCTGTTGTGCTGCCATTTTAACCAGAGTGACGGAAGCTACGCAAGCAGCCGTAATAAAATGGGGTTGGTATTTCTTTTTCTACGGGAGATGCGACACCAATCAGCCCACAAATGTGGAGAGAGGAAATTGAATGCATTCTGTCCGTCTCGTGCATATATATTTTACTGAAGCTTTACAAAATTGCACGCTATGGTCCGCAAGAACGCTGTATGGGGAGCGCTTTCAAAACCTATGTTACAAGTTTTTTGTTTTATCGCACAACGAAGGTAGGTATAAAAGCGGGGAGCATTTTCGCGACTGTCGTTCTACTGGCATCGCCCCATTTTCAGGAGCTTCTGCTTTTCTCTTTGTGTATTCTGTTCAATGTTCTTTGTTTTTGCAAAGTAGTGCACCTCGTCAGTGCATAGAACTTTATTATGTTTGTTATCAAACTCCGCCCATGCTCACTGCAACCCACTTCTTTAAGCTTCGCTCCCTGAAGGAAATGCGAAAAGCAGACCATGCTTTCAGCATAAAGCTGATTCCTGCTGAAATACAGAGTAAATTTGTCCTCAACTTTACAAACAAGCTTCTCAACAGCTTTGGAAGAGTATATGTATCAAGCCCCCATGATGAAATTGCCTTGGTAGTATGCAATTTCCCTACAAAAGCGAGAGGCACACTCTGGGTGTGAAATTTTGTTAAAGGCGTTCTGACAACGTAACCAGCTATATAATATACTAATCTACTGTCACTGTGCTTTTCGACACAGTTGTCATAATCCAACTGCTTTCCTTGTGCTTTTAACAGATTCTGCACGCTCCAAATTGCAATCATCCAATAGCTCAATTTCTGTTAGGTGGTCAGCCTTTTGTTTTCCAACATCAGATGGCTTTAAGAGTGCGGTTACAAAGCCTCCTGGTGAGTTCCCATTTTCAGGAGGCCCTGCAGACTGTAGAAGGACAAGCTGTTTATTATAATTAAAAACTGTTCAGGTGAAGGATGGTCGTTACAACCAAAGGATTGCCGTACAACACCAAACATATCTTTCATTTTGTCCTGACTAAGATTAGCTGTTAGCTTGTAGCCTGGTGAGCTACTTAAGTAATCTAAAAGGGAAAGGGTGCTTTGTAAGGTCACACGCAGACCAAGGGCAGTTCCTGGGCTAAAAAATCCACCACCATGCTTGGCAACATAATCTGCCCATTCTGCAAGAAATGCAATGAACTCTTCAAGAACCTTTGCACTGGGACAGTTGGGTCGGAGGCCTTTAGATGGTGTTCTTGAAGTCATTATAAATATTAACCTTCCATAAGCTCTTTTGTCGGCTCAGTTCTAAAGTACCTGTTCAAATGAACTTTATAGAAAAAAATGCCCTTTAGTACATCCTCGCTAAGGCTACGCATTTTTTCAAACGCATTTGGATCAAGTGCGAGCGGGTAATGTGTGGCATTACTTTAAGAGTTAGTGAATCCATGTACAAGGCATTGTCAGAGAAGTTCAGCACGTCGCATATATCGCACCAAGCCTTGGCACTACGGTGTCAACGTAAATAAAGGCTGGAACAAAGTGAACTACGTTGGTGCACGTGCTACACAAAACTGACGACGACTTATGTCTGCATTCCTTCGGCTGGCGTAGTAACCCGCCACACTAGAGTTACTGTATGTGCTACCGCAGGTAGCACATACAGCACATACCTACGGTAGCATATACAGTAACTCTACGCCACACAAGAGCGCAGTGCCCTCTTCGAACTACCCCGCTACAGTGTACTAGATAGGGGCAGTGTGTTCAGACGGCGGAGCGCGTCACGCACCGCTTTGAAGCCGGGAGCGTAGACAGGTCCCGGATATATGTGGCGGCGCTGCAGTCGCACGGGCTGTACGGACGCGTTCTCCGTGTGTTGCGGCCAGTTGCAGCGTGCTTGCCATGTGCTTGCTCTGAAGGGCTCTGAAGTAATTCCTCGAGTTTCTGTCTCGTTGGGAGTCAGATGCAAAAGGATTGCCATTTGTTGGGCGTGTTGGTAGACTGACTTAGAAAGCATATTTAACGCCAGCGAACTAAGACAGAAGGGAGACGACACCACAATGCGCTAACTTCAACTTGATTTTAAGTAAACACCCGCCTATTTAACTCAGCATGGTTTAAATAGGTGGGTGTTTCCTGAAAATCAAGTTGTTGAAGTTAGCGCATTGTGGTGTCGTCTCCCTTATGTCCTTGTTCGCTGGAGCTAAATAGGCTTTCCATTGCAAAAGGACTTTGCGGCTTGAGCAAGTCGACGGCAGATAGGCTCCGTGTGACATTGAGCAGCACTTTGGCTCTGTTAGAATACTTGGAAGGAGAGGGTTTTAAATACCTATTGACATCTAGACTAAGCCAATAAAAGTTGGAGAACTTCTTATGAGGTAGTCGTGCGGATCCAACGATCACCCAACGCCGTCTCAATTTTTTATTGTTGTGAATTGCCTTTTTATATATTGGCGAAGGCAATGCAGACAGGGAACACAGAGGTCAGTAAATATTTGGTATCGCTATTTCACTCACCTGATAATTCTGACAAGGAAGGGGACGTTGCGTAACAATTGACGAGTTTGTTTAAGCTGGAAATCTGACGCTGGTAGAACAAAGGCTAAACAATCTCCGGCAGAGCACCGGGATTATGTGGAGGAAAGGTGCGATGACCGCCTCATCCATTATATATGGCAGGGTATGTCGCGCAGAAATTTTTTATTCGCAAGAAATGTGAGGACTGCAGCTCTCTTCTTTTGCAGAACTCTAGTGTCAGTAGCAGTTTCAAAATTCACGAAATTTGTGACAGGGGAGGATTGCTGTATCCCTCCAAGTTGCTTTTCGAAGCACTAAAGAAACTTGAGGGAATATATTTACAACCTTCTTCAGCAAAAAGGAGCTTTGCAGCGACAGCATAGTTGATGTCATGATTCTAGTGAAAGCTTTAAATTTGGCTATATAGGCTGAAAATTACATGCTGATAATTTCACATCTACAGTTGTGCGTTTTTATGCCCTAACAAGGCTGCACTTTTACGTTAAAGGTGTTAATCAGTGAAGAGAAGCACGACGAAAAAAGAAATTGCACTTTAAAGTTAGCTCTGTTCTTAGCAGGCTGGTGCAACATATGTATGCTGACCCTTCTTTTTGTTTTTCGTCTGAATGCACAACTTTTTCTGGTGCATTCAAAAAGCTAATTTTGTGAATATAATTAAAAATGAATCAAGTAATTTATTTGCGCATATTAATTCCGCTGTAAGTCTCCGTTGTTTGGGTAGGAATGTACTTGCGCTGTTTTCTGTGTTTTGGCATGCTGTGTGTAGTTTTGCAGAGATCCCTTTTACTTGGCGTCATTCCTACCTGTTTTATTCGTTCCATAGAAATGTAGGATGTCGGTGAATGTGTCTCATACTCGCACATGAGCCTGACGTTCGAAAACACTTCATGATGCAAATAAAAAAAATTCACGAATAAACTGTGCAAATGTAGTTGCGGGGCGCCCGTGAAACCAAATGAAAGAACGAGGGACAAATGTTTATCGCGAAAGAAAGTAAGTGACAAGCAGGGAAGCTCTTTGGCTTTGGGCTATGTACGTACATGTTGTTTTGCCTTCTCTCCTACAACAGCGGCTGAGGAACCAAGCGCTTGACGTTGGGTCGCGGATGCCGCGGCCGCTTTTTTATGAATGCGAACCGCAAAAGAAAATGTGTGCACCTGGAATCCGAGTTAGTTTAAATCAATTCGATGTCCTTTACTAGGACGTTATTTGCAGCCGACTTTTCCGTTCGAATAATTTCTAGTTACGTGGCAGCGTGGCTCAAAACAAATTTAACGGCTTTACGCCACTACTTCGGTGTCTGAAAAACCTTTGCTGTCAGGTTAATAAATGCGTCTAATGGGCGGTGAGATGCGCTAGGAGTGCACATACAATTCATCTCTTATATGAAGTGAATTTCGGGGATGCATCTTAACACCCGCCGATGATTTGCACGCCTATTTGATTGCGACAGAAAATGATTATCAAAATATCAGCATGCAGCGCTGGCGCTGCGCCGTACGTTCCGTACAGCCCATTAGAGTTACTGTATATGCTACCACAGGTAGCATATACAGTGAGTGAGTAAAGACTTTATTTGAAAACAAGGTATTGACGGATGACCTTGTTGTTAAGCAGCCACGAGCCCCTGGGCCCGGGCGGCTTCTTCAGCTCTCTCGATGACCTTGGCCTGCAGGTCAGGGTCGGAGCTGAGCAACACGGCCTCCCACTGCTCAGTACTACTTATTTCGTGATTTGTGTGATTTTCGGCTGGGCACGACCACATAATATGGAATAGATCCGCTTTTTGCTTACAATGCTTACATGTATTAGGGTATTGGTCCGGGTAGTAGTAGTGATAGGCTACGGGGTTGGGCTAGGTGTTCGTCTGAAGTCGTCTCCAAGCTACTTCTTGTCGCTTGTTAAGCGATTTGTGTGCTGGCGGGTACTCTGCCCTGGCTAACCTGTAGTGCTGAGTTATTTCCTGGTAACTGACCATGCGATCCCTCCCTGACCCTAGCGTGAGCCGTCCGGGTGCTCGGTTGGCGAGTCCTCGAGCGGCGGTGTGGGCGGCATCGTTGCCGGGTAGGGAGGAGTGTGCTGGTGCCCAAATGATCTGGATTGGTCGTGGGTGTTGGTTTGTGTCTATTATGTGTTTTACGGGAGCCGAGACCCGACCTTTCGCAAAATTGCGTACTGCTGCTCTGGAATCGCTAATAATGTAATGACAATGTGTGGAGGCTATTGCCAGAGCGATAGCCGCCTCTTCCGCTGTTTCGGAGCTTCTGGTGCGAATTGAACCACCAGCGCGTATTTGACCTGAGGAGTCCACCACTGCAAGGGACATACAGTTGCGTTCTATGTATTCAGCATATACAGTAACTCTACAGCCCATTAGTGTTCCTGTATATGCTCCCGCAGGGAGCAGAGTTGCGCATACCTTTTCCGGCGCCGCTCGCACCGCTATAGGCCGAGCGCGAAAAATGACGCCAAATGATCCGCGCCGCTGCGAAGCCAACTTTACGGGCGCATCGCCGACTCATGCGAACTCGTCGTTTCCGTCAGTGCCATCGCCATTGCAATCAGCGGACCGTCGATCGTGCGTTGAGAGGAGCAGCTGCGGGTTTCAGCTGCGGTATTCGACGATGTGAAGTCAAGGACCTTGGTGAAGTGATACGAAACACATCGTACTGGCACTTGTATTGCAGTATGACGGGATGCGGCGCACCACACTGCACAAACCGCACGGAAGTCAGCCATAGGAGTAAATGCTTCAGCCAAGCAAACTAGCTGGAGACACACTGATACTATAGTGAGAGTGTTGTTGCTAACCAGTCTGGGCTTCTTGAGTTGGAATGCACCCTTCAGAGTTTAAAATTGAAATGAATAATATGTACCTCTCTCGTCAACCGCAATTTATGAAGAGCTAGGACATCGTTGCAGAAAGCACACAAGGGAACAAGGATAAAACGGGTGCTAAGTTGGCATATGCATATTTAGCTCTCGAGCTGTGATAATTGTAATATATTCCTTCTCCGTGTGAAGTTTTGAGAACAGTAAAATTGATTCTAGTCAATTTATTGTCTTGAAGTGCACAGGCTTATTTATTTTGTTAACTAATTGCTGCCATAGAAGCTAAGCCGCAACTGTATGTGTGCTAGCTTGTGAGCATCATGTATCGGCCAGTGGAACAAAAACTTGTAGTTCATTTAAACACGCTAGAAATCTACGTTGTGCTTTGGTGAATGCTGTTTCCTGTGGGCGGGAGTGGAGGGAATGCACTGTTCAATGACGTAAAATTTCCTTGCCTCTGATGCGATAGGTCACAAAGCTTTGTAACCTGGCTTTTTGGCCAAAAGCAGCTTCAGTGATTTCATTGATTTGATACAGTGTCTTCAACTACTGGCTTTTTTCCGAGTGGTAAGAGATCAAGAAAAATGTGTTGTCAGATTACAGTCTGCACTGTGTGAATAATTACTGTGCAAGTTTGCCATCTTGATGTGATTAGTGCAATAAAAATAACCTACTCTTAATAGCTTGTTGCCTTTCCAGTTTCTTTGAATTCTGCCCTCAAGGTTTTAAGAACCAGCCCACTTGGCCTGCTGCCAGCAGCCGTTCATGCATTCCCTTGTATGAAATAAATTTGATCTAGAAGCTCTTGCATCTTGAATTTTTTTCTACTTGCAGATTTGCTGCTACTATATAGCTGATTAGTCTGCGGTATGAATGAATCGTAAAAGCAAGCTTTGCTTAAAATGTGCGCATGTGAACATTTGAAATGCGCTTAAATCTGTGTCTGCACCGCATGTATCGAAAACGTGCAGCTGTTGTGAACGATGGTTAGGGATAAATGACGCTCTGTTAGCGGTCACTGACATAACTGCAGGCACGATAGCTCTCTTGGCGACGGTCATTAATCGGCTGGTTTCGGCAGCCAAAATGCGCTAAGTGTCCACCTTACGTGTGTGAAGTTTTAAACACTCTTTAAAACATTTCTTGCTTTCTGACAGTGATAAGACAACTTCATATGCATGCTGAAAATCATTGCACCGCGTTTTGTGGCAACGTACTGCGCGTTTGCGAGCGAACTTTGGAGCTGTTCAAGCCACGGGAGTACTTTATTTTGGGGAATGGAAGGCGGTCCTACCCCCTATTTGTACGTTCATGTGTGTGTTTGTATATGCGTGTTTACATAGGTACATACAAAGTTTCGGTTGGTTGGAAGCCCACCCCCTACGACTGCACGAATGACTCGTTCGAGCGTAGCCTGTATTAAGAAGTGCCCTTTGCTAAGCGCCTGCGAACAATTGGCGCTTGTAGCTCGCGACCACTGGAGAAAAAGGCGGAACACCGCGCGGCATTTGGCTCCTGCGCGCACGAGGAGTGGCTTCGCTGCAGAGCTGGATCACGACTGCGGACCTATACGCAACTCTGCTCCCTGCGGGAGCATATATAGGAACACTACAGCCCATGTTCTTACAGCGCCATCTCGTGCTATCTACATGAAGCGCCTCAGCGGCGAGGGCTTCCTGAACACACTGCCCCTATTCTAGTACACTGTAACCCCGCCAAGCATCCAAACTCGTCGTACAAAAATGTCGTACAAAAATCCCTCACGTGACCTGATCCTAGTTGCCTAGGGACAGGATCATTTAGAGAATTTTGAGAAGGCGCGATGGTGGCGCCAAGTCATGCCGTGGCGCCATGTGGCGCGTTGAATCTCCGGCCGTTTTTGTGCATGCTTTGAGCTTGCTTCTGTTTTTATTTGCTGTTTTTTTTTGCATTTATATAGTAATTGGGCGTGCGGACGCTCCTGTGTCGAGGCTTCAGCGACTTCGTTCGTAGCTAAGTACTCTTTTTTCTTCTTATTAGCTGATGTTTTTGAAGTGTTTTATTTTGCATGGAGCAGGAGCGCAAATTTTGAGATCGTGGTAAGCGTGGTAAACGTACCGGCTTTGTCTAGGTCTGGCGGTTTTCCTCGTTAGGCCTAGGTGCTAGGCGGGACCTATTTGACACGCCTATTTAACTATCTCAGCTAGCTCTTCGAAGTGATTTGGCGGACGTGCCCGTTGAGCCTAAGGACGTAGGCCTAGCGATGAAACCAAAGAAAGGGAAGGCCGCGGGGGACGCAGAGCAAGTGCAGTGCGACGAGTGCCTGCGCTGGTGCTCCCTCGACGAGACCAGTTTCCAGAGCTTAGCAGACGCGGAGGAGTCTAGCTTTACGTGCAGGCTGTGCGAAGGGGTCAGGGAAGCAGTCCAAAAACTGGAAGGAAATTGGACAGCCAAGTTCGAGGAGCTGAAAGCAGACCTGAGGGAGGAGCGGGAGAGGCGGTTAGCTTTGCAGGCGAAAGTCGCCGAGTTGGTCAAGGTGGAAGCGGTGCAGGCCGCGCAATTAGTAAGAACCGTGGCCGAGCTTGGAGAAGAGAGGGAAAGGAGAGCAGAACTACATAGGCGTCTCGATGTGCTTGAGACGAGCGCAGCGGAGAATGATGGATCGGGACACCAAGCCGGTGGCAAAAGCACAGAAAGTAGAGTAGACCCTACATGCGAAGTCGGGGGCAGGGTGGCAGAGCAAGCGGTAGTCAGCTCGCCGCCGGTGAATCGGCGTAGTTATAGCGAAGCAGCGCAACACGCCCCGCGGGAGGCAACGCTGCAGCCACAGGGGCGCCAGCGAGCGCGAGCAGAGGAGGGGAACAAGCTAACCCCAAGGAATGAGCTCATAGTCAATGATAAGCACAACCTGGAAGTTAGGAGGGAGGGAAAGGATGCCCTAGTACTTATCGGTGGTGATTCAAATATGAGGAGGTGCAAAAGAGCTATAATGGAGCGTGCAAAGGGTGATAAGCGGGTAGCAGTCGGGACGTTCCCAGGCAGGACAATGGACGCAGTACTGAGAGAAACAAAAAGCGAGCTTTCTGAGAATGTTGCAGAGCGCAATTTGGTAGTGGTAGCGGCAGGGCTAAATGATGTGTTGAATGGTGAGGCTGCAAAAGTAGTGGAAAGATTAGCGGAGGGAGTTCACGATTTAAGGGCGATAGCACAGCAAGTCCAGATCGTGGTATGCACAGTGCCGGAGGGGCAAGGAAGGAACGGAGCAATTGCCAAGGACGTTGTGGCTGTAAATTGTGAAATAAGAAAGCTAAGCCAGGAGAAAGGATTTGAAGTGGCAGACATAAACAGAGAAGTGCATAGAGCAGGCTTTGGCGGAGGCTTTACACGAGATGGCATCCACTTTAATGGAAGGCTAGGAGCCGAGATCGGCTGGCGCCTGGCAGGTCGGGCAGTAGCTTTTTTAGGGGGTCCACGGCGCCTCAGGGCGTAGGGGTAGGTAGAAACAGTGTAGAAAGTGCAACAGTAGAGGCTGACGCCAATAAAATGGCCACTAGGAGGTTCAGGAAGAAAACTACAAATAAATTTAACACCAGGATCAGGTACAAAAACATGCAAGGCGGTAGAAAGAGAGCGAGGTGGTTAGAAATAGAACAGCAGTTAAAGGACGAAGAAGTAGGTGTATACGCGCTATGCGAAACACACCTCAGGGATCTAGAAGACCCACCGCTTATTGAAGGCTACGTCTGGGAAGGGAGCAATAGAACAACAACGGAGAGGAAGGGAGGAGGAGTAGGTATGCTCATACACCAAGGAACAAATTGGCAAAGAATAAAGTTAACTTGCAAAGAACATGTCTGGGTATCAGGTACAATTGCCGGTAAAAAGGCATGGCTAGGAGTAGTTTATTTAGGGACAGGGGACAAATACAGGCAAGAGAACAAAGATATAGTGAAGTGTCTCGATGACCATATAAAGCAGTTTGGAGAAGGTGCCGATATTTGTCTGCTGGGTGACATGAATGGCCACATCGAGGATCTGGATGGACACACAGATTGTAATGGGAAGTTGATGCTAGACTTCTGTGAACGACACAACCTAGTTATAGTAAATAGATAAACTAAGTGTGAGGGACAAATCACGTGGGAGTCCCGTAACAGACAAACGACCATTGACTACTGCTTAATGTCGCAGGGATTGTATAGCAAGCTAGCAATAATGGAAATAGACGAAGAGGGGAAGTACAGCCTCGGAAGTGATCATAAGCGTATTAGTCTACAGTTGGGAGCCCTACTCAAAAGAGAAATGCAGGGAAGCCAAAAAGAGTACGCAAAATTAAATGACGCGCAAATAGCGTAAATAGCGGCTGGCATAGAGGAAGCAATAAAGAAACATCCCATGGAAAGGTGGGATTATAATCAGTTAGAACTACTCATTAGTACAAAAATAAAAGAGGTAAAAGGAGTAAACTGCTGGAGAGGAAAGGGGAAGCCACGAAGTTGGTGGAATAAGGAAATTAGAGAGGCCATCGAACAACGACGGTGGGCATCTCGGGAACACAGAGAAGCAAAGAGGGCGCAGTTATCTGAAGAGGAAATAGGCCAAAAATGGGAATATTATCGACAAAAGAAACAACAAGTGCAGGTCCTCGTCCAGGCTAAAATAAAGCAGTCTTCTGATCGCTGGCTGGCTGAAGTTCGCGACGCAACTAAAGGGGGGTCAAGAACATTCTGGAACCATATAAGCTGGCTGGGTAAAGCTAATCACACAAAAGAGGTACAGATTCACGATGCCGAAGGAAATTGTTTAGAGGGAGATGACGCTGTGAACTACATCGGTTCAGTTATAGCAGAGTCATTTAGGAAAGACGATAGGGTAAACGCCCCAAGTGAGGGAGCAACACAGAATAGCATAATAGAAAACAGCTTAGAATTGACCAATCTTAACTGGAAAAAGGCGGAAGCAAATGTTCCAAAATGCACGTCCGCGGGAATAGACGAAATTCCAATCAAGTTAATTAATGAACTTGGCCCAAGAAGCAAGGAAACGCTGATAAAAGCATTGGAGGCAGTCATAACAAATAAGCAAATTCCGCACAGCTGGAAAGAGAGTAAAATGAATTTGATTTATAAAGGGAAAGATGATAAGAAGAACATAAAATCTTTCCGACCAATTACGATAACATCAGTTATATATAGGCTGGCGATGCAGGCGGTGAAATTAAACATGCAGTCATGGGTAGAAAGTAATAGAATACTTGGAGAACTTCAGAACGGGTTCAGAAGTGGTAGGCGCTTAGATGATAGCCTGTTCGTGCTTACCCAGTGCATAGAAATAGCTAAGGCGGAAAATAGACCTCTGTATTTAGCCCTCCTGGACATAAGTGGTGCATACGACAATGTGAACTGGGAACTCCTGTGAAACATATTAAAAGCTGAAGGTATCGGTAATGAGGTAATTGATTTTCTACAGGTACTATATCGAGAAAATAATGTTGAAATAACATGGGAAGGAATCAAGAGTACGACAACTGTCGAGGTTCACAAAGGATTAAGGCAAGGTTGTCCTCTATCACCGCTGCTGTTCATGCTTTATATGATAAGCATGGAAAGAAGGTTACAACGAAGCAATCTACGGTATAATCTGTCGTACAGATTAGGCGAAAAGGTTGTTGAGCAACGACTACCGGGTTTAATGTATGCGGACGATATTGTACTGTTAGTAGATAGCCAGGAAGATTTGCAAACTTTGGTTAATTACTGTGGGGACGAAGGAGACAGTTTAGGTTTCAGTTTTAGTGCAGCTAAGTCCGGTGGGATGTTTTTCAACGATACAACTGATCAGGAGCTTACAATACAAGGCCACGAAATACCCCGAGTGGCCGAATACAAGTATCTCGGGGTATGGATAAACAAAGGGCAGATGTACACGGAAAAGCACGAACAGTCTCTAATAGCAAAAGGGCGAAGAGATGCCGGGATAATGAAACATAAGGCATTGTGGGGTTACAACAGGTATGAGGTACTGAGAGGCATTTGGAAGGGAGTAATGGTGCCGGGGCTTACTTTCGGGAATGCGGTCCTGTGTTTAAGGGCAGAGGTTCAGTCGAGACTAGAAGTAAATCAGAGAGCTGTGGGAAGGTTAGCACTAGGTGCCCACGGGAAAACCACAAACGAAGCAGTACAGGGGGATATGGGCTGGGCATCATTCGAAGCACGGGAAGCTCAGAGTAAAATCCTATACGAAAAACGTCTGAGGAAATTGGATGATAACAGGTGGGCAGCTAAGGTGTTTAAATACCTATACAGAAAGAGCGTTGACTCACAATGGCGGAAAAGAACTAGGAAGCTAACCAGTAAGTATGCCAGACACGAGGACGAAAAAGGACAGAGCATTAAACGACAGGTTAAAAATGCGGAAGGTAAAAATGGGATAAATTCAATGGAAAAGAAGCATAGTGTAGAACTATATCGATACTGGAAACAGCAGATCAGGAAGGAAGCGTTTTATGATAACTCAAGAGGCAGTGCCCTACTCTTTGAAGCTAGATCAGGATGTCTTAGAACGCGGAGCTATAAAAAGAAATTTAACGAAGAAGAGGACACATGTACTGTGTGTGGTAAATATGTAGAAACGATGGAACACCTCATACTAGAATGTGATGGTATCAATCCGGATGTCGATGCGGCCACAGTCACCCTTCCTGATGCCCTAGGGTTCAGAGATGATAGTCATGTAAATAAATATGCGGTGGAAATTAGCAAAAGGCGATTGGAGGATTGGTGGCTCAAAAGCAGAGAGGTGACATAAGGTTAAAAGGGTAGGAAGACGTATTTAAAGAAAATCGAGAAATTCAATAACACACAACACAGATAAAAATAAAAGGCAAAATAAAAAAAAATTGCCGACGATTACGTTACTTCCTAATGCGAAATTTGAGCGCAGCAAATAAGCTGTTTCACCTTTTCGATAGATTGAGGCAAAGAAATCTAGCAACACATGTATGCGCTATCACAGAATTTTTTTTTATTTTTCACACGTATTCCTTTAACAAAGACTCCACTAACAGTTCTTGACAGTCATGAAGGAAGCTTTGTGGTCGGAGAAATAGACTGATATATGTTCGACTTGGTACACCAATGCTTGATTCTCAAAGACGAGATGTATACAAGTGCCTCGCGAGGTTGTCACAGCCGTGGGACGCGTTACGAGCGAGAGGAACGGGATGTTCTCCCGCATAAGTGTTAGGAAATTGCTGTTTGTCTTTATGTCAAGCCGCCACCGATCTGGCTCTCTGATTGCCACCGCACAGGGCGAACGGCAGCGGCAATTTCGGCTCGGGCGGTGCACATATACAGATCCGCCGCCACCGATCTGGCTCTCTGATTGCCACCGCACAGGGGTTGCATTGGAGGAGGAGCGAAGAAAGGAACTAAGTTCGAGCCGGCGCTTTGACAACCGGAGACTCGCAGGAAGAGGGGGGAGGGGCGGCGTGTACACCCAGCGGCAAACGATGGGGGCAGAAGCGCGCGCAGCAAGCGGACAACACGATAAAGGGAGGAGGGAAGAGATAGAGCGACTGACTGATGCCGCTGACGCCGATAGTGAGTCAACCCCAGCTGCGGAGTTGGTTTCAGGGACAACGAATAACCGGCGCGTCGGCAACTGAAGAGCACCCTATCCGCCACACAAGAACAGGGGGGGGGACCCTTTCCTCCTCTTTCTGCATGGCGGCGACGGTGTTCTATGCAGTCACGTTATCTTGACTCTCTAGCGGCGTCAGCGGCATCCAGCGGTATCAGTCGATCGCTGCTAGCGCTGGGGAATGAAAGGGGGGCGGAGCTGGTTACGAGGCCGACGACGACGCCGACGCGAAACCCAGGAACGGACGCCAAAGAGCTGCGCTCTAAAATCTGAGCATGGTGGCAACTGCCATCACCCCGTTTCAAAGGGGACGCTCTTACCTTCCATCCATCCATCCATTCGTGGCCTCCGCGATCGGCTCCGGCAGCGCGCCGTTGCTCCGGCCAGCGTAATCGGAGAAAGCGGTGTGACTGCTCCTCTCGCCGCACCATGGCGCGCGCAACCCAAGGCTCGCTTTCCCTGATGCGGACGGGCGCAGAGGTCGAAAACGCAGTTTTCGCAGTCTGTGTGGGACGCGCACTAGAAAATTATCGCATACCAAAAGTAGCTGACTGGTGCGATTAGGCAATTGCTTTTTAAATTATGACGCAGACTTAGGACCGGGGTGAGGCAGATCGTCATGAGAGCGTTCGTTTCATAACACGCAGGCAATTTGCTTTATTTCTGTAGCTGTGCATGGTTTCAAAATACGGAACATCTTACAGTTGAGCGGAGAGGATTATTTTAATTTTGCTTTTACATATTAGTTTAGAACCTGAAATTACTTTTGAGATATAGAATTTCATTTCATTTATTTTCACCTTAAAGGCCCGGAGGCATTACATAAGGGAAGGCTTTAATCCTAGTAACAATGTTAGAAGAAATGTACAGAACAGTAAAGAAACAACAATAAACAAATACAAGCCAGGAACAATTGTGAAAAAAGGAAGGAACATCGTGTTAGAGTAAGGGTAAGTGGGATCAGTAATTAAGCAGTGTGGTTATTTAACATTTCGCGGAACGTTTTACGGTCAGTGCATGACACGATAGATCAAGGAGTTATGTCAGTTTTCCTCTAGAAATGGTACAAATGTGATTTGCACTTATACGCGTGTAATATATTTAGCTTTCAACGCTTGCAGATGCCACTGAATGCATTGTCCCACTCAAATGTTAGGCTTCCTTTTTGTGGATGGCTCTTTTGTGACGTGTTCAATGTATCGTATTATACCCCAATCCTGCTACAGCCTCGAAAGAGGCTAGCAGTATCCCCAAACATATAAAAACCTGCAATGCATAAGGTTTCTTTACGTTCTGTATGGTTGGAACTGAGGCGAATTTAGTCTCGTTTTTTTTTTCTTTTGTGCGCGGCTAGCAAAAAAGAGGGTTTAAAGCGTCGAAGCTACAGCTTGGCAGGAGGACAGATAAAACCATTTGAGGATAAATGACATATTATTTACAAAGACAAAATCGGAGCCATATTGTTCGGTATCCGTTTTTACATTGTGTTTATTTTAAACACGGAGCACTTTCATGTGCAGTGGCTTGCAGGCCAGCTTTTTGCGGTAAGCAGCCCTGTCTGTCACAGTAGCGCCGACGTTGGCTAAGAGTGGCCTCATGAACTTATCAAACACTACAGATAGTGTGCTTGCGGCGTGGTCATCCCTTGCTGGGCAAACGAAAAGGGGGAACTGCTCTAGTCGAGGCAATAACAGTTCAGCCAGCTGCTGACGCACTTTGCTCTTTTTTATGCGCGGCAGGGCTATGTTAACAGCCTTCTTAACGGTCACAAGGACCGTGACAAATTCTGACTTTGGGAATGTTAGCCCAACCCTTGATTGCAGGTCAATAAGCCCCATCAGCACGGGGCTGGGTCCATCCGATTGGTGGAGGGGAGGGCAGAAGCTGCATGTTCTCCGGTCCTCAACTGCT
Organism: Dermacentor variabilis; assembly: GCF_050947875.1. Taxonomy (NCBI): domain Eukaryota; kingdom Metazoa; phylum Arthropoda; class Arachnida; order Ixodida; family Ixodidae; genus Dermacentor; species Dermacentor variabilis. The sequence continues at coordinate 3,168,939 of NW_027460302.1, read as the reverse complement.
CTCGCCACGAACCCTGCTATATAAGCGATGCTGGCCTTTGCTATGGTTGATGGGGGCCGCTGCACTGAAATAGAACATACCGATATTAGTATATGGAGCTAGACATTCTGCAATGTATTCCCATTTGTGAGAGCACAAAAAAAAGCAGCTTTTCGCACTAACCTATAAAAAAGTTCCGCAGAGCAAATGTTAGACAGCGCGTAGAGACAAAGCTTGTGCATAAACCAAATATGACATTTATCATGTCGCCACTCAACGTGCATTCCCTCAAAATTTTCATATTTTGGGCATTGATATCAGCCTTGACATAGCGCGAAATGATCGCTTTTTGGCGGCACTTCACGTGGGTGGAGTAGGTGAACGAGTGCGCACTCACTCACTTTCAGGGATGTGAAGAGCTCGTCAATGTGCATCACAAGATCTTCACTTCCCGTGAACCTGAAACAAAAATATGCACACTATTCATATCAGCCAAATATATGTATTAGACAAATCGCTGTTGGCTGCAAAAGAACAGCACTAGTAGTCCAGCGAGCCAGCCAAGCGTAAGCTCTTGAGAAACATTTGATGCAAGATATACCTGGCTGGGGCAACTTGCGCTGTCTCGGTCGAATCATGCGTGGTTGCCTGTGCTGTTGCTTCAGCCGGAACATCAAGTTCGGAGGACGTCACATTCAGGGAGGCACCTTGCATACTACAATACATGTAAAACAGTTACACCACCCCTAAGCAGCAACCACATAAAAGCAAAAACGGCTTGTAACACATTGCCCATCGGCACAGCAGGATTTGCGTGCTCGTGTGTTCTGAACTGCAAAAAATTCCAGTCAGCAGGCAGGCTACAACACTAGTAGCTGCTCGCATCGTGAAATCCTAGTTGCGCATGGGCCTGAAATGTGATAAGCTTTCTATTTTGAAACAAGAGACAACCACTTCACAATTATGAGCACTCGTCCCGGAGCTCAAATAACATGCACTTACCTCAAAACAGTCTCTCCGTTTTCAACGTTTGAAACTTGGGATAGGCACAGGCTGCCAGTCCGCAAGATCCTCTCCAGGAATGTCACGGCTCTTGCATCGAGACAGTCGTTGCCACCAGCCATTTGCCGCAAAGAACTGAAGAGGAGCTCGACGGGGTCGCTCGAGAAGTTCCTTGTTAAAACATAAAAAAGCCGCTCTCGAGAAGGTACTTAATGCATAGTACCATGGATTTGCTTGTCAGCAAGATAGCTCCGTAGGTTTCAGCCCTAAGAAACTTTTTCCCGCTCCTTTTACAGGCATTGTGGAGAGTTTCGAGGTAGTCTGGGAACTCCTCCAGCCATTGTAGGCGTTCGTCGGTAGCGCAAAAAAAGTGCATTTGGTCAGGCTTTCTCATATGGACATGTGCTGTTCGGTTGGCCACATTGTGGATGGCAAACCACTTCTGCATCATCTTCATAAATAATATTGTTGCGTCTGCGTTCCTGAACTGTTCTGCCTGAGGGTGGTACAACTGGGGTATTCTTTCAAAAAAGAAAGCGCCGAGATAACTTCATTTGAAAACAGCTGCACTGCTCTGCCCACATGCACCTTCTCAAAATTAGTTGGCTCTATGTGCTTCTGTGTCAGGAATCGGACTGGTTTCACAATCTCGTTTTTTTGAAGGACATAGAGCTGCTTCACAAACTCTCCAGTTATTGGCTGACTGCCATCTGTCATTTCCCCGTCCAGAAGAAGGCTTCGCACGTTTTTTATAATATGGCACTGGTCAAAGGACAAGAATAGGCTTCTTTCTGGATCACATGGATGATTGACCACTGAGGGAGCCATTGCCCAGGTGGGGCATCATTGTGACATTAATCTTGTGTTTATCCGTGACGATCCGGACGACGTAGAGGCCACACTTTTCAACTTCAGCGATCACTTCTTTTGTGAGCTGATACAGGAGCTCGCCACTTAATCGGTTAGTGAAGAAAAAGCCGCAAGGAATTTTGTACGACGTGGACAGGCCTGTTGCAACGAAACACATCACCTTGGCAATCACGATGTTGTTTACATTCTCTCCTGTCCCAGCGTCTTCTCTCACAGTTTGCTGACCAAAAAAGCAGTCCATTTTACGATCGTAGATGTATTTGGAGCTTATAGCCATTTCATCCACAATAATTGAGGAAAACCGCGCTTTCTCTTTCAGCTGCCCCACCTGTTGCTTTAAGCGTTCTTTCATTAATGGTGTTATCCCCCTTTCACTGTTGGATTTGACAACATAGCGAAGTAGCGTGTTTTTGAAGGCAATTTCAACAGTCCTCTGTTGCGTATGTAACGGTATGCCTTAGGGGACAAGTAGTACAAAACTACACATTCCCGGTCAAAGTCTGGAGACCACACAGGCCGTTGCCTTGACGCATTGGCGATCTGTTCCGCTAGGCAGTCTTCTAAGCAGAACTGGGCTGTGCCGACCTTGCCCAAGCACTTTCTCAACGCCGAGTGGAGAGTGTGGTTTTCAAAACCACTGAGCTTCTTTTTTAGGCGGCTGTTTTCTCGCTGCAGTCTCCCGATAGCATCTGCTTTCCGGAGCAATTGCACTCTCATTCGGTTTATATTCCTTGAATCCGACTGCTTGCGCGGAAGAAGGTCACCGGTAGTTTGCGTTGCGCAATCAAGTGCTTCACTAGACTGCTGTAATTCACCGACTGCATCTTGTGAACCAATAGGACTTGCTTCTTCATCTACTAACAATGGTGTATGAATCAGGCTATCTTCATACACTACAGGAAACGAGCAGGCAGAAGTTGCCGAATGGCCTGTGCTTTTTTCGCGACCACAGGCTGAACCAGCAGCTTCATCAGGGCCGCTCGATAAATTTGATGCCCTTTCTTGGTTTGGAGTAGAATTCTGCGTCAATCGCTCCAACTTACGTCTTTTTTTGTGGCTGTTGTGGCTGCATGTAGCTTGGGTAACCCGCGAACACGCTCGGAACAGTATCCCGTTTCAGGCGCCGCAGCTTTGTGGACCCCAAAGTATAATCTGAATCTAAAAAGTGAAGGCTGCAGACGACATTGCTAGCAGACTTGTCATTTAGGACAAAATCTTATCTTGATATGGCCTTCAGCCATGCTTGGCGGCGATCATCATTCGCGGGAAATTCGTGAAAACTTATTCCAAGTTATTTTGTTTCTGTCAGAGTGGCAGAAAGGTACGCAGCAGTACATTTATCAGAAGCATACAGAAGCAGATAGGATTGTGGTGCGAAGCTCACGACAGAGAACCGATGCAGTTTTCATTTAATTGCGGGATCACATTAGCTACACGAAACCACTCGCACCTACCAGGAACACATGCAACATAGCAAAACAAAGCCCAGCAAAATGTTCTCGCTTCAAGAGCAAAAAAGCAGAGCTCAGAACTTCTGACTCTAGTGGTGGCGTATAAACAACGCACGAGCGCTTATCGCAATATTAATTATGTTGTTCGAGCCAGAGAGAGCTTCGCTGTAAAGTAGCTGCCCAGTACTTTAAGCATCGAGTGAAAGGCACAAAAAGCATACCTGAGTTTTGTCATACAGCGCGGCAACTTTTGCAACACACACACACACACACACACAAAAAAAAACATTCAGCACGATGACATGTAATCTGAACGAAATGTTGCGCGGTAAAAGCCTCGGTTGCCCCAGCCGGCTTTTAGACGACCACCAAAGCTGCATGCAAAAGCAATCCGTAACTGTTTAACAACGTACCTCGACTTCTTTGTAGCTGCAAGAAGGAGTAGAAAGAAATTGACTTCGTATTCACTGTTCTTCTGCGTGAAAACATGCCAAGAGGGTTGATGTCGCCATTGAAATCGCAGGCAGTGCCGGCCAGGCGAGCGCCGCTTGAGCCTTGGGTACGGTCGTCGCCACCTCGCGGCGTGTTACGGAGTTAGCATAATTACACTTCTACGCTGCGCTACGCGCCGAATGGGACGGCCTGGGCAACGGCGCGCCGCCGGAGCTGATCGCGGAGGCCACGCTCCGGCCCACGCCGTGCCACGCACGAGCGCATCATAAATGGATTTCTCCGCTCTTTCTGCGCATGCGCGAGGAGCAGTGATTGCGAGAGAGAAATATGGGGACTTCCGGTCGTTGAGATTTCTCTTCGCCTAAAGCCCCTTAAACTTCGTAAAGTAGTGCCACGCTTTGAAGAACGCCGCCTCCTCCTCCAGCGCCCTGGCCGAAGCCGACGCCGCGTCGCTATTGGCCTAATGGCATCACGTGGCCCCTTGCGCCGGCTTCGTTTGTTTACAGTGGCGCTTCAGTGCCATCTTTGCTCGAGAAGCGGCGCTTGTTGGCGGCATTCCTTCCGTTCCTATTCTGTGTTGTTTTGATCTTGTGAACGCCTCGAAGGATGTTTCGTGGCAAGTGCGACGTCGCTTCGCGTCATTTTCTGTTACCATGACCTGCTGCGCGTTTGGATGCCAATATAGTTTTAGCAAAGGCAAGAATATGTTCGCGATACCTTCCGGTAAGCGCAACGCGTTAAGAAGGAAGACATGGCTTCACCGAATCGGGAGGGAGAACTTCCGAACAACTTCCTCCGCACGACTATGTGATGTAAGTTGTGGCTCTCTGAGTATTGTATGTGCCAGGCTTGCGTATTGTGCTGCGGGCAATAACGTAGTAGATATTGCACAGTTCACTGTGCATGTTGTCATTTGTACGCACGCTTTAACATGATTTTTACGCAACGTCTGCTTTGCTTATATGCGCACTACGTGGTCGTGTTAGTCATATTTGGTGCGCTTAATCGTTTTGAACGCCAACCGGCTTGATTTCGCGGGCACGCGAGGTTGCGTGCGATGACGTGATTACGAAATTATTAAGATTCAGCGCAGTCCTTTTGATAAAATTTCAGTCTCGATCATGAAAGCGCCTCAGGAGAGCAACTCTCTGCCTTTTGTGGTTACTTACTAGCCTTCTTTAGATAGACTAGCTTTGTTTGCCAGATTTGTTCGTGTTCCTCGTTGGCGGTCGCCCGGTGGATTTGCGATACAGAGGCACCGATGAAAAGCGTGCGTGCTCTCCCGAAACCGTGTTACGCGGTGCGTTCGTCGTCAAGCGACCGCATCATAGGTAATTGAGACGTATGTGCTAATTCGCGTGAGCTTTAAAGTGTGCGAAGCTTAAGATGCGGCGGTGGAGCCCTCGCAAAGAAAACGTGCGGTCGCCAGCCCGTTCCCTGGCTGGTTTAGTCGTCGTTCGTGCTTAGTCGTTAGCTCGTTCGTTCGCACGCTCGTTTAGTCGTTTGCTCGCTCGTTTAGTTCGCGCGCTCATATAGTCGTTCGCTTGCTCGTCTATGCCACTATTAGTTTTAACAGTCATTATGCCTAATTGAGACGCGCTTGCTGTAGGACTGTTAGGCTGGTGCGTTTATTACGCAATGAGACAATAAATGGTGCACACGGACTTGTGACTGCAAAGGCAAATCTGTAATGCATCTATGTGAAAATAAACTGTTAACTTGCAACTCGAATGCCCTTTCATATCATTTTAACCTATGGATAAAACATCATTTCACTTGGCGCAATTTCGGCCGCGTCATGGCGGGGGGATTCTTTGCGCGATCATGACTTCACTAATAAAGTCATGTCTCGCAAATGTTACTTCGAAGGGAGTGCAACCGTCCTGAATGCATGCACCTCAGTGCAACTCTGTTCGCGACAAGTACGTCACTTAGTGAACGGACGAACCAACGCACTATGAAGTGTTATTCGTGATACGTCATTAACCTGAAAAAAATTACTGAAGGCCACAGTGGTCTTGTTTGAGATTGAGTCAAGCATTGTTATCGCGCTCCCGCTTCGCGCACGAATGCTAAAAACTGATTTTATTTTCTTGTGTACGCACAGTCCCGACTCGATGATCGGCCGCGGTATTTCTGTCGGCGTTGAGACACGAGAAACACAATAGCACCAGCGCCCACCTCTGAGGCTTTGCGCGCGCTTAGATTGGCAAGCACGCACGCTGGCGGCACTGTAGCTTGTAATACACTTTCGAACCTCCAGAGCAGTGATGTCCGTCAGCCTTTGTAGGTCATAGCTCATACGCGCCGCGAATTCACATGGTAAGGGCGGCGCGGATTCTTTAGGCTGAGGGCTTGCTGGAAGCCAAGAGGTTGTCATTCGATGGTAAACGTGTTATTTACAACCATTCGCAACAAGATCTTGCGACACGCCCTTGACAAATGTTGCGTACCTAATTGTAGGGCACGCGATACATTTGCAGTCGTCAACGCACAGCGTTAACACTCCTTCAGATACTTTTTAAAGAAATAGTTATCAAAAATTGAAACAAAAGCTGCCCTTACCGAATTTGTACAAGCATCCGGCTAGAAATTCTATGCTGTACACGAAGTTACGCGGAGCTGGAAAGCCAACGTGAACGCCTAAAGAGCACTGCCTTGCTATGCGTGCATTCACTCTGCGAAAGGTCGTCTGCTGCGCTCGAGCATCGTAGGCGGCGCCATGGTCGAGGAGGGAGCGTCAAAGAGAGGAGAAACAAGGAGGAGTGAAGGCGGAGGAGGAGAGTGGCACTACTTTACGAAGTTTCAGGGGCTTTATCTTCGCCACCTGAACATCGCCCCCTAGGGCTCCGTCATCGTTGCGCATGCGTGAGATGAGAGAAGGTGAGAAAGGAGAACAACTCTTTTTCTCAGGATGTGACGTCACATTGTTGCTTGTTTTTACTTTTTTGAAAGAGCTACTCTCGAACGTAGATTAGCCATTGCCGTCGTGTCGGCTGCAAGACGTTCTGCGCGCGCTTGGCGGGCTTTTGTGCGTGTCGAAAGCGTATGACGTGCGCGATATTCGTGCGAGCGCAGTTTGACTTGAGCAGTCGTGGGCTTGGACTCCGTGACATTTGCTTTCGTCATATGCGAGTTAGGGGCTTGCCGACAGGTAAACCGCCGCTGTTCTTAGGTGAATACCTTGTTTTTCGTGGTCCTGAAATAAATAGCGCGTCGCTGCGATGGCGACTTCAATCGAGTGCGGTAATTGCTGCGCATTACGGGCGATTCATTTGCACAATACATGCTGCATTATCGGTGCAGATACAGAAAACTTATCCTGTGAGCCTTACTTCTGTCAGTCAGTCGGTTAGATGTTTCGCACTTATCCAGTGCACATTTCTTGATATGCACTAACGATCTGCTTCAAATATCGACGAAGCGTCTATTGATCGTGCAGATTTTTTTTTATTCACACAATTGGCGATGGGCAGCAGCGTTACGGCCGTGAGTTTTCCTTTCGAGCAAACCTTTTCAAATTGAAGTTTTCGTTCATGTTCGCGAGACAGCAAATTTAAGTGTTACACCCGCTGCTGTATTTTTCGATTCCATGTGCCCTAGATTTAAGCTGCCTCAGATTGTATTAACGCGCGCAGAGGCTTTTAGAAAAATAGTTGTCAATTGAGAAATGAATGCAGTGTGCCAGTTCTTTTGGAATGGTGCTATTTGTGAAATTGATTATATTTCCCCTAGTCATGCTCAACTACTTACTGGTCAGATGCTTGAGCTTCCGAAGAAGTATTTGTAAAGTTTCCCTTCCAACTCAGCATTGTAACCGACGCTTCTCGGAAGTATGAGTGGTATTTGCCCCTGCAACACTGCCATGAGTTCAAGTTCAAATTGTGCCCACTGACTGTCTATCCGTGCGCCACTAGAAAGTAAAGAACTCATTTCTCAATTGTCGCAACATTTCTTTTTCATTCCATCTTCAAGAAATTTTTTTACTTCCTTTCCTGGTCATTGTGGACTTGCACACATTGAAGTTTTGGATAGTTTGGCAAAAGCATTGCATAGTGGGCCTGTAGGTTTTTTTTTTTGTATTTAGCGCATTGTCCTTCTGACTGGACAAATTAAGTAACTGCATTACAAATATTTCACTTCCTTGGAATGTCTGTTCCATGTGCCTCATAACAGTACACGGTTGAATTTGGCACATGCACTTTCATATGACTAAGTGTAGGTTTGTATTGCAATGGAAATAAGAACATGAGTGCTTCTTCAATTGTCTTCATCACATTGCTGATGCTTTCAATGTGTGAAAATGGCTTGTAACAATATTGCTGTGTTTCATGTGAGGATATGGAATAGAATAACTTTCTTTTATGCTGAAGGTATTATCCCCTTTTGCCTGGTGGGCTTCAATGTAGAAAATGGTGTGAGCAGCCTGGGGTGTGCCTGAAGAGCAATGCTAGTTTGTGCATGATCATATTGTTGCTGCTAGGAAGATGACATCTTAGGCACATTTTTTTCATACAATTAACACAAATATTTCCATCTTTCCCCTTCTGGCTCAATCGTAGTAGGCCTGTTCGTTTTTCAGTTACTTTGTTGTTTATTTTTGTTACATATCAGTATTATGTACTATCAAGTTAGTGGGAATATAAAGCTATTTGATGTTGTATTCATGGGGAATCCTAGCCGATCCCTCGTCATGGGTATGTGCCATATGTCACAGGCAACAGTCATTCTAATCTCTCTTCTTGTGGTAAAAGTATCCCAAAGCCTATTTTGTATGCTTGCAGATGAGTTGAGATTTACACATCAATGCCAGCTCACAAAGCATCTAATACGGCAATCAGCCAGCCACCTCTGCAGATGGAGAATTCTGCAGTTTCCAATCATACTGTTTCTGTTGTCCTTGGCAGAAATGTTGATTGTACACAGAGGGAATATATTGTAGGACAATAAAAATAATTTGTCATGACAAGGGCCATATATGGTAGAAATTATAGTAGACTATGACCAGCATTAGCGCAAGCCCTGCGGTATCTAAAAAATGAGTAAAGTGCTGGTTTTCATATGCTATAGCTGCTGTGTGCATTAAGCTCAAAACTCCCTTCTTGGCAACATCACCCAGGAATGCCTACTACAAACACTCTGTCACATGCACTTTGACAGCATCTGCTTTGAGCTACCTAACTGCATATCAGTAAAGATGGGTCTAGTTCACTAAAGACTGACAATGCTGCATTCGAATGGAACCAAACTGTTCTCGAAAAGTTCTTGAAACCAGTCAAGCAGGTTTTTGAGAACTTTTAACCTGGCAAAAAGGTAAAATGAAAGTTATTTGAAATAAATGATGCAATGCTGATGAGGTTTGGACATGCATTTCAAGGTGCTTGGCCTTCATTATCTCTAATAATAGTGAACCTGCCAAATTGGCAAGGATCTTGAATGAATTCTTTACTAGGCCCAACTATTTTGTTGCTGCCCTATATTGTCTCTATAGGAAGAGTGCACAACAAAAATCTTGTGGCTTCCTGTTATAACACCCTATAACTTCCTTAGATGTAGGGCCATTTGATATTCACCAATAAATACTTACACAGGATTTAGATGACGACTTTAAAGATGTGTCCCTCATGCTTACATGTAAAGGAGCACTGACATTAAACTCTCGGACTGAATTTTTTTATATTAATCTGGTTCCAAATGGCAGTTTTTATGACCACACCATGCTACTGAAAGCTGCGTGTGCTTTGAGCGATTCTTAATGTGTGCTAAGACTTGCTTCACTAAATAAATTTTCTTATGACTCTTCTCAAACATCTAAATTAAAATTAATTTAATTCTAGTGTTCTATAAGTCCCAACCACGATACGATTACGAGGCATGCCATAGTTGCGGACTCCTGCCTAACTTTAATCGCCTGAGGTTTTTAACATGCACCCACTCCACAGTTTGCACCTAGACAGAAAGACCAAGGTTGTGCTGCATAGTGGTCCTAACATGCTCAGTTTTGAATGACGTAGTAATGGCATGGCTTACTCATGAACAACTGCAGCATGAATCATTTGTTTGTGACCTACCATGCAATGTTGTCACCAGAATATGGGGCCACACTGCCTTTGGCACATGTGTAAATGTTTGCGTTAAACATATATTTGTTGTGCATATAAGGAATTTGAAGTTTTGTAGTGTAGTTAACTGAATGACAGCTACACACGCATAAGAAAAAAATTGTGCCAGGACTACTTAAACTCTGCAGTGTGTGAGTTTGACCAATTCTTGCGATTTTACATATTTCGGATGACTGCAGGTCATTCATTACAGTTATACCAGCTTTTGCATTCTTTAGACATGCTGTTTGCCCCGGTTTTATACAGTGATCATAGATAGCCACACCACACCATGTTGATAGAAGAATTCAGAATTTTAGTAAAATGGGGTTGCTCCATGTTGAGGTGCACCAGCATGTCATAGTAAATGGAAGCCAGAAGCAGCAGCATTTTAAGGTATTGTGCCGCACCATGTAAAGTCAAATTATTGTGCACCCCTCCACTCTCGCTGGCAAAACCTGCTGGTGAAGCATTGTGAGGAAGCTTTCGAGGTACGCTGCGCTCTTTCGAAAACAGCGTCCGAGGCGGCCGTCTATTTTGCCTACAGGACGAAAAGTCCCTGGCCAGGAGTGCATCAAACATACGGAAATAGCTGTCAATTGTGCTGCTGAACTTCTAGACATTTATAGTTTTGACCTCAGGTTGCAGAACACAGCAATGCTATAGCAAGCAGTGTGGTGAAAGCTGTTTCACGGCTCTGCCACGGCATAGCCAGCACTGCATGCACATACTATACACAGGCATGATGTTTTAGCAGCAATACTTAACAGTAAAGTGTATTTGTACAACTTCACTCTGTCTTTAACACTGCCAGGCTTTAAAATACATGAGAAGAGGTCACTGTCTTTCATTTGATGTGTTTATACAAAAAAAGTGTGTGCATGGAAGGGGTTAAGGCTCCTTTGTCAAGCCAAAATGCTTCCCGGCATGATAAAGTGAAGCCTTGTGCATTTCAGTCTGCAGTTGCTCACTGCACTTTCAAAAGCGCAATCAGCACAGAGAGCACAGGAAAACACACAAGCAATAGTTCAGCAATTTATTTGAAACAAATGCAACTTTGTTTTATAGAAAGACCACATTCCAAAAAAGCAACCACATGCTATGCAGACAATACAGCCAACTTATGTTAATTGTACAGATGTTAACATGCCCTGCCTTTATATGTGGAAATGTTTCAAGTCTCAAAGTATGCCCCTACTTTGTAGCTTGTCCTTGGAACAATGGATGATTCAAACAAATGCTAAATTTAGCACCATTGCCACACTGATAGAAGAAAACTACATATTAAAATGGCAACTTCTTGGAGAACAGAAAAGGGTGTATAGTAATCTTCCAATAACTTGACTCCGGTTAATTTAATTTTTTCAGTTAATTCGATCCTGGCCGACGCCCATGCACTTCTATGGGATTAAAGATTGATTATTTCGATCCTAAAACTGGCATTCGCCGGATAATGCGAACTTGACCAGACCCCAATAATCACCCCTTTTAGTGGCAGCGTATGTCTCAGTAGAGCTTAGGGGACAGTGGATGCATTAAACAAATGCCATCTCCTCTCTGAAATGCCTATTTTTGACCCACCTGAGAAACAGTTTCAAGCAGTAACGGTAGCTGACAATGTCCGATTGTGGTACTTATCTGATTCTAACGAACACTTTTTGTTTTCTAAGGACATTGAGACGAAAATTGCCTAGCTGTGCAATCGATTGCGAAACTAAAACCGTGGTTGTAGCATTCAAATGCTTTACCGCACATCCTGGCTGTAATACAGCGAAGCTGGCTTTAGAAAATCAGCTGCCATTCTAAAAAATCGGGTATGCGTAGGTTTCTACTTTGGTTTGGAGTTAAGTCATTTCTACTTTAGTTTTATACTGTGGACAAATAAAAATTTGATGCACGTTCGTTTCAGAGGCGTGTTACTCAAGCACATGTTGCCAAATGAATCAACGGTGCTTCAGCAGGTTTTTGCATCTTAATTCGACCCGTCAGTCTCGTGAGAGCAGAATTAATGGAAGTTGACTGTATAAATTGCGTGATGAAGCACCAAGAAAGTTACCTTGCTCAGGTAGTGAAAAAGCATGAAAAAAGTGCTTCACACAACATCCACCAATGTTCTGTTGCAGATGCAAAAGCTGCCTCCCTTATCTGGAACAGAATAAATTCCTTTCGAAGGCAAAATCAAAAACAGAAAGAGAAGTCATCAAGGCATTCCACATCCATCTTATTCAGTCTTTACAGTGTTGCTAAATTACCATTTGCTTAGCCTCCTATTCCAAAAAAGGTTGTCAAAAATAAAATGACCTGATTCCCATGTTTTTCACCATCCAAGCAGTGTTTACTGTCAATTATTACTGCTTTCTGTAACCTCACCTGTAAATACTGTATGTTAACACTGAGCTATATGATAAGCTTAGTGAAACTTAAAAAAGAATACTGGATGTTCATTTGTTTTTTTAGACATAAAGAGAGGTGCTTAAAAGCGAGCCCGCATTTGCAAAATGCTTGAATAAACAGCAACTACCCCGGTCATGCGCTAATTGTGGCCATGCTGTCCCTGCGAACTTCTTTATCTCATCCGCCCACCTAACTTTCTGCCGCCCCCTGCTACGCTTCCCCTATCTTGGTCTGCCAGAATTCCACGAACTAGAATGCAGAGTAGATGTTAGATTATTTGTACTAAGGGCGCAATAAGCACAGTGAGGTGTACGTAACTTAATACTGTGCCCTACAATGTTCAGCTGCATCTCTGCCCGTTTTTCGTGCTCTTGGATTTAGCAATGGGACGCAGGGTTCTGTGCAAAGTTGGGACAAATGAATGTGTATATGCATCTGCGATAGCTTCACCGCAGCACACTTGTGTAATGCGTTGAAGCAAACAGTGTATTGCGGTGACGGGATGTATGGTAGCCCGAGTTCCAGCTATGATGTCCCCGTTACGCTGAAGATACTGCCCCACCCGCGTTGCTATAATCTCACGTGCTCTCGAACTCTCTATTTGCCGGTATTTTTATTTTCACATGCTGAATGGGCCCACCGCAATACATATATGTAGTGAGGTGAAGGTTATTAAAGTTCAAATGCTTTGACAAAGTCAGACCTAACAGTTTTAGAATGACATGGTCAATACAACAGCCCAGACCTCCACTTTAACAATTTTATCATTACTCTAAAAAAATCTTACAGCACAGAAAAACAACGTAAACACTTCAAGAGTTGATTAGCAAGTAATACTGGAAAGCACAAGTCTAGTGGCCAAGGGTGTGGTGAAATGCTTTAAACACTCAACCGACAGACCTTAAGTGCTTAAAAATTTCTAGCATATTGATGCAGGTTGATCAGACTTCCTGCGATATTGGCTGCTTTACAATGAAAATAATACTACTGGATAAGAGGATGCAAGCGACTCGTGTGCTGCTTGGTTATGCAAACCACATGGGTCCCAGAAATACCCAAACGGGTTCTTGTCTACGCATGCTGCTTGCGTCCACTAATCTGTAGCTCTCTGATGTCAGCAGTATAAGAGAGGCTACAAAAATAGGGCTTTGAACTTCACAACTCCAATTTTGTTTCTTCTATACTCCTACAACCTAAACACTATGCTGTCGTGACAGCGTCTGCCTAGCTCATTGCCACATTTTGCGACAAAAGCAGTGATCACTCACTTAGAGTTGCCTAACCTAATATTACTCTAAGAATTCTTTAAACAGTTCATTTTTTAAGCACGAAGCATGTCATGCCCAATTAGAGAATTAACCACGCAATAAGCTACTAGATGTAGCTAAAAAGTCAGCAGTCTTCTGAAGTCAGCTTGATTTGCAGCTCCTAAAATTGGCTATTATTGAATTAGGGGAAGGAAAGGACAGCTTGAATAAACATGTCTCATCTGGAAGTTGTGGTGGTGTGCTGCAGGCTAAGGCAGTGAAAGGAAGCCATTTTGGCCTTGGTCTACCTCTGTACCAAAACCAGGCACCACAGCCGAGGCGACTTCGCTTGGCTTTGACCTGTTCAAATTCGCTTTTCAGAGCACAGAATACTCAGTCGAGCTGAGCTCAATGCACATCACCCACATTGGGAATGCAAAGACGTACGGCCAAGAGAATGCCACCTTGATGAAGCAGACCGCAAATTAACAAATGACACCAACTATCTCAACTGCCACACCCTCCATTAAAACCAGAAGGTACACTTACTTAGCATGGGCAACTAGGGCCTTCATCCAGAGTGTCAGTGCGACTCTGCCCCAAGAGGCAGCAAACATTATCCAGTATAACACTTGATGTAGGGATGAAAATGTGCCAAATTAAAAAAAACGGGGTTTTAGGCTGGGTCCATTTCTGTGATGCACTTGAGTCTGCAGAATGTGAAGGTGTTGGAGAATCGCTAGCAACATGCATCCTTTACACACTGCAAAGAGCGACATGCGAACTAGAGCTTACTGGGGCAACATTCAGCCCTGACAAGCACCTGCTGCAACTTTGGGGTGAGCAAGCCAAGCTGCATACTACATACCTAAATTGTGGCTGCATGCAACAAACCATGGTCAATGTTCTGCACAAGACTGAGCAGGCAAAGATGTCATGCTAAGCAACTTGCCAGAGACTAGTGAATGGACCACTGTGTGTCATTTGAACGTATAGGTCTCAGTAAGATGCGACACATTCTCAGCTATAACAGGAAAACCAAATACTGTAATACTATTGAAAACATGCTGCTCGATCTTCAGTGCACATCTGAGTAATTTGAGGAACAAGCTGCAGATGCTTTCCCCGACCGCCTCACAGTGACTGACCTTCACCAGAGTTGTACGCACCTTAATGACCATTTGCCAAAGAAATGGAAAGCCTCTTTATGATGGCAGAACCTGTCATTGCTCTCGAGCATGTCAACACTTAAAGCGCACATAGCAAAAATGGAGTCATTTTGCAGATGTTGAGGAATCTCACCAAAACAAGGAAGCCAAGCACTATTGCTTGTAATCAATGAAATCTAGAACATTGAAGTTCCCCACAGAGTGGAAACACTTGGTCATGATGCCACTACCGAAACCGGGCAAGAAACCCAACACCATAGCCAACCTTTGATCACTCTCACTCACATTGACAGTGTGCAAATTGACTGAAGGAACGTGCCTCGCCAGGCTGAACCACTGCATGGGAAAGACACGACTTTCCATCTGTGCCAGATTGGTTTCTGGCCTAAGGTTAACATGTGCGACAATAGCCTCTTTCTGCATCAAAGCATCGCCAATACCAGCCACATCAAAGGAAAGATATATAGGTGCCTAGTCACAGTCGAACCAAGAAGAATGTTGAGCACAGTCTGCAACGAGGAGGTGCTGGTGGCCTTTCGTAAAGGCTGCGCAGGCATTAGGGTTGCCAGTGTTGCCAAAGCCTCTTATGCAACCAAATGTTTGAAATATGAAGTTACAGTAAAGAGCCGAAAACTTTTGCCACTGCACAGGTGGGAATGCAGGTAAAACCCGGACTAGCACACTTGGTTGCAGGAGTGGTTCGCTGATGTGGTAAGATGACTTAAGAGTTGGTGATAAGGTCGATAACATTCCAGAAACTTCTTTTACATGCAGGCGCGTCGTGTGCTGTGCGATAACATTTGTTAGGCGGCGAGAAGTGGTCGCCCGATAAAGATAAAGAAGTACACGTGTCATTACTCCCCTCTTAATAAAAAAGCATCGTCCCGATGCTACAAATATAAGAGAGCGAAACACAAAAGGACACTTATGAAAGAAAAGTAACAAAACAATGAAAAGAAAAAAAGTCCAAAGGTCAATTACGCGAAATCCCAAAGTTCATTAACGCTGGCAGTACGGCTTAAGTCGCACAACTTGGACTATTTCAGGTCGTGAGCGGCGCCGCTGTGATAGCGAAATGCCGTCTGGCACGATCTCATAGTCCAGTGCACCTATACATCAGATGATCTTGTACGGTCCGAAATAGCGACGCAAAAGCTTCTCGCTCAGTCCTCGTCGCCGTATAGGGGTCCAAACTCAAACATGGTCACCGAGCAGGTACTCGACGAAGCGTCGTCGGAGGTTTTAGTGTCGGCTGTCGGTACGCTGCTGGCTCTTGATCCGTATAGGCGGGCGAGTTGTCGGGCTTCTTTGGCGCGTTGGAGAAAGGTCGCGACGTCAAGATTCTCCTCGTCGGTGACGTGCGGCAGCATGGCGTCGAGCGTCGTCGTCGGGTTCCTGCCGTAAACCAGCTTAAACGGCGTGATCTGCGTTGTTTCTTGCACCGCCGTGTTGTAAGCAAAGGTTACGTACGGCAGGACCGCATCCCACGTCTTGTGCTCGACGTACATTGCTAGCATATCGGCGAGGGTCTTGTTCAGGCACTCCGTGAGACCATTCGTCTGCGGGTGGTAGGCAGTTGTCCTCCTGTGGCTTGTATGGCTGTACTGCAGAATGGCTTGGGTGAGCTCTGCTGTAAACGCTGCTCCTCTGTCGGTGATGAGGATTTCTGGGGCACCATGTCGCAGCAGAATTTTCTCGACGAAAAATTTCGCCACTTCGGCGGCGCTGCCTTTCGGTAGAGCTTTAGTTTCAGAGAAGCAGGTGGGATAGTCCGTCGCCATGACGATCAACTTATTTCCGGATGTTGACGTCGGAAACGGTCCCAACAAGTTCATCCCGATCTGCTGAAAAGGTCGACAAGGAGGCTTGCCTGGCTGTAGTAATCCTGCTGGCCTTGTCGGTGGTGTCTTGCGTCGCTGACAATCTCGGCATGTCTTCGCGTAACGGGCGACGTCGGCAGTCAGACGCGGCCAATAATACCTTTCCTTTATCCTCGACAGCGTTCGGGAGAATCCGAGGTGCCCAGCGGTTGCATCGTCATGTAGGGCGTAGAGTATTTCTGGACGCAGCGCTGACGGAACAACAAGGAGGTATCTGGCGCGGACTGGTGAGAAGTTCTTTACGAACAGGTTGTTTTGTAATGTGAACGAAGACAATCCGCGCTTAAAAGCCCTAGGTACTACGTCGGTGTTCCCTTCCAAATACTCGACGAGGCCTTTTATCTTCGGGTCTGCTCGTTGCTGTTTAGTGAAGTCTTATGCGCTTATTATTCCGAGGAAGACGTCGTCATCCTCGTCTTCTTCCAGCGGGGGATCGATGGGGGCGCGTTATAGGCAGTCGGCGTCAGAGTGTTTTCGTCCGGACTTGTAGATACCGTGACGTCATATTCTTGCAGTCTGAGGCCAGATGTCCTGTAGGGTCCTTTAAGTTAGCTAACCAACACAACGCGTGATGGTCGGTGACGACTTTGAATGGCCTGCCATATAGGTAAGGGTGGAATTTTGCTGTAGCCCAAATGACGGCGAGGCATTCCTTTTCAGTCGTAGAATAATTGCCTTCTGCTTTTGACAGTGACCGGCTAGCATAAGATATCACCCGTTCATGTCCATCTTTCTTCTGGACTAGGACGGCACCGAGGTCTAGGCTACTGGCGTCAGTGTGGATTTCGGTATCGGCGTCTTCGTCGAAATGTGCAAGTACCGGCGGTGACTGCATGCGTCACTTTAGTTCTTGAAATGCGTCGGCCTGCGGCGTTTGCCATTTGAACTCGACATCAGATTTGGTTAGACGCGTTAGCGGCTCAGCGATGCGTGAAAACTCCTTGACAAAGCGCCTGTAGTAGGCACACATGCCAAGGAATCTACGCACTGCCTTTTTGTCGATGGGCTGCGGGAACTTTGCGATGGCAGCTGTTTTCTGCGGGTCGGGGGGTACTCCAGATTTGCTGATGACGTGGCCTAGGAACAGAAGTTCATCGTAAGCGAAGCGGCAGTTTTATGGCTTCAGAGTGAGCCCTGATGATTTTATGGCCTCGAGTACTGTTGCAAGCCTCCTAAGGTGATCGTCGAAATTTCCGGCGAAGACGACGACGTCATCCAAGTAAACAAGACAGGTCTGCCACTTCAATTCTGCTAACACCGTGTCCATGACGCGCTGGAACATTGCAGGCGCCAAGCACAATCCGAATGGAATGACCTTGAACTCGTAGAGGCCGTCTGGCGTGATGAAGGCAGTCTTCTCGCGATATCTCTCTTCGACTTCTATTTGCCAGTAGCCAGACTGGAGGTCCATTGACGAGAAGTATTTAGCGTTGCAGAGCCGATCCAATGCGTCGTCTATCCGTGGAAAAGGGTATACGTCTTTCTTCGTGATCTTGTTCAGTCGACGATAATCGACGCAGAAATGTAGGGTTCCGTCCTTTTTCTTCACCAGTACAACAGGAGATGCCCACGGGCTTTTCGACGGCTGGATGATGTCGTGACGCAGCACTTCGTCGACTTGTTCTCTTATAGCTTCACGTTCTCGCGGCGAAACTCAGTAAGGGCTCTGGCGGAGTAATCGAGCGCACTCCTCGGTGATTATGCGATGCTTTGCGACTGGTGTCTGTCGAATCCTTGGTGACGTCGAGAAGCAGCTTTTGTATCGTCGGCGCGACTTCTGAGCTGTTCTTGCTTAATCATGGGGAGACTTAGTTTAATGTTGTAGTCTGGTTCGGGAACCATGGTCGTCGGGGTAGATGCGGCGGAATCCGAGAGGACAAACGCATTACTAGTTTCCAGAACTTCCTCGGTGTACGCGATCGTCGTGCCCTTGTTGATATGCTTGAACCCCTGGCTGAAGTTTGTCAGCAACATTGAGTTTTCCCTCCGTGCAGTCGACCGATCCCTCTTGCGACGCAAATTTCACGGTCGAGCAGTAGACGTTGGTCACCCTCGATGACGCCTTCTACGTCGGCAGGTGTTTTGGTGCCGACAGAAATGACAATGCTGGAGCGAGGCGGGATGCTGACTTGACTTTCGAGCACGCTTAAGGCATGTTGACTACGAGAGCTCTCCGGCGGTATCGCTTGATCTTCAGACAGGGTTATCGACTTCGACTTCAAGTCGATGACTGCGCGGTGTTGGTTTAGGAAGTCCATGCCGAGAATGACATCGCGTGAACATTGTTGGAGGATAACGAAGGTGACAGGGTAAGTCCGGTGATGAACGGTAATTCTTGCCGTGCAGATTCCAGCCGGCGTAATCAGGTCTCGTCCAGGGGTGCGAATTTGTGGGCCTTCCCATGCAGTCTTAACCTTCTTCAACTGGGCGGCGATGTGTCCACTCATGAAGGAGTAATCGGCCCGTGTCGACTAAGGCGGTGACTGCATGGCAGTCGAAAAGCACGTCGAGGTCGGTGGTTCTTTGTCTTGCATTACAGTTAGGTCTTGGCGTCGGATCACGGCTGTGTCGCGTTGACCTATGGCTGGTATGGGACATCGTCAGGTCGTCTTTCGTCGCGGTATTCTTTGCTTTCACACTTCGTCGGGACGGCGGCGTGTCGTTATGTCGTCGAGGTAGTTTCTTCGGCATCTTCGGCGGCGGCAGAGGATCTTCGTCAGTTCGACGAACGGCAACCGCACCTTCATCGGTTGCTGCTTTTAGTTTTCCGGGTATTGGCTCGCTGACCGGCCCCGGGCTGGGCCAGTGTATGGACGGCGTTGCGGCGACAGGTAGCGGCCTGGTGACGGCGAACGGGACGGTCGTCGAGAGTCGCATTGAGTGGCGGCTAGGTAATCGGCGATATCACGTGGGCGCTCCCCAAGCTGTGGATGCGGCGCGCTGACGGCGAACCCTCTCAGTCCCAAGTTGCGGTATGGGCATCGGCGGTACACATGGCCTGCTTCTCCGCAGTGATAGCAGAGCGGGCGGTGGTCGGGGGCTCGCCAAATGTCCGTCTTCCTCGCGTAGCGGCACTGGGCAATGAGCGGGCGGGCTGGCTGCAGTGGACGACGGAATTCCAGCATCATAGGGCCCTGGCGGGGTCGTGGAGGCGGCCTTGACGGCGGCGTAGGTCATAGCTTCCGGCTGCGGCTGCGACCCCGCACCTCCACCAGATGTCACGTGGCAGTGACGGTTGAGAAGGCAGCAAAACTATGATTAACGAAACGAGCGTTTTATTGGGCGAACTTCTGCCCTCAAAGGAGGCTACACTCAAAAGCCTGTTTCACATGATGCGATTTTCGTCGCACCGGAAGTGCGATTTCCGTCGTTTGCGATGAAAATCGCAGTCGCAGTGCCGATCCCCCGATTTTCGGCTGCGACCAACCGGTTGGTCGCACAGTCGCACCGTCGCACCGATCGCTGCGATTTTACGTCGAAATTGCGCGGAGAGCTGTCAACGGAGCTATTTCGCCGGTTTATTTTGGAAAATGGCGTCTCGCACGACAAGTGCAATGCGCCGAGACGTGGATCGTCGAATTCAGTACGTACGCGAAGAAAGAATAAAAAACTTGTACCGCAGATTGCATTCTCCGATTTCTATGCGTTTGTTGACACACTACACATCAAATGAAGTGCATTTTCACGTTTGCTTCGTACGCCTTGCGAGTTGTGAGTGCTAGGAGGTGTTCGATCCCCAGCAGACGACGAGGTCGTCACTATTTTCTTTTGCTGAGTAGCATGCAGAAATCGCGCTTACGGAGCAGCTTGAATTATTTCAACCTTGGCAAGGGCAAATGACAAGACAGCAAAGTACCCGAAGTTTCAACGTTGCGCTGAACGCGGTACCGTTCAGTTGCGTTTTCTTGTCGGTTTTCAAGCATGAATTTCCCGATGCATCTTGAAAGCTTATCTTGCCTCTTATTAAATTTGACAGAGCGAAAGTGTAGGCTATCGTAATGAATTTGCTACGTTAGCATTAAATCCGTGGCTTGAATAAAACATGACATGCACGTTAAGTTGCACCTCTTCTCTGGATAATTTTTTTTTCTTGCACAGAAACCAATAAACATTGACTATGTTGCGGACTTTGTATCCTTACTGCATCTGTGTGAACACTTGCTCTGCAAGGTAATTAACTGTACAGCTAGTAGATTGAGTAAATTGCTTGCTATAGTGGCACAGCGACAACGTACCCTCCTGCACAATCATATAGAACTCGTGCAACAATGCGAAAAGTAGGCAAACGGCCTGTTCTTGTGGGGATAAAACAGTATAAAACGACACGCTGAAGAAAAGTAAATCAAAACTGTGCAGTGAAGTCAGCCAGTACAAGCAGTTCTTGCACGTTCACGGCTGATTAAGTGTGCAGAAACATTCATGCCTTACATGTTTCTAGTAAGTTTCTAATAAGTTTGTGATCACATATATTAGTGTGTAAAACCATATAACGATATCGGCTGCGATTACTATCTTTATAAGTAATTAAATACCATGCTACTTGCAAGAACATATATAACCCGAGGATTTTAGAACAAATTTCTGCATTTCAATTATGCACAATATGTGGTTTATTCAATAAAAGAACACAAACTGGGCTTTTTTGCAATGACAAACTTATTGCAAACTTTACTTACATACAGGCAAGAAAAAAAATTATCGACAGAAATATTGTTCTTCAATTTGTTCACCTGCCACTGTGGCTATAGCATTCTGCTGCTAACACAAGGCGAGGGGTTGTTTTGCCAGCCATGGAAGTCGCATTTCGATGGGAGTCATAGGTGATAAAAAAAGCTCTTGCACTTAGACTTAGTTCATCACCTTTTATTGAACCCTTACACTTCAAAATACTATTGCATAGGGGGCATGCTTATGCAAAATCTAACACCAATAAAAAGCAAAGGGCAGAATTGTAAAACAACCATGTTTCGTGATAATTCGAGTGTGTAAATATTCATTGCATCAATATGTATTGTTCAACAGCACTGCACAAATAAGCATGATCAGGTATAGCAAGTACTCTGTCAGGAAGCTGGTTCTACAGATGTATAATGTCAAGGCATGAATGCTCATACTACATATATGTCACACACATAGCACAAAGAAAACCTTTTTCAAGAGTTGTCCCTTCTGGCAGATATGAGTGGGCCATAAGCAGCAGAAACTTTATTGCAGGACATTGTGTAATACCGCTTATGAAAGAATTGAGAGTGAAGAGGCTTTTAACAGCAGTACCTCATGCTGCTCTAATAAGAAGAATGATGAGCAAAAACATTTCTGGTAGAGCACTTAAACGGTAACTTTCTGAAAGGCAGAAAATTCCAGGTGAGAGTTGGAGGTACATTTGGCCCACACACACCAACAACACGGGCATACTACAAGAAACACTACAGCCTATGGTGTATTACAGTCTATGGGAAAGCTATCTTATACAGAAATCAAGAATGATGCAACAAGCCCTCGACAACACTGCAAACTTTCTTGGCCAGTCTGGCCTCTCGCTTTCTGATAAGTCAGCTCATATCAACGTCGGAAAAAAAAAGAAAAACTAGAATCAAGAACTACCCCAGATTGCACATTGTGATCCACATAGCTGGACAAATATGCCCACAAGTCAACATCCACAAATCCTCAGCTAGTGTAAGCCCATGACGGCAGAGCCAGCACGTGGATGAAACAATTATGCAATGCCTGGACGCAACTTCCACACCTGGTGAAAAGAATAATCTCGAAATAATGGGGGTGGACAAGTGGATACTATAGAAAATCGCAGATGCTGTGCTTGTGTCCAAGGTATGGTACGGTATGAATTACCAGCAGCACACAAAAAAGACAACTCATCGAATACAGGCATCGGGTAGTAATAACAGGTCTTTCCAACTTTACCACGCTTGAAGACCTCTATGAGAAAGAGCTAACGAACAAGCACCTAGACAGTAGAGTTGCAGCCTGCAGCACAAATTCTTTGTCTCAAGAGCTCAGAACCTCGTCCCAAGATACTATGCCAGCTAGCATATGAGATGCAAAGACGACTACCCCTCCCTTCAAAAACACAACCTCGATAGTGCCTGAACTTGAAACACAACAGGCCCATACCGTGGAATATGGGGGCAAACAATTAGTCCAGGAGACTATATGCAACTGCCAAACACACAGAGGAGGTTGTTAATCATGAAGCTGCAAGCAAACATAAGGCACATATGGCATGGCAATAGCAGTGTAACAGTAGTATGACACTACATAAAGCTAAACCCCATATAAGTGAGTACTATTCCAGGTCATCCTACACCTAGAAAAGCTGAACTGAAAGATATCAAAGCAGCACTTGTAGTGCAGATTACACCTTGCACAACACCCTGCATGGATTCACCAGAAACTATTTGGGCCTGCACATCACACAAGATTGTCAGGAAAATCAGGAGATTGACACGTGACTTGCAAGCACATGGCCAGAAATTAAATTACAGGATACATAGCCATGCAGATATTCCAGGACACAAGCGGGCTTATAAGCCCGACATAATAACTGAAAACTAGATGAGTTTCTGTGTATTCATTATTAACTAAAGTGCAACAGATTGACAACAGACAAGAACGAAGCGCTCTGTGTGTTCACTTCGTTCCTGTCCATCGTATTTCTGTTGCACTATAGTTAATTACTATAGATTGTAACACCAGAACTTGATACAAACATGCACACAATAGGATGCAGACAAATGCTCAGGACAAACTCCAGAATGTTTGCATCCTGGTACTTATGAAAGTGAACGGTTTCATTCCATGGCTGTCAATGAGACGGAGAGAGAAAACTTGATTGTGTTCGTGGAATAAGAACGCATTGATAAGCTTAGACATATAGTCATTGCTTAACACTTTCTAAATGAATAATTATAGCTTGCTATCGACATTGAAGCAGCCTTTCGACAGCAAGAAAAGGAATCAGTTTTTCCAGCTCTGAACATTGAATTGCAGGAAATGCAAGCAGACACAAAATTCTGCCAATATAATCTGTTTAGGAATACCAAATTGGAACAAACATTGAGGCTTGCATTTGTACTTCCTCTGGCTGAGCAATCTAGTTTGAAATGACTCCCATAAGCATGTCGTAACAATGTTGATCTAATACAGGTTAAATGCATGACTAGCTAACACGCCCTAACCTACGCTCTTTCTAGCTTAAGAAATCTGGAAGATTGCTATAAATTACAGTGAAGAATCTATATCTAATAACATTAATAATATAATAATAATATTTATTTCCACAGAACAGGCTAACCGTGAGAGGCGTGCGAGGCTGAGCAGAAAGCTGAAAAATTCTACGGCAAGTGCGCCTGCCGTGGGCCTACGATCCTGCATTATGAATAACGCATACTGATATGGTCTTCTTGTTAGAAGTTCCGAGTATACTACCAGCGCGAGACACGGGACAAGTGGACGAGAAGCGTGTCTTTTAGAATGCTATGTTACAACGTACAGGTTTCTACAAAAGTGACGGTAACTGCTCGAAAGATTTGATGCGTCGGCTTTTGCGCCTTTAGAAATATTTATAGAGGGCTCCCATATATATATTCGCAGCGCAAGCACGGCGATGGACGAACCAGGCTAGCGCTAAGGTTGAATTTCACAACACAATTTTCATTCCACGTCGTAATCACACAGATCGTTTGAGGCTTCGTTCAAGGGCACACGCGGGCGTTCGGGTTGGTGCTTCTTGATGCGTTTGGCGTAAGAATATGGCTAGGAGCAGGCACAACATATGCGCAATGACGGGCAATACACACGCATCATTTCTCCAGAAGCTGACGCCTAGCACGGGTAGCGCGAGGATCTTGTTGGGCTGACACAACTTCGTGGCAGCCGAATTCCGAATACTGCATATACGGTGAGGGCAGCTATATGAACTTGTCGATAGGCCATCTTGTATATTGTTGTAGCGCAGGCAAAACGAAACGGTCATAGAAGGTAGATAAGACAACACACAGCGCTGAACCATAGAATAAAGAATCGCTGAACCACCTGCAAACAGCTGTTTACGTGCGCGATGTCGCACTGAACTACAGAAACCGCCGTCGCGCACTCCAAGACAAATCTTAACTAACGGTTTTAAATTAGTAAGCGTACATATTATCTGCTTCTAATCAAGATAAGTCAATAATATTAGAGTGTAAACATTTTATTCACTACAATAAAGTAATTATGCAGCGTGTGCCACGAAACCTGGCAGTAAGCAACCCTGGGCGTCGCACCAGTCGCATTGTTGAAATCGCAATCATGTGAAATGAGCCCTCTAAAAATCGCATTGCGACGCGTGCGACAGCACCGATTTTCGTCGTTGCAGTCGCAGCATGTGAAACAGGCTAAAGAAGCATGGTAGCGGCGAACATGATCGGCGGTCGTCGAAAATCTGATGAGCGGGTCAAGCGCGTCGGCTTTGATACATCTGTCGTCGAATGTTCCAGAGCAATCGCTGGGACCCGCGTGCCTTCCACAATGTTCCACATTATTCGCGTCGCGCACACATGCAATCAGATAACAGAAGTTGCGGTGAAAGACAGTGGACGGAACCATCGATAACATTCCAGAAACTTCTTTTACATGCAGGCGCGTCCTGTGCTGTGCGATAACATTTGTTAGGCGGCGAGAAGTGGTCGCCCGATAAAGATAAAGAAGTACACGTGTCAATATACAAGAGGCAGAGTAGTTAAGATGGCTGACCACCAACAGCACGCAGCAGCCAGCGTCCTGCGGTCTTCTTCCTCTCTTTTTTCATCCTTCTGTAACAGGACCCCCGGGTAGTGAAGCGCCGTCTCGGCTCATGGTAGGCCAAGAATCGCGAGCGAAGCATGGCTTCAGCCGCGAAACATGCACGACGTCAACAGGCGTCAGACGAGGATGCATCAAACTGAAGTGGCCAAATCTCGTAATTTACCTCGTTAACTTGACTTAGGACTTCATAAGGCCCTGTGTAGCGAGAGAGAAGCTTCTGGGAGAGGCCAACCCGACAACATGGTGACCAAAGGAGCATCCAAGCACCTGGTGCGAACTTAACATCGCGATGGCATCAGTCATAACTCTTTTGGCATATGCTGCGGGGCTAATAAACGAGATCGGGCGACTTGACATGCCCTGTGAGTGCGATCGATGACTTCATGAGCATGGTCAGTTGCAACAGTGACACAGAAGGGATGATGATGTCAAAGGGCAAAGTGGGGTTGCAACCATACAAAAGATAAAAGGGTGAATATCCTGCAGTGTCACGTCGGGACAAGTTATACACAAACGGCACGTAGGCCAGCGTGGTGTCCCAGTCGCGGTGAACGTTGGAGACCTACATCGACAGCATCTCTGTGATTGTTCAGTTGAGACATTCCATAAGACCGTTTGTTTGTGACTGGTAGGCGGTGGACAGCTTGTGCTCAGTGGCACAACAGCGGACGAGGTCATCAACAACTAGAGACAAGAATTAGCAGCTTCGGTCTGTAATAACTGTCGAGGGGCACCATAGTGGAGAATGACGTCGCGGAGGAGAAAATCGACGACGTCTGTTGCACAACTAGTCGGCAACGCCTTTGTTATCGCATAGCGTGTCATGTTATCAGTTGCGACGGCAATTGACTTGTTAGCTCTAGTCGTCGTCGGAAAAGTGCCAAGTAAGTCAAGGCCTAAGCGAGAGAACGGTTCACAGGGAACTTCAACTGGATGGAGTCATCCCGCAGGTGGTAGGGGAGGTTTCTTCCGGCACTGACACAATTCGCAAGTTGCGACATAAGAGTGCACAAAGCAGTAGAGACCTGGCCAGAAGAACCGGCGTTGTACGTGATCGTATGTACGCAAAACTCCAAGGTGTCCCACCGTCGGGGCATCGTGAAGTTGTTCAAGAGCAACGGATTGCAGATAACGAGGAAGGCCAAGGAGCAACTCAGGGCTATCAGCGTTCATATTGCGGTGGTAGAGAATGCTGTTGTGCAGCAAGAACATGCGGCATGTGCCGTCAGTGCTGTCAGAGTGATTGCACTCCGGCAATGATGGACTGTAAGGACTCGTCGCGTTGTTGTTCGGTGCGCATGTCAGTCATGACAGTGAAAGCCAACACGCAGGTCACCGGATCATGCACAGAAGGATCAAGTGGATCCACGGGGTGACGAGAGGCAGTTAGTGTCCTTGTGGAGGCATCCAGTCTTGTAATTGAGAATAAATGAAAATTCCTGGAGCCACAAAGCCCAGCGACCAAGCCGTCCTGTCGGGTCCCGGAGGGAAGACAGCCGGCAGTGCATGGTGGTCTGTAACGACCGAAAATGTACGGCCGTACAAATATGGCCGGAACTTGACGACAGCCCAAACTAAAGCGAAGCACTCCCACTCGGTGATGGGGTAATTTCTCTCAGCAGGTGACAGCAGGCGGCTGGCGTAAGCTATCACGCACTCCATACCATTCTGTTGTTAATCGAGAACAGTGCCGATGCCATGGCCGCTTGCGCCAGTGTGGACTTTGGTCGGTGCAGATGGATCAAAGTGGGCAAGTATGGGAGGGGCGGTCAGAAACCTGATGAGAGCGGCAAACGCATGAGCCTGCTCCGGGCCCCATGAGAATGGCGTGTTCTTCATTTTGATCTATCAAAGGCCGAGCAATGTTGGCAAGGTTTCTGATGAAACGATGAAAGTAAGAACACAGGCCGACAAAGCAGCGCACGTCAGAAGCAGAATGTGGCACAGGCAAACTGCGTATGGCACGAACTTTTTTCCGAATCTGGTTGGACACCAGATGCGTCAATGAGGTGCCCCAACACGGTAATCTGACGGCGCCCAACTTGACACTTCGTGGAGTTGGAGGCCGGCTTTTCAGAAGACCGCAATAATGGCAGTGAGTCGGGTAAGGCGGCTGCCGAACATGGGAGAAAAAACAGCTTCGTCAAGGTAACAAAGACAGGTGGTCCATTTGTAGCATCGCAGAAAAGAGTCCATCACAAGTTCAAATGTCGCAGGAGCATTGCATAGGCAAAAGGGCATGACTTTGAATTGATATAAGCCATCCGGTGTGATGAAGGCTGTCTTTTCCAACCATTTCATCAACCGAAATCTGCCAG
Source organism: Dermacentor variabilis (assembly GCF_050947875.1). NCBI lineage: Eukaryota > Metazoa > Arthropoda > Arachnida > Ixodida > Ixodidae > Dermacentor > Dermacentor variabilis. The sequence goes on along the minus strand of NW_027460302.1, from coordinate 3,141,270 downwards.
TAGCTGGACCGAAGATCGATGGACGATAAGTATTTAGCTCTGTGCAAGCAGTCCAAGGCGTCATCGATGCATGGTAGTGGGTAGACGTCTTTTCGCGTGATCTCATTTAAGTGGCAATAATCGCAAAATATGCCAGGCACCATCTTTCTTTTTTCACACGGACGACAGGCGAAGGGCTGGCTGATGGCTCGATGACCCCTTTGTGGAGCGTTTCGCCCACCTCTGATTGGATGACTCGACGTTCAGCATGCGATGCACGATAGGGACGCTGACAAATAGGATTTGTGTCTCCAGCGTTTATGTGGTAGTGAACAACAGATGTTCAGCCTAAAGGCCTGTTGCTGAAATCAAAGATTCCACTGTACGATTCAAGCAATAGACGTATGTCCCTGGCCTGTGCAGAGGTGGGGTTAAGTGCAGTCATGTTCGCAAAGTCGTCCGTTAAGGAACCAGAGCTGGGAACTGCGATTGGCACTAATAAACCACTCTCAGAATTCAGACTCTCAATATCAAATTCAGAACCACTAGAAACGCTGTCCAAGAACATGCTGGCCGGATTCACTTGAGGACACAGGCTGAAATTCAGTCGCGGTAAAACGATGTCATTATTAGTAACCGTGACCGGTTCAAAGCACATCGATGATGGGGCGAAGCACATATTCACCATCAGGAGGAACATGTGGCTGGGCGGTCAAAGTGACGTAAGTAACTGCTTCAGGTGACAGACGCACATTACGAAGCGAGCACAAGTGCGGTGGGGCGGTGCTCGGAGCATCGGCGAGTTGAGGCAGTTCTAACTGAAGAACGCCGGCCGTGCAGTCGAGGAGAGCAGAATGAGTGGATAAAAGGTCAAATCCTAGGATAACGTTGTGAGGGAAGATGTTGCTCACAGCAAAGAGAACAGAAGTAGGGCAGCCAGCTATACTTTCAGTACACATTCCAAGAATCAGCATTCGACCGTCAGCCATATGAAGCACTCGGGCAGCTGCTGGGGTGAGGACCTACTTTAAACGACTACGCAGGCTAGCACTCATCACCAGTGGCGTAGCCAGAAATTTCGTTCGGGGGGGGGGGGCTCTAACTGCAGCTCGGCCTTCTCCTTAAAAGGAAGCATTAACTCGGGTACTCCAATCTAAATATATGTAGAAGGAGAATTCGTTTTTCTCGGAAACAACTGCACTAAATTTGAAAAGGTTTGTTGCATTAAAAAAACTTAAATTCTAGTGACTGTTTATTTCGAAATTTTCATTTAGGTCGTCAATTCTTCATTGAAAATTGGCAAAAATCGCAATTTCAGAAAACGAAACTATCCAGTTTAAAACTGTAACTCAACAATGAAAAACGCTATCATAATTCGGTGAATTGCATCTAACAGTACATATACAGCGGGCAAAATTTATATACACATGAATTTCAAAAAACATTTGTATACAAATACGGCTTTTGCAGAACCCTCATACACAACGTAACCAATTCACGTAAGATACAAATTAACACACAAATTTGTCCGCTTTGACTGTTATAGTAGATCCCGTTTACAGAACCGCGATATCTTTTCTTGATGCAGAGCTACTAGTTTGTAAACGTCGTGCTTCTATCTTTTTCGAACTTTCGATTTTTTCAAAATATTTGAAACAGAATTCAGGCCCTAAATCGAAATTACGCTTTCAACAGACACTAGAATTCAACGTTCTGTCTCAAATGCAACAAATTTCATTAAAATCGATCCAGGGGTTATCTCGGAAAAACGTTTCAGCGTTTTACATGTACTTCAATGGGCCGTGTCGGAGTTGGGCCCGAGCTAAAGCTTCCTCTTAAACAATTTGTCGAGCGATCAAATACATCAATAATAACTGTATTGCCATTGCCAAAGATGCTGAAAAGGAATTCTTGAACGCTACACACTGTCAAAAGAAGTATGTGCCAGGAGTTGTGAAAAATATACGAGAGCAAGTCAAATGAAAGTAAGCGAATGCGAATGTATGACAAACGGGTACTTTATTTAAGAGTAGTCTCCATGAGCATTTAGACATTTGTTCCATTGACTAACGAGTCGCGTGATTCCCGTCTTGGGACTCTTTGGGCTGCTGCTTCAAAAAGTCGGCAACTGACTCTTTCACATCGTCGTCCCACATAAATCTGGTTCCCTTTAGCTGCTTCTTCAGTTGTCCCAAAAGGTGGAGGTCGTAAGGCGACAGGTCTAAGCTGTATGGTGGATGTTGCAGCATTTCGCACTTGAACTTTGCCATTTTTATATTTACCAAATCAGCGACTTGGGGACGGGCATTGTCGTGGGACAAGATGACCTCATTCGTCAATTTTCCGCGTCGTTTGTTCTTGATTGCGACACGTAGACAATCCGGCGGTTCACGATATTGGAAACAATTGATAGCCTCCTGCTTTAGCAAATTCTATCAGTAATGACCCCTGACGATAAAAAAAGTCAATACTTTTTCGGCGGAAACGGCGGCCTTTGCTTTCTGAGGGGTGGTGAATACGAATGTTTCCACTGTAAGCTTTGCCGTGGTGTTTCAGGCTTGTTGTAGTGGCACCATGGTTCGTCCCCGATCACAATTACAGACAAGAAGTCGTCACCCTGACTGTGATACCGGATCAGATGAGCCAAGGCTGCGCCGAACTTCTCCGTCTTCTGGCAGTGGTTCAAAATATTGGGCATCCATTGCGCACACAAAAGCCGATAACCGAGATGTTCATGAATTATTGCGTGAACCGAACCGTGACTGATGTTCACACGCTGTGCCATTTCGTCGATGCTTATCCTCCATTCTTGTCTTATCAGCTCATGAACCTTTACATTTTTGTTGGGGGTGATTGCACGGTGACTTTGGCCCGGTCTTGGATCGCCTTTGCCACTTTCACGTCCTTCTTTGAACCGTTTGTTCCAACGCTTCACAGTGGCCAATGAAGTGCAATTTTCAATGTACACTGCAGCCACACGGCGACTAATTTCTTTTTAGGAAACACCTTCAGCTGTCAAAAACCTCACGGCACCACGCTGCTCAACTTCTGGAGCGTTCATTATGTCACGCGACCATGTTCAACTCAGTGTTTGAGAGCATTAAAGAACATTTATCCTCACACCTGCGTGTCACTTTTGTATATGAGAGATGCCTGTGTGCTGCGCGCATGCCTCGCAGATATTGAACCGAATTATTGCGCGGGCTGGGTAGGCTCACTTTCATTTGACTCACCCTCGTGCATCAGAAATGCGAAGATACAATGGAATATACAAATGCGAAGCTGCAGCTTGATAAAGGGCAAAAAATGTTTCACCGGAAACAAAGCTCACTGCGCGTATGCACGAAACCTCGCCACAGCATGTTTAAATATACGTATAAGTCTCCAATAAATCTACGTATCTAAGAAAAAATCACTGTAAATAATGCGTCAAACAAGGCAAATAAACGTGTTGCGCAATCACAGATTCACAGAATCCTAAATGCCGCCACCATTCCATCCACTCCACCCGATGTATCGTGCTCAACGGAAGGCGGCATGCTTCCTCCCCGCTTTTCTACTTTGCGCACACAAGACTGAGCCGCCATCATCGGCTCACCCATACCACCGCCCTCCCCAAGCTTTCGCTCGCACGTACAGCATGCGGTGCGCGGTCACGATGTTATTGCCCTTGGACTTTATACGAAACATGAGGACAACGGCGACGGCAGGAATGCGCCTGGAGTTTCATATAATTGCTATCGCAATAATATAGTAACAATATCCGGTAACTGAAGCGTCCCGTGGCCCATTACTTTCCGCAAAAGAAGTAACAAAGTCGAACTTTCACCATGCGACAATTTGCTGAGCTGCGACAATGTCTTTTTGTCTTTTGTGGGGCAGGAACACGGAATTTAAAATAAAACGCAAAGTAAAGCATGTTGGCCACAATCGAATGCCTACTTTGGGCACCTAGTGTGGCTACCGAAGGAATATCGAAGAAAACGTGAGACTCTTGGTCCACCGAGAACCATACGCACACTGCTCTGTATCCTACACCGGCGAGACAAGACTTTCCAGAGATTTTGCACTCAAGCGAACGCGGTGCAATCAGTCGAGTGCCCACAGTGATGGCGGTGAGCGACCATTGTTTCTTTTTCTCATCTGCTAGCCAGAAAGCGTCCAAAACTCTGCGTGGCGAAAATCCACTCGGCCAGAGAAAACTGAACGCGCACCGAAGTGCGCCGCGCTGCGGTCGGGGCAACACCACAAAAACGTATGCGCTTTGGCTGGCTCTGGCAGCGCGCGGGTGGGGTAGCGAGAACAAGAAAATTGAAGAGACTCAATGTGTCCTCGCAAATAAAAGTCCAAATAGAAACAATATATAAGAACGTATTTGCCTTTGCTGGCTTTACTGTCTTGACATGAATGTTCTGGCTTGAGTGACAAAAAAATTTTGATATTTTTTGTCGCATGATGGCACAAATGAACCAGCACAACGCGTCTCAGCGGACCTCGCTGCGTGCTTTGTCAACTTGTCCGATAGTGTGTTGATTTGGCTTGTCTCGTTGTATGTTTCGATGTATGACGTTAGAAAAGTCAATGCACCTTTGGCATCAAATGTTTATAACAACATTAAACCCACAAAATTACGCAGTTGAAAATCTAAAGCACAACTTTGGAAATGCCAATGCACCTTTCACATCAAAAGTTTATAAGAACGTTATACCCATAAAGCTTCGGAATTGACATCCATTCGCTCCCTAGATTCCGCGGCCTCCGCGAGAAGCTGCGGCGAGCCCGTTCGCCATCAACACGCCCTTGAAACTTTGTGCTCAGATGGGGCTGCTTGCGTCATGTGACTCACGGTGCATGGGCGTTGCCGCAAAATCCAGCCCGAGTTAGCAATGTTCGCGGTGAATGAAATGTTCGGACACTGCCCAGCGAAGCTTTCATCATAGTTCTTATCAGTCTGGTGAGTTGCTTTAATCAAATGTGGCAACTGTATTAATGCCTAAATGGAACAGATAAGCGCGCATTTTGTGTGAAAAGGTTTGGTACTACTTTCACCATTCTCTGAAATAGGCACCCAGAAACACATTGGCTGTTAACACATGGGCGCATCGTGTATAGTATATATATACTTCACGAATACATTAACAGCAATCACATGAATGATCGAGAGGCAATCAAATGCAAGCGATGAAATGTGTCATAGTGACCCTCAGAAGCTTTTATCGACGATATGGCACACCTCTCCCTCAACGGAAGCAACCGACTGTCGTTGTGGCGAGGCACGCATTGTTCGCTAAACCGAGCAGTTCACTACAACTTCGAATTGAAACCATGAAGTAGCTCTTTACAGCTCCAATTACAATGCCTATAGCATACTCGAGGCACTACAGCGCAGCTTAGGCTGCGTTGAAATGTAAAATGCAAACACATTCTGCCTGTCTGGATCCTGCGTTGCTTAATAATACAGACTGAAAACTACTTGCTTCGTCAGTGCATAAAAGAAAACGTCACGTACCCGCCTCTAAAGAAGACACCACAAGTCTCACATGAACACTTGACCTCCACTGGGGAACAATGATGTCTTCAATATGTGCAACACTACTAACGAATGGGCCTTCGGCTTCTTGCTGGCTGCAGCGAACCGGTCCAAAAGGCATATTTCACTCAAATATTTGACCCGAGCAGCCTGTGTCAGTTCTCCAAACGGATTCATCATGTCTGTTTCTCAAGCAAGAAGCACCAGTAAATTGCTCAAGTGAGTTGAACGTGTAGCACGGAAAGGGAAAAAAAAATATTGGTACATTCCTTTCTGTGTGCTGGAAACAGCTGTAAACCTCAATCCGCTTTGCTTCAAGTTACCGTCACTTAAATTTAACCGGTGGAGAACGGCCTAATTTTGAGAACCAGTTAAAAACGCAAGTGGTGCTGGCCGAATCTAAACTGCAAGTCCTCGTGTTACTGCCGAGGGTTTCTGTGGAGAAATAGAAAAATTCGATGTTTTACCGGGAACTATTCGTCGTAAGAAAACATCTTTTAGCGGGTTAAAATCAAGATAAATGTTGTAGAAGTCATATCTAGTGAGCGTTTAATTGTGACACGCATACTGCACCATGGTGGGTATGGAATCTTAGCTGGATTCTTATGAGCTGCGCTTTTGCGTCTATGCTTTTCTTATTCACGTGAGCTACCGCTGGAAAGTGTAGATCCGCGCATGAAAAACCGTAATGGGCTGGTCTGAGCCCCCTCGGGTGGCACTATAACGTTGCCTTCGAGAAATATATTGTCGTCTAGGAATTAAGCTCCTTGATTACATTTTTGCGAACGAAGACATGGTAAAATATATATCTGAGAGGCCAGTATACAAGCATTGGGAACGAGAGCCAACAAACGGAAACAAAGCAGACGGCAGGCGCGAGCCTTGACGTCACGCGAGCGGCGCCCGCAGCACCCAGCGAACGACCGCCCCTCTCGGGCAAAGCCATAGAGTTAGTAGAGCAACTCTAGAGGAAAAGCTGGGCCGGAAAAGTGGGAACCTCTAGGGCGCCGCCCTGTTGCTACTGGTCAATGTGGCCAGCGCAGTTATTATTGAAAGAGCTGAAAAGAAGTACAGGTCCCCTTATGCTTTGTCATTTAAAAACGCCTACTTGATGGCTTTATGAAGGTGGTGCGTTAATAACAAGTTTACAGAAAGCGATCGCTAAGTCCGTGACTTATGTAAATCACGATGTACGCATTCATGCAATAAAGGATGACGCGAATTTCGGTTTCGAATCTGTTTTAGGAAGCGTCGTTGTTTCGTACAGTTTAGGTTTGACATGCGATCGCGCGTCGACATCGGACGTTATGGCACATTCGTGCCTTATGTGCCAGCGAAGCCCCGAAGTGCTCTGGCATATATGCCTTATCATGTAAGTAAACGAATGTATCTTCTTGATCAGAACACCACGCAAGCAGGCAGCTCTTGTGACGCATCACAATCGTTTGCGAAGCGTCAAAGTAGAGCATTTTTCTACATGCGGAGCGGTGTTTTTATTTGCAGGTTTCCCTTCAGTAGGAAATTGCTGGACAGGCAGACCAGCGCACCGGAATTGTACTGGCGAATCTACAAGCAAGTCATAGAATCTGTGCAATTGTTACACTTTGAACAATGATGCTTCTACAAACTCGCCACAGTAGAAAAACAGCCCGATGCCGAGTATTTCTGTTCCACGAAGCAATCAAGAGGCGAGTGCCTAATACGGACGAAATCGAGTGCATGAACCCACATATTAATAGCGCAGGCGTTTTATTAACTGTGTAATATTTTCAACACTTCCTTGCATGCCATTTCATGTGGCATATCTGTTCTGGTCACAAATTTGTGCAGCAAATCTATTTGCATGATCGACTCCGGGCCTGTGGGACCGTTCACTTGCAACAGAACTGCTTGTTGGCCTAGTTGGTGCTTGCTAAAAGACATGTTTTTTGCCTCAATTGAACACTCACAAAAGGAAGACACATAAAGACAACACGGGCGGCACTTCCAATTCATCTATTTTGGGCTGTGACCCAAGAATATATATATATATATATATATATATATATATATATATATATATATATATATATATATATAATATATATATATATATATATATATATATATATATATATATATATATATATATATATATATATATATATATATATATATATATACATACACGCATGCGCTGGCTGTTCACAGATATACGTAACCCAGCGGTCAAACAATCTAGTTTCTGATTTATAGAGCACGATAGATGTATCACTAATGCAATTTGTTCCTTTCTTTTTTATATAGTAGGCTTCCATCAGCTCACGTGCTGTTTGAAATCCACTTCTGCCAAGAATCCTAATCTCAGAAAACCGTGGTTTTCACATGCAGGCCTTGCAGTGCGCAGGCAAATGCGCCACGCCATCTTTCATTAGATTTAGTTCATGTT